>NC_136789.1:56103498-56163498 GCF_951216825.1 Electrona antarctica | reverse complement strand
TTTACATATATAAAATTTATATTTATATAATATATTCATGATTGAATTTATATAGGGTTAATATAGTTAGCCTATACATTGAACCAATCTGCCTATCACGGCTTACACGTGTGTGTGTGTGTGTGCGTGCGTGCGTATACGTGCAATAGTGTATTCCTTGACATATTGTGTGAATTAAGCTCACTGTGGCCCCTTTTCCACCGGTTGGTTCACAATGGGAACCGGTTCAGTTCTTTTTGGTTCTTAGTCCATGAGCCAGAGCTCCAAAATTGGAACGTTAATTATGAATTGAGTGCGCAAAACCATACCTATATTAAATTGTTATCACCATGAAACTTCCTCAATTGAGTACTTACACGAAGACAATGATTTATTTTATTCCAAATATTATATTTTTAAATATGCAAATGAGGCATTATGTAGGAAAATATGCAAAACAATCGAAAATATGAAAAAGCTATACTGTGGAAGGGTTATCATGTATTAATTTACTTATATTGTATCATATAAACATTTTAACATATTTAATATAGGTCTAGTTTTTCCCACCAATTTTGGAGCTCTGGCTCGTGGACTAAAAACCAAAAAGAACTGAACCGGTTCCCATTGGGAACCAACCAGTGGAAAAGTGGTCTGTGAGAGCTACGTAGGGTTCATATTGTCATCATCATGAACACAATGGAAGATGTTTCTTTGTTTTGTTGTGATGCTCATGGTTGGAACTATAGGTCTCTACAGCAGTGGTTCCCAAACCTTTTCACGTCAAGGACCCCCAAATTGACACATATTAGCCCACGGACCCCCATTAGAAAATATATGCCAGGGACCCCCATAAGAGAAGAGTTTTACTGCTCTAGCAGTGATTCTCAACCCGTTTCATTTCAAGGACCCCCAGTTTGACATGCACGACCCCCATTTAATGGCATTTCTATCTCTGTTGTAAAATCAATGTTGATTTAACTCAACAAATGGAACCAAATGGACCCAGACCCATTTGTACACTCAGAGTTACAGACCCATAAGGGTCCATATGGTTCCAAACTATCATTTAGCTGGGGACCTCCTGGAACTTCCTCAAGGACCCCCTGGGGGTCCCCGGACCCCACTTTGGGAACCACTGCTCTACAGTGTGTGAATTGAGATTACAGCGCTGCCTCTCAAAGGTTTTTATTTCAGGGACCACGGCCCATAACTCTGAGAGCGTACACATGCAACCAAATGGACCGGTTTGGTTCCATTTGTACACTCTCAGAGCTACTGATCCGTAAGGGCCCATTTTGGTTCTGATTGTAACTGTCAATCATTTAGCTGTGGAGCCAGGATAGGCTATAGGCTGGGTGGGTGTGGCTGTGATCGCTCATCTATTGAACATCTCCATCCGTTTATGTATTGAATCAATCCATTTCTCCACAGTGGTCTGTACGGCTATCAACACACACAGGCTGTGAGGCTTGTGGTGGAGCGGGTGGAGGGGGAGGTATACGGCGGGCAGAGGGAGGGGGGATACCTGGGGGGAGGGTTGGTGTGTGGTGCAATTAAGCTGCTGATGTTTTTGTGTGTGGGGCGCCTCGTGTGTGTGTGTGTGTGTGTGGGGGGGTGGGTGCGTGCACTTGTGTGTGTGATTGTGGGTTCATTATGTGAATTATTTAGCTGGGGACCCCCTGGAACCCTCTCAAGGACCCCTGGGGGTCCCCACATTTATGATCACCTGGAAAAGTGGATATGGCCGTTTTTAGCGCAATGAGTTGTAACAGTGTTGTTCGATGCGCGTTGATCAGCAACATGTGAGATTGTAGATCTGTATCACCGACGCCGTTGTATGTGATAAGTTATGCTTAATAATGACATGTGTTGCATGTCTGTGAGGACGTAGGTTTATAATTATGAGAATAAACATAGCCTATATGCCAATTATTATTATTATTATTAATTATTAATAATTACAAATTATTAAAAACAAAAAAACGAGAGACACGGCCAAAGCATTTCCGGGGGTCCCCAGCCAAAAACGTTGAGAACCCCTGCTGTAGAGGAGTACTAGACTAAAATGCGAGCCAACCTGTTAATTTACAACAAACTATTGCTTGCCAGCTATTTTCATTTCATGTGAGCTCTGATAGAAATCGTAGTTACTCATAATTCCCATCCTGGGGCAAATAAATAGCAGTGAAGAGGAGAACCAAAGGACATCTTGCACGTATATTAATTATTTCAACAGATAAAGCACAAATACAACCAACCAGCTGTTGTTACACTGAAGCTCATTTAGTTTGTTATGTTTCTCCTCAGCTCTCCATGCTACACCTTCACATGACACCACAGGTAAGACTGTGTGTGTGTGTGTGTGTGTGTGTGTGTGTGTGTGTGTGTGTGTGTGCGTGCGCGTGCGTGCGTGTTCGTCCGTCCGTCCGTCCGTCCGTCTGTCTTGCTTTAGGGTTTCTAAAAGTAAACCAACTCAAGTGTAATGTCTCACTTTATCCAGAGGTGGAGCCCTTCCTCATCGTTGCCAACGGTGACAACCTGATGTGGATCAGCTTGAACGGCTCCAGCTCAAAGCTCAAACAGGTGAAAACCATTGGACATAATCAACAACACATCCTATGTAATCCTATACAATATTCTACACACACTGCTTTTGACATTCTGGAATGTATTCCAGTCTGAGACTAACACAACTGCTGTGGTGTGACAGGACATGAAGGAAGCAGAGTCTCTGGACTATGACTATCAGCAGCAGAATATCTACTGGGTAGAGCGGACACAACGCCGGCGCAGCATGATCAGTGTCATGAACATCAACGGCAGTGACGTCCAGGTCAGTGTGACAACGACAACTATGAGGATGAATGAAGGATACTTGTTGTATTTATACTAGTACTCAGATTACTTATAATAGCCAGTTGGGCAGTAACGAGTTACTTGTTGTATATTACTGTAATATTATTATTTAACCCAGTAACGAGTACTGTAAGGTATTACTTAACCAAAAACATGTAGGCCTAATATGTAAAAAATAGCACATATTTCATATTTCTCAGAGTAAACAGTTTTGTTGGCTGCCTTTTGAAAACATTTAGTTTAAAGGGTCAAGAGATATTTAACTGCTGTATTTTATATAGATATCTACTGTACACAATGTGGAATATGCAGCAGAAAAAGATGAGAGACTATTTTGTTTTATATTATTCAGTTTGGTGACTGAATTATGCAAATTAATTTGATTCAGTTTTAAAGGAGATGGCTAAACAGATTGTGTTGTTTTACAGTTTTTTTTGCAGGAGGTCGGGGGTTAATATGTAATATAATATTTAATATATTACTCTTGATTGCAAGTAATAAGTCATATAACATAATTTATTTTTAAAGTGGAATGTGGAACTGAGTCAAACAATATTTAAATTAATGACTCAACTCCTACAATTCCAAGTGCTTCTCAGGGTGGGAGGTCCCCAGTTCAAATATGATTCATTTTGGGGGTCCCCAGTTCAAATATGATTCATTTTGGGGGTCTCCAGTTCAAATATGATTAATTTTGGGGGTCTGCAGTTCAAATATGATTCATTTTGGGGGTCCCCAGTTCAAATATGATTCATTTTGGGGGTCTGCAGTTCAAATACGATTCATTTTGGGGGTCTCCAGTTCAAATATATGATTCATTTTGGGGGTCTCCAGTTCAAATATATGATT
The DNA here is from genome assembly GCF_951216825.1 of Electrona antarctica. Classification (NCBI taxonomy): domain Eukaryota; kingdom Metazoa; phylum Chordata; class Actinopteri; order Myctophiformes; family Myctophidae; genus Electrona; species Electrona antarctica. Next base: position 56,159,811 of record NC_136789.1, on the reverse strand, counting down.
CCAACTGAACAGTTTGAGAACCGCTGAGTTAGTGTACACACACGCACGCACGCACGCACGCACGCACGCACGCACGCGTGCTTGGACACACGCGCGCGCGCACACACATTTTGATTTTAGTTTAGACACAATAACAATTTAAAAGACTATGACTAAACTAAAATCAAAATTAGCTGAATTTTACATTAATCATTACATTAATTAATTAAATGAGACCTGACAACAGATTCTACAAATGACTTCTAAATCATGACAGTTTGCTGAAAAACCTATTTTTCTATGTCAGTGGTTCTCAAACTGTTTTCAAGTCAAGGACCCACAGAATTATCTGTATTTGGCCGCGGACCCCCATCTGAAAGTATGTTGTTGCAGGGACCCCTCCAGAAGCAAAGATTTTAATTATAATATTATATTCAAAGATTAAAAAAAAATAGCAAGCTCGTACAAGCTCGTAGCGCGGCACTCGGCGCCACGCTAGTTTTAGTCGACTAAATGTACAGATTGTTCATGCATTTAGTCTTAGTTTTAGTCATTGTAGCTTAGTTTTTATTTTGTTTTAATTTAGTGTTCCTCAGTGAAAAAAGGTAGTGGACGAACATTTTTTGTCATAGTTTTAGTCGACGAAATCAACACACACAGCCGCACACACACACACACACACACACACACACACACACACACACACACACACACACACACACACACACACACACACACACACACACACACACACACACACACACACACACACACACAGTCACGCACACACACACACACACAACAAGTTGCTCTAACTATCATAATGTAAGAATGAAGGCATGAATATATTCAGAGTGCATGTATGGTTCATTAACAGGTCATTCACAACACGTCGACCATCACACCAGAGGGTCTGGCTGTTGATTGGATAGGAGGAAACCTATACTGGACTGACTATTTACATGACACCATAGGTGTGTCCAAACTAAACGGGTCGTACCCAACAGTCCTGCTCGACACTGACCTGGACCTGCCATATGCCATAGCTGTGGATGTACGCTACGGGTAAGAACACTGTGGTGACATCATCAACCACACACTGAATTTATCAACCATCCTGTGAATAGGGCTGTCACGTTTACACTTTTTAAGTTGATTAATTGTCACACAAATAATTACTATTAACAATTTAATTTTGTTTTTGACATTGAACATTAAAACAAATCAATTTAATGAATCAATTTTAATTTCAGATTGCCTTGAAGGCTTCGTAATCAAAAATTGCACAGGACAGATTATGACAATAATTATGTAAAGACATATACTGACATATTTAATAGTATACTTAAAAAAAACATGTTAAATAAATACAGATACATTTAAACACACACACACACACACACACACACACACACACACACACACACACACACACACACACACACACACACACACACACACACACACACACACACACACACACACACACACACACACACACACACACACACACCTGACCCTGACACAGTGTCTCCCTGACAGATACTTGTACTGGTCAGACCTCATGAAGAACAACATAGAGAGGATGGGGATGGACGGCACCACCAGGACAGTCATCGTGAAGGAGAAGATCTCCAACCCCACAGGCCTGACGTTAGACTACATCGATGATCACATCTACTGGACCAACAGTAGGAAATACATTGAGTTTGCCAACCTGGATGGAACCAACAGACAGACAGGTGCACAACACACACACACACACACACACACACACACGCACACGTACACACTCACGCGCGTGCGAACACACACACACACACACACACACACACACACACAGAACACATGCATACCGACCCATGCTCACTCTCTCACGCACACACACGCACGCACGTCCGCATGCACGCACGAACGCACGCATGCACAGACATAAAACATTGTTCACTTTGTTACATTCTAATGTATGTTAAAGCAGTATTTGTAGTACTTTATTCATGCATTTTATAACAGTCTCACTCTTTTTATTTGGGGTTCTGTGTGTCTGTAGTTGTGAGCGGGGACCGCATCTTTACTATTACTGTGTTTGAGGATCACATCTACTGGATAGACGAGACCAGATCCATCTACAGAGCCAACAAGACTCATGGTACCAACAAGACCACAATCATCAGCAACCTGAACGAACCATATGACATCCACATCTACCACCCCTCTAGACAACCTGAGGGTCTGTACCACCTGCTGTAACACTCTCATTATCACTCTTCATTATGTTTCATGACTTTTATTTCTTCTGTATTGTTGTTTTAATTGATATGTTTTGAAATAAATAAGTGTTGTATAAACAAAATGAGTGTTGTTTAAAGAACCTGGTGTTCCTATTGTGATAATGCCCACACACACACACACACACACACACACACACACACACACACACACACACACACACACACACACACACACACACACACACACACACACACACACACACACACACACACACACACACATAACATAAGAATAGATACATTGACCCATTTAGGCCTGACATCGAAATTAAAAAAATGTCTTCTAAATTCACTAAATTCAACAGCAGATGTACAATTTCACAATGCATCGCGGCGGGATGTGTTGAGAACTTGTAGAACAGCTGTTTTCATTATGAATACAGGTGTTCCTTATTATTGTTTTACTTACACACATCGGCGTGTCTCTTGGTTACAACAGGTTTATAAAGCACTGTTGTAACATATAGGTGTGTGTTCTCATATTCCTTACATGTGTTGCATGTTTTCTCCACCCTGCAGTGTCTGGTCATCCATGTCAGACCAACAATGGAGGCTGCAGTCACCTGTGTCTACTCTCACCTGGAGGAGGCTACAAGTGTTCCTGTCCCACCGACTCTTACTTGTCAGCTGACAACAAGCAGTGCATGTCCAACTGCACTGCCACTGCCAGCCAGGTGATTCACCTCAGCTTCACTTGTGTTACTCTGTATGAATTCATGTCTCATGTCTGCATTTGATTACTTCATTTTCATTTCATTTAGTTTTCAGTAAATTATGTTCCATGTTTGAAAAAAAGAGTAGGAAGAAGTTGTGTGTATAAAAAGTAACGTATCTATCCGGTCCTTTTTTGTTCATCTCAAACTACCTACAACTCCCGTCCCAAGCTATTCTATTTAATGTATGTACATTTTAAACATTTGTTTGAACTCATTCCCGTACTTTGTTCCAGAGTACAGTAACTCCTTTAACAGAAACACAATGATATTTTATATTGGTCCTGCCCAATAACTGTGAACATTCAGATTCCTCTCAAATTGTGTTGACTCTCACTTGAAAAGAAAAGTTGGATATTGTTTGGTAATAAATTATAATAATGTATTTTGTACATTATTTGAACTGTTTACTGATTCTAAACAGAATCCTCTGTCTCCCCCATCAGTTTGTTTGTAAGAACTACAAGTGCATTCCATTGTCATGGAAATGTGACACAGTAGATGACTGTGGGGACCGGTCAGACGAACCTGCAGATTGTTGTGAGTAAATGACCATGTGTCCGCACGCACACACGCACGCACGCACGCACGCACGCACGCACGCACGCACGCACGCACGCACGCACGCACGCACGCACGCACGCACGCACGCACGCACACACACACACACACACACGATGCTACACATTGTGAGCTTTTAGATCTGCTATTTTCAAAAGATTGTTTTGAAAAGTTGAAATGAGACGTTCTTCACAATGAGTACTTTTACTCTTGGTACTTTAAGTACATTTTGAAGCCAATACTTTTGTACTTTTACTCAAGTATATTTTGATTTCCGGACTTTTACTTATTTCTATATTTCAGTAAAACATTTGAGTACTTTTTCCACCACTGGGTGAGACAGACAGGGTGACCTCTGCTATGGACTGGGGTCAGAGGTCATACATTTATTAGGATGACATCATGTCTGCCAGTGATTCCCTCTTGTGGAATCTTCCTCTTTCTCATTGTCTTCATCAGTGAGTGTTCAATCTAGGATGACATCAAATACATGTTAGCTCTGTAGTCACTGTTAGCTCTCACAGGGAGCTCTGCAGTGTTCCACAGCCAGTTGAGTTGGAAGGATAATTGTAGTAGTTTGTTAGTGGTGAAGGTGTGTGAGACTAAATTACAACAAACTATTGCTTGTCAGCAATGTGAGATTCCATAGTTCCTCATTCCCGCTGGTGACAGAGTGGCATTCTGACGCACCGCCATTCAGACTACGTGGCTTCCACGGGCGGTCAGGGTTATGCTGCGTTCACACGGGGCAGATTAAACCATGCATATCCATTCATTGTCAATGGATCCAGCAACATGCATGTAGCTCAGCTGCTCCAAATCAACTCACAACGTGTCTTTGCATCGTTTCATCTGCCCGTGTGAACGCACCATCGTGTGAACGCACCATCGTGTGAACGCACCATCGTGTGAACGCACCATTAGGGTTAGACACAGGGTTAGTAATGCGGAAAATCGGGATGGCGATGAGTCAGAATTTCGGGCTTTGGAATGCCGGTGTGTAACCCTCATTCCCATCCTCTGAATGTCCAATAAGGAGAAAGGACTACACTGAACCAGCTGTTACACTGAAGTTCATTTAGTGTTTTATGTTTCTCCTCAGCTCTCCAGACTAAACCAGCAGACAACACAACAGGTAAGTCTTACCGTCCGTCCGACCGACCGACCGACCGACCGGCCAACCGACCGACCAACTGACCGACCGACCGACCGACCGACCGACCGACCGACCGACCGACCGACCGACCGACAGACAGACCGACAATATACATTTGGTCGTTTGAAAATAGTTGATCTTCAAGCTCACAATGCGTAGCGATGCGACACATTGTGTGAAAACTTGAAATGAGACATTCTGCACAATGAGTAATTTCTACTTTTGGTACTTTAACCCATTCAGGACGGGAATCCCTTTTGGTGTTTTAAACATTATGTTATACTTAACATATCACACCCGTGAACTGAGTGGTGCAACTCCCCCCCCCCCCCCCCCCCCCCTCCTCTCTCTCTCTCTCCCTCTCTCTCTCTCTCATTAGCAGGCAACAGTGCAGCACTATCTCTCTCTCTGTTTCTGGCACAACAGCGCCCCTACTGGTACTCATAGTCATACTGGTGCTCATTAACGTCACATAGGTGAACACATAGGTGAACACGGACATTGCTGTTCCTTGGAGTGGTTGCACCACTCAAAACAATTATTATATATTATATGCTTATTTTATGGATCTAAATGTTACACTTGTGAAAGAGAAAGAGCGTGCATGCGTCTGTCTGTCTGTCTGTCTGTCTGTCTGTCTGTCTGTCTGTCTGTCTGTCTGTCTGTCTGTCTGTCTGTCTGTCTGTCTGTCTTGTCATCTCTTCAGAACTGGTGCGTTAAACGCTCCTTAGGGATCAATGTGACAAAAACAAAATAACTTGTCATTCATGAAAAGGAACCTGCATGTGCAGTCCATTACTATTAGTGGACAGATAGTGGAGGTAGTAGACCATTTTAAATACTTAGGCACATATATTGACAGATAGTGGAGGTAGTAGACCATTTTAAATACTTAGGCACATATATTGACAGATAGAGGAGGCAGTAGACCATTTTAAATACTTAGGCACATATATTGACAGATAGAGGAGGCAGTAGACCATTTTAAATACTTAGGCACATATATTGACAGATAGTGGAGCCTGGAGGTAGTAGACCATTTTAAATACTTAGGCACATATATTGACAGATAGTGGAGGCAGTAGACCATTTTAAATACTTAGGCACATATTGACAGATAGTGGAGGTAGTAGACCATTTTAAATACTTAGGCACATATATTGACAGATAGTGGAGCCTGGAGGTAGTAGACCATTTTAAATACTTAGGCACATATATTGACAGATAGTGGAGGTAGTAGACCATTTTAAATACTTAGGCACATATTGACAGATAGTGGAGGTAGTAGACCATTTTAAATACTTAGGCACATATATTGACAGATAGGAGGTAGTAGACCATTTTAAATACTTAGGCACATATATTGACAGCAAACTCAATTTCAGTGAAAATACTGACCAGATTTTTAAAACTTGTGACCAACTTGCTCAACTCCTTTAGAGTGAGCAAGCATATCATGGACACAGTCTATAAGAACCTGACAGAGGGAATCTTGACTTTTAACATGGCAATGTGGTATGGCAATCTTAATATAAAAGGAAGAAGCAAGCTGCAGCGAATAGTGAACCTAGCCTCAAACAGAATTGGGAAGAGAAAATTAAGTTGTATCTACAAGGAAGTACTTTGAAAAAAAGCTGTCAAGATAGCAAACGACCGCTCTCATCCACTCTGCAGGGAGTTCAAACTACTTCCATCTGGTAGACGGTACCAAAAGCTAAAATTCCTTCATCCCTAATGCCATTAAGGCACTAAATGATACCATGTATCGCTAGATTTGTTGTTTTTTAATGTATTTGCCACTGTTGTCCTGCATTTTTTGCCATGAAAAATAATTGTGTAAGTGTTGTCGCTGTTTGTTTTTTACTGTTGAGACCGAAGACACATTTCCACACGTGGACAATAAATTAAACTAACTAACTAACTAACTAACTAACTAACTAACTAACTAACTTGATTTAGGGTTTGTGTATTTCTAAAAGTAAACCAACTCAAGTGTAATGTCTCACTTTATCCAGAGGTGGAGCCCTTCCTCATCTTAGCCAACGATGACAACCTGATGAGGATCAGCTTGAACGGCTCCAGCTCAAAGCTCAAACAGGTGAAAACCATTGGACATAATTAACAACACATGTACAACACATGTATTCCAGTCTGAGACTTACACAACTGCTGTGGTGTGACAGGACTTGAAGACTGCAGTGTCTCTCGACTTTGACTATCAGCAGCAGCAGATATACTGGATAGAGTGGACACAATGGTACCCCCTGCGCACCATGATCAGTGTCATCAACGGCAGTGACGTCCAGGTCAGTGTGACACCGACAACTATGAAGATGAATGAAGGATACTTGTTGTATCCATACCAGTACTCAGTGTACTTATAATAGCCAGTTGGGCAGTAACTTATTGTATTTACTTGTTGTATATTACTGTAATATTATTATTTAACCCAGTAACGAGTAGCCTACTGTAGTGTAAGGTATTATTTAACCAAAAACATGTAATATGTAAAACATAGCACATTACATAGTTCTTATGTTTCTTTAACTGCTGTATTTTATATAGATATCTACTGTACACAATGTGGAATATGCAGCAGAAAAAGATGAGCGACTATTTTTGTTTTATATTACTCAGTTTGATTCAGTTTTAAAGGAGCTGGCTAAACAGATTGTTTGCAGGAGGTCGGGGTTTAATATGTAATATAATATGTAATATATTACTCTTGATATTGAGAACCACTGAGTTAGGGTACACGCACGCACGCACGCACGCACGCACGCACGCACGCACGCACGCACGCACGCACACTCTAACTATCATTATGTATAAGAATGAAGTCGTGAATATATTCAGAGTGCATGTATGTTTCATTAACAGGTCATTCATGACACGTCGACCATCACACCACAGAGTCTGGCTGTTGATTGGATAGGAGGAAACCTATACTGGACTGACTGGGTGCATCACACCATAGGTGTGTCCAAACTAAACGGGTCGTACCCAACAGTCCTGCTCAACACTGACCTGGACCTGCCATGGACCATAGCTGTGGATGTACGCTACGGGTAAGAACACTGTGGTGACATCATCAACCACACACTGAATTTATCAACCATCCTGTGAATAGGGCTGTCACGTTTACACTTTTAACTTGATTACTTGTCACACAAATAATTGCTATTAACAATTTAATTGTGTTTTTGACATTGAACATTAAAACATATGAATCAATTTTAATTTCATTGCTTTTAAGGCTTCGTAATCAAAAATTGCACAGGACAGATTATGACAATAAATATGCAAAGACATTACTCACTTATTTAATAGTACACTTTCAAAAATATATATTATTAAATATAAATACATTTAAAGGCACGCACGCACGCACGCACGCACGCACGCACGCACGCACGCACGCACGCACGCACACCCCTGACCCTGACACAGTGTCTCCCTGACAGATACTTGTACTGGGCAGACGTAAGTAAGAACAACATAGAGAGGATGGGGATGGACGGCACCAACAGGACAGTCATCGTGAAGGAGAAGATCTCCAAGCCCTACGGCCTGACGTTAGACTACATCGATGATCACATCTACTGGACCAACAGTAGGAAATACATTGAGTTTGCCAACCTGGATGGAACCAACAGACAGACAGGTGCACAACACACATGTACAACACACACACACACACACACACACACACACACACACACACACACACACACACACACACACACACACACACACACACACACACACACACACACACACACACACACACACACACACACACACACACGTTATACTCTATTGTATGTTAAAGCATATTTGTTCTACTTTATTCCTGCTTTTTATAACAGTCTGACTCTTTTTATTTGGGGTTCTGTGTGTCTGTAGTTGTGAGTCAGGACAACATCTGGACTATTACTGTGTTTGAGGATCACATCTTCTGGACGGACTGGACGACCAGCTCCATGTACAGAGCCAACAAGACTCATGGTACCAACACGACCACAATCATCAGCAAGCTGAACCGTCCATATGACATCCACATCTACCACCCCTCTAGACAACCTGAGGGTCTGTACCACCTGCTGTAACACGCTCATTATTACTCTTCATTATGTTTCATGACTTTTATTTTTTCTGTATTGTTGTATTAATTGATATGTTTTGAAAAGTGTTGTATAAACAACCACACACACACACACACACACACACACACACACACACACACACACACACACACACACACACACACACACACACACACACACACACACACACACACACAAAGCACTGTTGTAACATATAGGTGTGTGTTCTCATATTCCTTACATGTGTTGCATGTTTTCTCCACCCTGCAGTGTCTGGTCATCCATGTCAGACCAACAATGGAGGCTGCAGTCACCTGTGTCTGCTCTCACCTGGAGGAGGCTACAAGTGTTCCTGTCCCACCGACTCCTACTTGTCAGCTGACAACAAGCAGTGCATGTCCAACTGCACTGCCAGCCAGGTGATTCACCTCAGCTTCACTTGTGTTACTCTGTCTGACTTTATCCATTAAGGACAGGAACCCCTTTTGTTGTTTTAAGCATTATGTTACACTTTAGCCATTGACAAATAGCAGATCTGCACCGAGTGCCGTGCTATTTGTCAAATATTGTGAAAATGTGGCGCAAATCTTTTAATGTATATTCTTTCAGGGCGAATGTTTTTAACTTGTATTTTTGCAGGGAGGGTCCCTGGAACAACATCTTTTCAGATGGGGTCGGCGGCCAATTACATATAATTGTTGGGGTCTTTGACATGAAATATTTTGAGAATCACTGACATAGAAACATAGGTTTTATAGTTTGAGAATCACTGACATAGAAACATAGGTTTTATAGTTTGAGAATCACTGACATAGAAACATGATTTAGAAGACATTCTGTAGAATCTGGTCCTCAGTCCTAAATGGGTTACATGTCTTTGATACATTACTGATTATTATGGACCTAAACCTCTGTCTCCCCCTTCAGTTTGTTTGTCAGAAAGACACGTGCATTCCATTGTCGTGGAGATGTGACTGTGAGGACGAACACGCTGACTGCTGTGAGTAGAGACTGAACCATTACCTCAGTAGTCATGCTTTATTATCACTGTTTACACTGATTACAATTAATCCTTCTATGTATTCTAAAAACACTAATACATGCTTTATCAGAATAATAATAACACAGTATGAATGCATTAGACAGACAGACTTCATTTCCAGAGTAACATTAGAGTGAAACTAATTCATTCATTATTTTTCTCCTCAGCTCTCCAACTAAAACCAACTCACAACTCAACAGGTGAACAAAATTGAAACTGATTTTTATATCATATTATCCAAGGTATTGTAATGAATGTAATTCGTTTTTACTGCTTATTGCTCTCTGTACAGAGTCCGAAGATGTCAGGTTGGTGGGAGGGACCAGTAACTGTACTGGCATACTGGAGATGAAACACCAGGGAGAGTGGAGACCAGTGTTGGCTTGGTTTGACTGGAACAGGATGTCATCATCTGTAGTGTGTAGACAGTTGGATTGTGGATCTGCTCTTTCAACAGAATTTGCTTCTAGTTCTACACGTCAACCAGGATGGGTGATTCCATCTTCCTGTGTTGGCTCTGAGTCTTCACTGATGGAGTGTGGACCAGTAAAGTCGTATAATTCCACTCTTACACTGAAGCTCAACTGTTCAGGTAAAAGGAATAAACAGCATATGCATCAACAATGTAAAAGTTGTGTTATCATCAACAGTTACATCATACAGAGCAATTTACATGTGTGATCGGAATACGCAAAGCAAGCATGAACTTAGCTCCGTTTGGAACCTCTATATCTACGCTGCTACGTTTTAGCTCCGAGATGAGGTTCCAACAAAAGCTATCCCTGCGCTGGTAGAAATGGGTTGAGCCCGTCGACAAGTAGTGGAATAAACCCCTTTCGCAGGATTTATTTCAAAATGTAAAGGTATCAGAACCAATTTACAGTTGATAAACTTAACATAGGCACCTAACATTTTAACTGAGGCATCAAACAACCGCTTAAATCAGGCTTAAATAAAAATGTAGTCCAGTCAACCCCTGTTAGCATGCGCAGTAGCCTACTGCTTCCGTAAGATTGCATTGGGAAAACCGGGGAAACAAATCGTACTGGCTGACAAACAACCGCTTTGGTTGGTTGTTGCCTCAGTTAAAATGTTAGGTGCCTATGTTAAGTTTATCAACTGTATCTTGGTTCTGATACCTTTTCCTTTTGAAATAAATACTGCAGAAGGGGTTTAATCTACTTGTCGACGGGCTCTACACAGCTAGACTCCATTTCTACCAGCGCAGGGATAGCTTTTGACGGAACCTCATCTCGGAGCTAAAGCGTAGCAGCGTAGATATAGAGGTTCCAAACGGAGCTAGCATGAACTGTAGTCAACAAGTTAAAGAATCACACAAATGCAGAAACAAGTGTAGAGGGAACCGTGTAGTGCCTAAAAGATACTAGGAAACATTTCACTGCTTGTACTTTATATATTTATATATATTTATGTATACGTTAGTTCCAGTGGAACCTTCAAAAGAAGGGTTTCACTGAAAAATGCTGGCAGTTAGGGAATAATTAATTAATAAAAACAGGCAGAGCGAGACTGTTTAGAGTCCTATAAGTGGCCGCTGGCCGTACAGCACAGAGACTAAGTTGAATGCAATATAAAACTAAACTTAAAATCTTGTCTAACTCGTTCTATGCAGGCAATGAGTTGTTTAATGACGTAAACACAAAAATAAAACAGCACCACTCATGATGTCATATGTGGCAGCCAAATGGACTGTTTGTTAGAGTGCAATGTTTGTTTAAGGATGTGAAGCGCCCCTCACTTCACACAAGTGTGATTTAAATAATAATAATAATAATAATAACTGTGGGCTCTAGTCGTGAGCCCACAATTATTGAAAGTATAATAATTCCGCTCTCAAGATATAATACAACTTTCTTCTAAATACTGCCCCCCCCCCTTTCTCTCTCTCTCTCTCTCCAGAGTCTGTGAGGTTGGTAAATGGTCCTAGTTTGTGTTCAGGCAGAGTGGAGGTGAAGTCTAATGAGTCGTGGGCCTCAGTGTGTGAAGGTGACTTTGACCAGCAGGATGCAGAGGTGGTCTGTAGGGAGCTTGGTTGTGGAGCTCCTTCAGTCATCAAGGGGGCGCTCTATGGAGAAGTGAACACTCCCATATGGGCCAAAGAGTTCCAGTGTGAAGGCACTGAGTCTGCTCTCCTGGACTGTAGAGCCTCAAACTCAACCAGAAACACCTGTTTGCCTGACAAGACCGTTGGACTCACCTGCTCAGGTGAGTTACAAACTACACCCTGCAATCATTTTGAGGGCCGCTAGCTATAGGAGGGGCTAGTAGCCCCTCCTATAGCCAGCTTTCTGTGTCTGTGTGTGCCACGGAATTTAGGCTAAAAGTGAGGACAGATAAGTGAAATTGTGATTGGCCGGAATGTGATGATAAGAGCACCCCTCACTTCACACAAGTGTGATCTTTCATGTTTTATAAAGTAATACTGTTTAAATGTTTACTCACTTGTCTCTTTACAGTGGTTGAAGATGTCAGGTTGGTGGGAGGAACCAGTACCTGTTCTGGTATACTGGAAATAAAACACCAGGGAGAGTGGAGATCAGTGGACGGTGGGTTTCACTGGAACCTGAAGTCCTCCTCTGTAGTGTGCAGACAATTGGACTGCGGCTCTGCCGTTTCAACAGAAAGGACTTCTGGTTTCACACAACAACCTGTATGGAGGATTACACCTTACTGTGTTGGGTCTGAGTCTTCACTGAGCGACTGTGTCATAATGGAGAATCATGTCACACGGAAAGGTTTGATTACAGGCAAACCCACTGTGAACTGTTCAGGTAACACAATGACAGCAGTCCTTACAGTCTCTCATTTCATCTGTGTGCGTGCGTGTATGTATGCGTGCATGCGTGCGTAAGTGTCTTGTGTGTGCATGTGTGTTTATGCGTGTGTGCATGCCTATGTGTGTAGTGACTAGAAAACGCCTTTAGTCTCATGATGATGATGATGATTAGTTATTTGTGTTTTGATTTATTGATATTTCCATATTAATTACTTTATTTTAGAATGGGTACAACACTATCTGTTTAGGGTTTCAGTAAAACAACGTTGACTTCTCTGATGTGATTAGATTCAATTTGCATCCATAATGCATTCATACATTCTCTTGTAGATCACTAACATAATTGTAAAATCTCTCTCTCTCTCTCTCTCTCTCTCTCTCTCTCTCTCTCTCTCTCTCTCTCTCTCTCTCTCTCCAGAGTCTGTGAGGTTGGTGAATGGTCCTAGTTTGTGTTCAGGCAGAGTGGAGGTGAAGTCTAATGAGTCATGGGCCTCAGTGTGTGAAGGTGACTTTGACCAGCAGGATGCAGAGGTGGTCTGTAGGGAGCTTGGATGCGGAGCTTCTTCGGCCGTCAAGGGGGCACTCTATGGAGAAGTCAAGGCTCCAATGTGGGCCAAAGAGTTCCAGTGTGAAGGCACTGAGTCTGCTCTCCTGGACTGTAGAGCCTCAAACTCATCCAGAAACACCTCCTCATCGGACAAGTCTGTTGAACTAACCTGCTCAGGTAAAAGGATAATCATTTTATAATGAGAGTAATAACAACTTTTTTTTCCTTGATCGGTGCTGACCGCTTCAACAAGTGACTTTGTGTGCATGTTAATTCCCCCCTAATTCCCATTCAAGTCAATGCAAAATAAACTAGAACTGCACTCTGTCGAGTGCGCAAGTTTGTCGACCGCTACGAACTTTCAAATCTCAGCCTCTCTGTAAAACATTGAAATTAAATTCTAAAGTCGGGTTATAACTGGCTGTCAATGGTGACGTAATTACGATATGTTTCAATATTGGTTGGGTAACAGGTACAATGTATGTATGTATACATGTATGTACATTGTAAGTTAAAAGTACTATACTGTGGTCGGCTGGCTTTTTTATGTGCGTATGCTTGGTAGGGATATATACTGACATAATTAAGATATGTTTCAATGTCGGGTTATAACTGGCTGTCGATGGTGACGTTATTAGGATATGTTTCAGTGTCGGGTGAATTAAAGGTAATGTCTGTATGTATACATGTATGTAATCTGAAACCTATCTTTATTACGTCACCATTAAAGCCAGTTATAACCTGGCATTGATACATATCTAAATTACGTCACCATCAATACCTACCAGCTCAGTGGACTTGTGGTTAGAGTGTCCGCCCTGAGACTGGGAGGTTGGGGTTCAATCCCCGGCCGGGTCATACCAAATACTAATTGGATTGGGGTAAGTCCCTGCGACATACTAGCGTCATGTCCAGGGGGTGTACTTGTACATCAAGCTGCCTACAGAAACAGGAGATAGGCTCCTGCCCTATGGGCCTCATGGCTCGGCAAGGCTACTTACTATCAATACCTACCAAGCATACACGTGCATTCGTACCAGCACGACCACAATACTTGTAACTTGTAATGTAAAGTAATTACTATGATGTCATGTACTTGATAGTGGGTGCAGCAGATCAACTCATCAACTGCTTCTATGCCCAGCTTTGTGGGTCTGTGTGAACACAAACATTGGCTGATGATTGGATAAAAGTGAGGGCAGAAAAGTGAAGATGCCAAAAGTGATTGGCCAGAATGACATTTGTGATGATTTGATTGGCTGAGCACAGAATGTGATTTGTGATGATGCATGATGATAAGATAAAAGATAAAAAAGATAAAGAACATTTTATTGTCCAATAAATGTACATAAAATTTTAAATGCATTAAAACACTATATAAAATGCATTCACATAAACGCAGCAACAGTGATCATGAACAGTGGGAATTAGGTGAACTTATTTAAAATGTCCACAGCAGTTGGCACAAACAAAGTTTTGTAACCCTAGAGCGCCCTTTCGTGTGAAGTGAGGACGCTACATGTGATTAGCCTTTTGAGGATTAGCCTTGAGGAGTTGAGGACTTGACATAAAAAGGACTTAACAGAAAAGTTAAGGTGTAAATTGTGACTGGCCAGAATGAGATGATGTATGATGATAAGAGTGCCTCTCACTTCACATGGGTGTGATTTGTATTTATGTATTTATTGATGTATTTATTTATGTGTGTATTTATTTATTTATGTATTTATTTATGTGTGTATTTCTTTCTTTCTTTCTTTCTTTCTTTCTTTCTTTCTTTCTTTCTTTCTTTCTTTCTTTCTTTCTGTCTTTCTTTCTTTCTTTCTTGCGTTTACTCTCTTGTCTCTACAGAGTCTGATGATGTCAGGTTGGTGGAAGGAACCAGTAACTGTGCTGGTATACTTGAGATGAAACATCAGAGAGAGTGGAGACCAGTGGACGGTTGGTCTGACTGGAACCTGCAGTCCTCATCTGTAGTGTGTCGACACCTTGGCTGTGGCTCTGCCGTTTCAACAGAGAGGAGTTCTGGTGTTACACATCAACCTGCCTGGAGGATTGCACCTCACTGTCTTGGGTCTGAGTCTTCTCTGAGTGACTGTGGAAATAAGATGTCTTCCACCTCCTTGTACGTACTGGAGGTGAACTGTTCAGGTAACAAACTACTACTTCAATGACAGTAATGTCTGACAAAGCCACAGGAAACACTGGCCCTGATCAATTAAACCATTCGGAGCCATTACATTACTTGTTATTACTTTCATCTATCTTGTTTTATTATGCCTTTATCGTCAGTGACTTGAAATATCTCTCTCTCTCTCTCTCTCTCTCTCTCTCTCTCTCTCTCTCTCTCTCTCTCTCTCTCTCCAGACTCTGTGAGGTTGGTGAATGGCACTACTTTGTGTTCAGGCAGAGTGGAGGTGAAGTCTGATGAGTCTTGGGTCTCAGTGTGTGAAGGTGACTTTGACCAGCAGGATGCAGAGGTGGTCTGTAGGGAGCTTGGGTGTGAGGCTCCTTCAGTCCTCCAGGGGGCGCTCTATGGAGAAGCCAATGTTTCAATGTGGACCAAAGAGTTCCAGTGTAAAGGACACGAGTCTGTTCTCCTGGACTGTGGAACTTCAGACTCAACTAGAAACACAAGCTCACCTTACAAGTCTGTTGGACTCACCTGCTCAGGTAAAAGACAAGCTAAACTTTTGGTTTGGAACTTTGGATTATTATTTCATGAATAAATAAATATGAATCTTTACTGTTTATTCTCTGGTCTCTGTACAGAGTCTGACGATGTCAGGTTGGTGAGGGGAACCAGTAAGTGTATTGGAATACTGGAGATGAAACACCAGGGAGAGTGGAGACCAGTGGATGGTCGGTCTGACTGGAACCTGAAGTCATCATCTGTAGTGTGTCGACAGCTGGAGTGTGGCTCTGCTGTATCAAGAGAAATGACTTCTGCTTCTACACATGAACCTGTATGGTGGATTTCAGCTTCCTGTGTTGGGTCTGAGTCTTCACTGAGGGAGTGTGGAACAAAGAGGTCTGGCAATTCCACTGCCAGACTGGAGATTATCTGTTCAGGTAAAACAATGACTTCAACAATGACACTTTTACATTATGTCATCTATCTGTCATCTATCTGTCTGTCTATATTATAATTAAACTGGTCATACAGTCAAATCTACTGTATTACCAATTTCAGCCAATCACTTCTGTCTTGTTCCAGATCTGCTGTTTAAGCCAATCATCACCTTTGTACGCTCCCTTTCTGAAAGCCAGCAGCAGGAGCTGCAGCTGATGGAGGCTTCCAGCTTCAACACCAGCTGCTCCATCCAGCCAGCTGTCAATCACACTGCATCCAACACAACACACATCACTACATCCAACACAACACCACTGGATACAACACAACACACATCACCACTGGATACAACACAACACACAACATCAATGGATACAACACAACATACATCTCTGGATACAACAGAACACACATCACTGGATACAACACAACACACAACATCAATGGATACAACGCAACATACATCTCTGGATACAACACAACACACAACATCAATTGATACAACACAACACACATCACTGGATACAACACAACACACATCACTGGATACAACAGAACACACATCACTGGATACAACAGAACACACATCACTGGATACAACACAACACACATCACTGGATACAACACAACACACATCACTGGATACAACACAACACACATCACTGGATACAACAGAACACACATCACTGGATACAACACAACACACAACATCAGTGCGTACCTTAGTACACTCCATTTCTGAAAGCCAGCAGCAGGGGCTGCAGGTGATGGAGGGTTCCAGCTTCAGCATCAGATGCTCCATCCTGCCACAGTACCCAGGAGGCTTCTTCCACCTCACCTTCACTGGATCCAACACCACACACAACTACACCCAGCCAGCTGACAACCATTCTGTATCCAACACAACACACAACGTCACTGCATCCAACACAACATCACTGGATACAACACAACACACAACATCTCTGGATACAACACAATACACAACGCCACTGGATACAACACAACACACAACATCTCTGGATACAACGCAACACACAACACCACTGGATACAACACAACACACAACGCCACTGTATTCAACACAACAAACAACATCTTTGGATACAACACAACACACATCACTGGATACAACACATCAAACAACATCTTTGGATACAACACAACACACATCACTGGATACAACACATCAAACAACATCTTTGGATACAACACAACACACATCACTGGATACAACACATCAAACAACATCTTTGAATACAACACAACACACATCACTGTATTCAACACAACAAACAACATCTCTGGATGCAACACAACACACAACACCACTGAATGCAACACACAACATCTCTGGATGCAGCGAAACTCAAAACCATACCCAGACAGCTGTCAATCACTCTGCCACATTCCTGTTTCCTGCAGCAAACCACACCCACCAGGGAAGTTACATCTGTGTTTATCACATCCACATTTTCTCTCACAACTTCTCCTCTAAGAGCGAGGTCCTGTCTATCACTGTCACAGGTAACACGAAATGTGGTCTTTTCATGTCACAATTTGAAACTCAATCAAGCAATATTTAAGCTATTATTTTGCATGATGTTGGATGTTCTAACATATTTAACATATTTCCCTCACAGCTTCTCATCTGACATCTAACATTCTGAAATATACAGTCATGGTGCTGCTGGTCTTGATCCTGATAATTGCTGTCCTCTATCGTCTCTGGAAGGTAATTTTACTTCTTTATTCAACATAAGACTGCAATGTAGATGCAGCAGTTTAGTCAGACATTTTTCATTTAAGGGAGCCGATTAATTAAAGCCGGGCACTGCTGTGTTTCTCCAGGTCATCAGAAGGCGTCGTGCGGGAGCGCAGGACATTGGCGTTGTTTATTATAATGTAAGACGGGAGAGCGTTGAGATAGTTTATTATAACGAATTTGCTCGTTCCGATGTTGAAGCCGGACTGAGTGAGGAGCCAGATTACCACCAGTATGAAGAGCCAGATCAACAAGGAGGTGCTGAAGCTTCACCCTGTGAGGAGACGGATTACCACCAGTATGATGATGTGGGTGTACGAGGAGGTGCTGAAGCTGCACCCAGTGAGGAGACAGATTACCACCAGTATGATGATGTGGGTGTACGAGGAGATGCTGAAGCTGCACCCAGTGAGGAGACACAACACCACCAGTATGATGATGTGGGTGTACGAGGAGGTGCTGAAGAGACACAACACCTGTATGATGATGTGGGTGTACGAGGAGGTGCTGAAGCTGCACCCAGTGAGGAGACAGATTACCATCAGTATGATGATGTGGGTGTACGAGGAGGTGCTGAAGAGACAGATTACCATCAGTATGATGATGTGGGTGTACGAGGAGGTGCTGAAGAGACAGAATACCACCAGTATGATGATGTGGGTGTACGAGGAGGTGCTGAAGGGGCAGGAAGAGGCAGGAGACCTCCTGTGTACGAGGTGGATCTCTAAAGGCTAATTCATGCTCAGTTTGAATTTTGAAAGCATCCAAACTGTCTGCGTTGCCACAGAACGTGAACAAGGACGTGGATGGTATAGTCTCGTGCGTCCTCCCAACCAATCAGAGAACGGGACATTTTATGAAGTGCAACCTTTCTTTCTTTCTTTCTTTCTTTCTTTCTTTCTACACTGCCGGCGGAGGTTATCCACAACACATTCTTTGTCGTTTAGACGTTACATTCGTAGCACGTAGCATTGAGCTAATAGCCACCTGCTTGCTCAGGGTATAAATTCAATGTTGACCGTCAGGTCAAAGTTCGTGTCAGATCCTGTGTCTAGGTGAGACGTGACCTTAGGTGTGATTTACGGTCGCTTTAAGGTTATATGTATCAATTACAATCTCAGTGTTTTGCCAAGCATTTGGGGGCCCACTTGTTATATCCTCACGGCCCAGAGGTTGGGAATCACTGCATTAAAGAGAGATATTGATTATAGTGTGTCCACCCTCATTATGTTCATCAATGTATTATAGCTATCAGTAATTAATCATCAATAAATGGATGTTATGGATCCTACTGTAAACAATACAGGCCTATATGCAGCACATGTGTCATATTCTAGTCATTGAGGTCATAGATTGTCACAGTGAATCATTAGTCTATTGATCTCTGTGTGGACCTGGTTGGGTTGTAACGATTGTTTCTCTTGGTACAGTAGCATTTGGAGTTGTCTTAAAATTTGATGAATATAGATTTTTGTATAATTATGCTTTATGGTATTTTCTTTTGAGCACCGTGCCTGAGGATCTGTTAATAATAAGGTTGCATTATTATTTTATCATTAATTACAATCATAATTTTGCCTGACATTTTATTAAAATGGTGTGATATTTTCTGTTTTTGTTCATATTATTTTAAACAAGCTTGTTATGAGCAGTAACCCTGAGTGTATATACTAGCAACATAGATTCGTGTTTGTTTATTTTTCATGGTTTATGATCTCTTAGCGCATATAACCTTTTTCTTATTTCCATGTCATTCCTTATCTCTCTTGTGTTCTGATGTTGAATTGAACGTTGGTATTGGTCCATAATGGATGAGCCCATCCATCAGGGACGTGCAGAGAGTGTTAGAGAGGCAGGGGCTGAAATCCCGTAAGAGGGCACTTTTGGACGAAAATAGCAGATCTACAAGCTCTCAACGCGTCGCGCTGCGACGCGTTGAGAGCTTGTAGATCAGCTATTTTCAGGGCGCAACCCAGCACTCTTTAGCTAGTGGAGATGCGGTGTAACGACATGGATTTCTAAACATATTATTTGTTCAACGCAAAATACTGCGTTCAAGTTCAGGAGACTTCGGAAAAAAGCAATTCTCCTGAATGCTGCCTTCTGGCATGGCATGGAAAGGAGAGGAGGGCATTTGCATTTATTTCACCATAGTAAATGCTGCATTTATGGTCTGGAGAGGGCAGTTGTTTTACAGACGGGTAAAAAGGCAGGGGCTGAAGCCCCCTTTGGTGTCTATGTGTGCACATCCCCGCTATCCATCAAACCATTATTATTATTATTATTATATATATATGAATGAAGCTATAGGTTCCATCCAGCCATTCAACCATTTGACCTGAATGCTTCTTAACAGCTGTAACGTTCACTGTTGATTGACATTGACATTTGACAGCAGCGTTAAACACTTACCGTGCATTCAATTATGTTATGTTATGTTTGATTATTCAAATATATCTTGTGAGAAAAAAAGAAAAAATATCCTCAATAAAGATTCAACTATTGAGTACAATGAAGTGTTTCCATCTCCTACACGTGGTGTGTGTGTGTGTGTGTGTGTGTGTGTGTGTGTGTGTGTGTGTGTGTGTGTGTGTGTGTGTGTGTGTGTGTGTGTGTGTGTGTGTGTGTGTGTGTGTGTGTGTGTGTGCATGTGTGCGTGTGTGTGTGTGTGTGTGTGTAGTGCAAGAAGTTATCATTGGTTACCATGAACGCAAACAAATCAGGTTGTTGTCATGGTTACAGCAGGTCTCTTGTTTTTAAAGGGTCATATAGTGTGAACACTATACCTAAGGCCTGGTGTGCGTAGTGCAGTGCTAAATCACTTTATGTTATTCTGACTGTTGCAGACGTCCTACTGACTGCTTGTTGAAGACCTGCACGTCCTCTTTGCACTGTAGATGAAAAGCTCCTTTAGTCATGTGACTCTCAACCTTTTTTATTTCAAGGAAAGGACCCCCAGTTTGATCTGCATTAGACCACGGATCCACATTTGAACATTATCTTTTTTAATATCTATGATACTCAGTGATTAACTCAGAGTGACAGATTAATAGGGGTCCATGTGGACCGCTGGCGATCCCCAGACCTGACATTGAGAACCAGTTCTTTAGTCTCCCGTCAGCGTTATTACATTTGGCTTTTTGAGTGAGCAATGTCCCGGCTATGTCCCTATGTCCGTCCCTATATATGTATGTATGTCCCTATATTTAGAGTACCAATAGGGGGCAGTGTTTTTTTAACAATGTGTCCCTCACCAGTGTCAGCATGATATGCCTTGACTGATACACCCTAAAGTACTGTATCTCATTCAATTGTAAATGTAAAGCTGGGTGCACTTCCTTTACCACTGTAAAATGTGGGTTTAAATGAATCTCTGCTGAAGAAAAGAAAAGAAAAGAAAAGAAGGCTATAGGATGACATACACATTAAACATAGGTTTAATGTGTAAGTATGAATGCAATTCAATTGTAACAGAACATCCTAAGTGTATAGGATTAGGCTATATGGAATCAACATGAAATGAAAGTGAGGAATATTAAATAAATGATGTAGCTACTGTAGCCTATACTGTACTGTACTCCCACTGAGCATGCAAATGTGTTTGCGTGTGTTGCTGCTGCACTAGAGTGATATTGGCAGTAGGAAGCAGTGCCTCCTTAATTAAACAAAATTAAGCTTTTATTATTTAACCAGTAAAAAAACACGTTGAGACCAAAGTCTCTTTTACAAGTGTGAACTGTAAACACACCCACAAGCTAAGTAGTCTAATAATGCATAGATGTTCCATATCGTCACCTTCTTAAAATAATGGCCTAAATGGCCTTCATGAAATGGCCTTCATGACACTGGCCACCTCCTAATTGAAAAGGATCATGCTGTTCCCGACCCTGTTATAGTAAAATGGCCAAGAGAGTGACAACAACGTTGTTCCGACCTCCCGTTAGGCCGACCCATTACAAACCCTTATATTTTGAAAACAAAGCAATATTGCCTCATCAAAGTTAATTGGTTTTGTTACTTCATGTATTGTCAATGACTTCCATGAGAGGGGGAGAGAGGTGGTGGAGTTAGTTGCTTGACAGTTTGAGCCGAACTCCGATGGAGTTTAAAAGGTTTTGTACGAAGCGCTTTTTACTGCATTGGTTCAATATTTTAGAAACACAGACTTAAAGTGTGTTAAATATCGCTAAAAAGAAAGAAAGAAAAAAAAACCCTCACAAATGGAGTTAGGTGGTTTCCTCCTGACAGCAATGATATAACAGTGTAAACTTGAATATTCATCTCTCTGTAATGCAACCATTGCCATGATGATGTCATCGATTAGTAACTCCCAGCACCTGAGCTGAACTCATGTGGAGCTGCACTGACGAAGGTCCCACGACCGAAACGTTTGCCACTTTAATCTCACTTTGGCCACAGAGCATTTTTATAATGAGCATACACAAATAAAATAAATGTTATTTTCTTAAGTCTCGCTCTAAGAAGTTTTCCTTTATTTTTGATAATGAGCGAGACTTTCGATCTGCCTGTTTTTGAGACCACAGCTCCTGCAGTAAAGGACAAAGAAAGGCGCAACCAACTAAAACTCCATAGTGATAATAAATCACAGGGGCCTAAACCCCTCTAGAAGGGCATGTGCTCCACCCATACTGCAGCACTCAGAAGCACAGAAAGAGAGGTTAGATTCACAACACTAGACAGCAGCAACAGCAGCACCAGCAACAATGTGGAAAACAAGGTACACTATAAATCAAGGCCACCAAATAGCCTACTGAAGTTAAACTATAAACAATTACATAACTGAAATAAACCAAACATAACAAAACAGCAGTGGCAGTCAGTGTCTACAAAAGAATCACATCATACACAACACACAAGGTACAAAACAGATGCATTATATAAAAATAAACATGACATGTACCTCTGACTATGGAACACAACAACCCATGTGGAAGGCTCAACGTGGGGAGCAGAGTCAGGAGCAGGGCCTGAAGGCTCAACGCAGGGAGCAGGAGCAGGGCCTGAAGGCTCAACGCGGGGAGCAGGAGCAGGGCCCGAAGGCTCAACGCGGGGAGCAGGAGCAGGGCCTGAAGGCTCAACGCGGGGAGCAGAGTCAGGAGCAGGGCCTGAAGGCTCAACGCGGGGAGCAGGAGCAGGGCCTGAAGGCTCAACGCGGGGAGCAGGAGCAGGGCCTGAAGGCTCAACGCGGGGAGCAGGAGCAGGGCCTGAAGGCTCAACGCAGGGAGCAGGAGCAGGGCCCGAAGGCTCAACGCGGGGAGCAGGAGCAGGGCCTGAAGGCTCAACGCGGGGAGCAGGAGCAGGGCCTGAAGGCTCAACGCGGGGAGCAGGAGCAGGGCCCGAAGGCTCAACGCAGGGAGCAGGAGCAGGGCCTGAAGGCTCAACGCGGGGAGCAGGAGCGGGGCCTGACGTCAGGGACGTGCAGAGAGTGTTAGAGAGGCAGGGGCTGAAATCCCGTAAGAGGGCACTTTTTTTTATTTAGCGAAAATAGCAGATCTACAAGCTCACAACGCGTCTCGGGGCACAGCCCCTTTAGCTAGTGGAGATGAGGTGCACGACATGGATTTAGAAACAAACGTGTTGGGTAGAATGGGGAGAACTTCCCGTCCAGGTATCCTGACTCAAAACCTCCCATATCACAGTGACAATTTCAAGTTCACCCCCAAGGCACATTGTGTTCAAGTTCAGGAGACTTCGGAAGGAAAAAAAACACTTCTCCTGAATGCTGCCTTCCGGCATGGCATGGAAAGGAGAGGCATTTTGCATTTCTTTCACCATAGTAAATGCTGCATTCGTGGTCTGGAAAGGGCAGTTGTTTTACAGATGCAGGGTAAAAGCTAGGGCAGGGGCTGAAGCCCCCTTTGATGTCTATGTGTGCACGTCCCTGACAAGTTCAACAAATAACAATCCATGTGGAAGGCTCAACGCGGGGAGCAGAGTCAGGAGCAGGGTGTGAGAAACAAAAGGTCATGTTTCAGCTGCACTTGCATCTATGTCATCTACAGTAGTCACCTATACGCGGGGCATTGCCATAGAGTATTAAAAGGATAGAGACTGATCTGGCGCAAAGCTCCGCCCCCTCCGTTATTCATGTCAGTGGAAGTTGCTCAGTGGCGTTTTGAAGCACCTGGAAGACTGCCGGAAGTACCGTCTCAGAACGTCTACTTCCGCATTTGACCACCACATTTTGGTGGTCAAATGCGGAAGTGCAACCGAGCGCTCAATGTTAAAGCCCAGCTGCACGGGGTTTCCCGGTTATGAATACACGGGTCCGCCTGTAGTCCCTCCTCCTAACAAAAAAAACGTTCTTTATAAACCAACACTATTTCATTTGATTATTTGATGTTGTGGTTTTGCATAGTTTGTATTATTTGTGTGGCGACGTTGACATGATGACATGAGTTTAAAATGTCTTAAAATCGCCCTTGAAAAAAGGCAGCTCTTCCAGTTGTTACACAGCTGCCTCCCACTCACCCACTCCCACTCACCCACTCCCACTCACCCACTCCCACTCACCTAGCCTGGCTAATAAGCCAGACTAATATCACACAACACTGTCGCGGTATATCAGTCTGGGCTGGCTCCACTTGGATTTCATTTCCCGGGGAACATTTTCTCTTTGACGCAATTGGTCAGAGCTACTGTCAGTCAAAGGTCTCAAGCATTGAACGTCACTGTACCAAAGCCCGCCTATATTGCATACCGTGTCCCGATTGGTCCGACCTGTTCTCTGCTGTAGGAAAGAGGCGTGCTACTGAGCCTCGCCAGACCGTAATCCGCTGGTAGGCAACTTTTTTTTGCCAACGGCTGATTCGGTCTGGTTTATTAACCAGGCTACCACTCACCCACTCACTCACTCACTCACTCACTCACTCACTCACTCACTCACTCACCCACTCTCACTCACTCACTCACTCACTCACTCACTCACTCTCACTCTTTTCTCTTCGCAGATGATAGTATAATACTGGGACAGAGGCTACGCTCACTGCTCATGCACTGACTGTATCTCTCCTACGCATGAGAAATACATATTGTGCACACTCTCTCTCTCTCTCCCTCTCTCTTTCTCACACTCGCGCACAATATCTGCATCATATAGCTACCTCTCTCTTTCTCTCACTCACACACAAAAGCACAGAAATGCACACGCTCTGGTGTAAAACGTGCAAGGTGCAAACGCAGTTATAGTTGGCACGTGATGATGGAAGGCAGTTTTTTAAATCATGATGTACGCGGGCCAACCAAAATACATGGGTCTAAAATATCAGAAACACGGAACAAATCCTACAACTGTTTGCACTTGAAATCTTTCACCTGCCAGGATTGGGCAACATTGGACGTTCAAAGGTGGTTTTGGAGTTGTTTCTCTGAGCGGCCTGGTCTGGTCGTCAGAGAAAACTGTTTGATTGACTGAATATACTTTGTTAAGTTTGAGAACAGTAGCCTACAGCAGTATACAGGCATTGTACTCAATTCATCAAAATGCATAGAATACACTACTTTACATAACAACAACCCTGATATTGATCTGTGTACAGAGATGGGGAAACGTGGTGGGTGGGGGCAGGGCTGGACTGGGACAAAAATTCGGCCCGGGCATTTTCGCGTGAATTTGGCCCAGACCCGCCCACCACAACCAGCACGCAGATAGGCAACATAATATTATGTTATTACGCCCGGACCTTTTCTGGTGGCCTGCCGCCTATTGGCCTGCCTGCCTGTCAAAAAAAACAAAACAAAAAACATTTTTTTTATTTTTTTTATCATGGCGGCCCCCTACGGTCGTGGCCCACCGGGCAAATGCCCGGTATGCCCGGTGGCCAGTCCAGCCCTGGGTGGGGGTTACGGGAGGCCACCAGGGTAGCGTACAACTTCTCATCCTCAAAAGTGTACTGTGAATATACTGTAGATGCAGACCATGATGCAGGCAATCGGGGAATTAGGCTCCTAACCTAACTTGAGCTCCCCAGAAAAGCAGAACTACCGTGGCTACTGTACTGTACTGTACCTTACCTTAGTTGACCTGTGCCTTGAATTCCTTCAGCCAGGCAGCTAGCTGTTTATTTGCTATGGTTATATCATCGACCCCTCCGCTCAAGGCCAACAGAGAGCCTAATGCACACATTGGGAGTGAGAGGATCATTCTTGGTTTCTGATTGGTGCGACTACTGGGAAGTGCATAATTGCACAATAATCACATACCGGTACGCAGCAGTCCAGTTTGATGTCAAATCTGATATTTGGACATCAATAAGATGCTTTGGGAATTCATATAAGCAATACAATATACATTATACACAGTCAAAAACGGGACGACAAGGGACCTGGATATTGGAAAAACGTATCCGAAAACAGGTTGAGGAACACTGATCAATTGAAAGTGCGTCAACACGCATAGGGTGGGTTATTTTTCTTTCCATGGCTTTCTGCTGAAAAGTAGAAAAACATGGAATGCACATTTGAAGATTTAAATGACATTATTACATATTCTTCTCTGCTTTTTGCCACAGAAAGGACAGGGCGGCGGTGGCTCAGGGGTAGAGTGGCCAGATGGGAACCGCAAGGTTCCCAGTTCGCTCCCCCAGAGTTAGTGTCGAAGTGTCCTTGAGCAAGATACTGAAGCCCTAATTGCTCCCGATGTGCAGGTTGGTGCCTTGCATGGTTTCCTCTGTCATGGGTTAGGGCAGGGGTATTCAACTAGATTAGGTCGGGGGCCACAACTGTAGAATGATTGTGTGTGGAGAGCCGCACAGCGTGCGCGCGAAGCGTGACATTTTTTGGATTCTACAAATGCATTTTGTGTTCAAACACAAAGATTTATGTAGGCTAATACATTTGTGCACAGTATGAGCACAAGTATATGCTATACCTTAGAATAGACGACCTATTTGACAGAACGAGCGTCAACGAGCACTAGCTGAAAATACTAACACACACACACACACACACACACACACACACACACACACACACACACACACACTCACACGCTCACACTCTGCAGGAGTCTGTCTAATTTCTCTCCAAAATACCTTGAATATGATAGAATATAATTTAGGATTACTGTCATTATGATAATCTAGCACTTTATATATCGCACACATCATACCTGTAACTTTCTTTTTTTTTTGGGAAAACTATTCCAAGGGCCACTAGGGGGCGCATGCGGCCCGCGGGCCGCCAGTTGAATAGCCCTGCGTTAGGGTGTATGATCATGAATGTGTGTGTGTGTAAATGAAATGCACATCTATGTAAAGCGCCTTGGATAAAGGCACTATATAAATGCACCATTTACCATTTGTCCTTCTAATACGTGAGGGGGCCATGGTTTTTCATTTACTGTTTTCAATTATATTTTATAATTCTTTTGGAAAAGAAACGCCTCCAGCGCCACTCACAAAATCAAAAAGAATTGTATATTATAAGGTCATTATCAGTCAACAGAAAAAAGGTTGGGTGTTTTCGATGAATCTATCATGGTTAAAATGGAGTTTGAAGTTACACTGGGTTTGTAAAGGAAGGGGGCGGGGCAACTAAAATGAATATCAAACATTGAATTACTGAATCGTCAGAATCAAGCAACTTAAAATATTTTGTGCCTGTCCGTTTTCTATTGTTATTATTTGCCATTGCGAATGTGTAGGTGCAGGGCTTTATGTCTGTGATCAATGTTGTTTGGCTGGCTTCATTTAACCATTCATTGTATGTGTGTTGAGGGAAACACGGTGAATAATAGTTGTAGAAAGTGCGCTTTCTTCAGGTGTTGAGTTGTCCTGCCTTATATGAAGGATTTCATATAAGGCAGGGTTGGGCAACTTTGACGATGGAGAGGGCCACTATAGTTCCACACTCACTGCAGAGGGCCACTATAGTTCCACACTCACTGCAGAGGGCCACTATATAGTTCCACAAGTTCCACTCTCACTCCAGAGGGCCATTATAGTTCCACACTCACTCCAGTAGGGCCACTATAGTTCCACACTCACTCCAGAGGGCCACTATAGTTCCACACTCACTCCAGAGGGCCACTATAGTTCCACACTCACTCCAGAGGGCCACTATAGTTCCACACTCACTCCAGAGGGCCACTATAGTTCCACACTCACTCCAGAGGGCCACTATAGTTCCACACTCACTCCAGAGGGCCACTAGTTCCACACTCACTCCAGAGGGCCATATAGTTCCACACTCACTCACTGCAGAGGGCCACTATAGTTCCACACTCACTCCAGAGGGCCACTATAGTTCCACACTCACTCCAGAGGGCCACTATAGTTCCACACTCACTCCAGAGGGCCACTATAGTTCCACACTCACTCCAGAGGGCCACTATAGTTCCACACTCACTCCAGAGGGCCACTAGTTCCACACTCACTCCAGAGGGCCATATAGTTCCACACTCACTCACTGCAGAGGGCCACTATAGTTCCACACTCACTCCAGAGGGCCACTATAGTTCCACACTCACTCCAGAGGGCCATATAGTTCCACACTCACTCCAGAGGGCCATATAGTTCCACACTCACTCCAGAGGGCCATATAGTTCCACACTCACTCACTCCAGAGGGCCACTATAGTTCCACACTCACTCCAGAGGGCCACTAGTTCCACACTCACTCACTGCAGAGGGCCATATAGTTCCACACTCACTCACTCCAGAGGGCCACTAGTTCCACACTCACTCACTGCAGAGGGCCATATAGTTCCACACTCACTCACTGCAGAGGGCCATATAGTTCCACACTCACTCACTGCAGAGGGCCACTAGTTCCACACTCACTCACTGCAGAGGGCCATATAGTTCCACACTCACTCACTGCAGAGGGCCATATAGTTCCACACTCACTCACTGCAGAGGGCCATATAGTTCCACACTCACTCCAGAGGGCCACTAGTTCCACACTCACTCCAGAGGGCCATATAGTTCCACACTCACTCACTGCAGAGGGCCACATTGCATATTCCTGTCATAGCAAAAATACCTGATCTACAAGCTCAAAACGCGTGGCGGTGCGACGTGTTTTGAGGCAATGCGTTTGCTGTCATGTCTTTCCACCCATGGACACGTCTCTCTGCCCTTAGCAACTGCTTGACAACGGTTCCCTGTGGTTTCCATGGACACGTCTCTCTGCCCTTAGCAACTGCTTGACAACGGTTCCCTGTGGTTTCCATGGACACGTCTCTCTGCCCTTAGCAACCCTTTCCACCCATGGACACGTCTCTCTGCCCTTAGCAACCCTTTCCACCCATGGACACGTCTCTCTGCCCTTAGCAACTGCTTGACAACGGTTCCCTGTGGTTTCCATGGACACGTCTCTCTGCCCTTAGCAACTGCTTGACAACGGTTCCCTGTGGTTTCCATGGACACGTCTCTCTGCCCTTAGCAACTGCTTGACAACGGTTCCCTGTGGTTTCCTGTTTCTCACTCTCAGCTTCGAGACTCGAGTCAGCCTCTTTCGCAATACCAACGTCCTCCTCTCACTGACATGATGTCACCAAGGGGTAGTATAGCGGCCTTTTAACCCTTTGAGTATACAATTCTATAGGCCTTATTTCTGAAGAGGCCTTTCTGGTACAGATCTGTTCTTCAGAACGACTCATACAAACTTTGCAGGCTTGTTGACAGTTGAGAGAAAACAGCGCAAATGTGCCGGATGGATTTTCCCTTTCCTTTCTGAACAACATGCAAAGAACGAGGAAATATAGGTCTTAAATGTAACAAAGTAATGCCGTTTTTTTAAATACAAAAACAGTTTAGCAAATGTGTAAATGTGCTAACATCGTCATGAGGCATTGTATCAACAGACATCAGTAGGGAATCTAGGGATGTTATATTCTTCTCTCCAGGGGATATCATTGCTAGCAGGTTCAATTTGCTGACTGACTGACTGACAAGGCAGCTCAGACTTCAACACTTCTTTATACTTCAACACTTTTTGACCATTGACAATTAGGCTATCCTACAAGCCAATGGGGAGACGATTAAGTTGACGATGAATTGTCCTACAAATAATTGCAATTAACGATTTAATTGTGTTTTGGCGTTGCACATTGGAACATAATGAATACAATTTACATTTCAGATTGCCTTGTATAGGCTTCATAATCAAGAATTGCACATGGGCACATGTGACAAATGCTGTAACTTAAATGATAAATATACAAATACATTTCTGACATATTTAATCATTATTTTAATAGCTTACAATGCGTTGTAGATCCAGAAATGCTTTTTCAGCAGGTGCATGTGTTTCGTCCGACGCACTATGGCCTGCAGTCGATTCAGTCAAATCTGATTCAAATCTGATTCATTTCTCAAATCTGATCTTTTGGCCCGACCATTCACACTGCCGTTTGCAAGTGACCAGATCTGATCTGCGTGTTCAGACTGGCAGCCAAAACAGCCAAATCAGTTCTGTGCCACATCCAGATTGGAATCTGTCTGATTTGTTTAAATAAGGCTAAATGCAGACGGGTCACATGCAAGTCACATGGAATCTGATTTAGATCGGGTCGTTGCATTCAGACTGAGACAGATTTGAAACCACCTCTAAATGTGGCTCAAGTCACATTGGAAAAAATCTGATTCCACGTGACTTGTAGAATTATGTGACCTGTCTGCATTTAGACTAATTTAAACAAAACGGATTTCAGTCTTGATGTGGCACAGATCTGATTCCGGCTAGATTTGACTGAGGCATTAGTCCGACACCCTACCCAAAACCCTAACCTAAGCCTAAACCTCACAGGGAAGCCCCCATGACAGAGTTTTAACTGGCAACGCATGCCGGGAGCCACGGGTGAGTCTTAACCAGCCACGCATGTGTCGGACTAAGGCCTGTCGGACTGTGAGTACGTCGGACACGCTATGTATGTACTGTAGGTACTGTGGCCCGTTTCAACCCTCTCCCCGCTCATCACGTGGCCCAGAAATGCTGTTTCAAAATGGTGCATTTATATAGCGCCTTTATCCAAGGCACTTTACATAGATTGTGCATTGTGCACCCATTCACACACACTGTGCCGCCCTCGTTATAGAGTGTATCATTTGGCGGTGAGCATAAACGCCTTCCCTTCATCAAGACTCTGGAGACGTTCTCTCTTTGTCCACAGGTTTAATAATGAATAGAAGGGTAAAACTGAAAGCAGATAAAACATAACAAAACTATGCTTACTGCAAAGTGTAAACATATAGCATATAAACTGCAAACTGCACATGTAAAGTAAACTGTAGACTGCATGTACTGTATTAAATTACTAATGCAACCGTCACATTAATGTCGCATTACAATAATTACTTAACAGGCCTTTAAATCAAACTTCACAAAACAAACTTTCCATACAAAAATAATGAGCTCCAATCATAGACTAGAACAAAATATGACAGTACATACCAACGATGCAACTATTGAGAAAGTATAAGAGCAGATGATTGCAGATACAATAGACAGGAGTTCTAGTCTGCTTGTGTCATGAATTGTTTGTCAGGAAACTCTAGAGCACTTCCTGGTTGTAGTCACATGACGTGAGTGTCACATGGTAAACCTGACCCACTTCCTGTGTTCCTTAAAGAGACACTACCTGCCATAGAAAATAATGAATTCACATCTTTTTTAAAACAAACACAACTTAAAATAAACAACCGTAACAGAACACTCCCCGTCTGGCGTGATTTAAACGCCACTACCCAAAGTCAGTTACTAAGACTTCCTCTCAGGAGGGAGCAGTGGGATTGTCTTTAGTGTCACGTTGTGGTGACCTTGACTTCCACTTGCGTGTATGTCTATTTTTAAGTCATGAATGTTCTTGACAGAGCCTTCCCTGTATCTGCGGGCGGATCTCCTAAGGGCTCCTTGCAGTAGGCCCGTGAGACTGCTGATGCATTGGGGGTCCGGATTAGCTTCTGCGGTGACAGAGCTCTGTTTCCTTTGAGAGCGCTGGTGTTGGTGGTAGTAGTACGCCTGGAGGTGCCAAGGGGTTTTGATGCAGTTTGGTTGGCAGTAGGATGAGTGTTGCCGTTGTGTCTATCTGGACGTGCTAAAGGGGTAAAGGCTGGATGCTTGTTAGCAATAGTAGCTCTGCTGATCTCGCTGGTGCTGTTTCTCAGTGATGATTTGTTGAGGTTTAGTGTGGGAGCTGTCTTTGCTCCCGTCTTGACTAGTTCACGTGAAGTAGAGGCAGTGTTGGTAGCTGAGTTGCACATGGTGGTGTGGTGGACCACACTGTTGGGAACGAGCTGTGAGACAGAGGCTGCCTGACCCATGCTGCCTGGATCAGGTCGGACTGGACGGTATCCTTCTGAGATGCTTTTAGTCGGCATAGCGGATGGTTGGATACATTGCTGATGTATTGTTTTTGTTTCTGTTCTGGTGTAAAACGCATTCACTGTGGTGGGCTTGGGAACCTCTTCCCTGCAGACGTTACCAACTATAACCCATCCCAGGTCAAGTTTCTGGCCGTAGGGGGCATCGTCAGGGCCATTGAGCTGTTGGCGCACTTTATGGACTCTGATGATGTCGCGCCCGATGAGGATCATGATCTGAGCATGTGGATCGAGCGGTGGGATGAGGTGGGCTACTGACCTCAGGTGAGAGTGGTGAGACGCAGCATTGGGTGTTGGAATCTCCGATCTGCTGTTAGGGATGTCGTTACACTCCAAGAGGCTTGGTAGGGGAAGGCTGACTTCTCCATCCAAAGATTCAATTCGGTAGCCTGATGCTGTTCTCCCCCTTGTCTCTGTCACTCCAGAGCAGGTTCGGAGAGAATATGGAGAGGAAGGGCCTTGGATATTGAAGGCATCGAAGAGCTCAGAACGAGCTAAAGATCTATTGCTATGCTCGTCGATGATCGCGTAGGCCTTCAGTGCTCTGTCACGATGGTTGACAGGATAGATCTTAATGAGACAGATCTTCGAGCATGACCTGTTGCTCTGATCGGCACCACAGACTTGGGTGCAGTGAGTTGTGACTTCTGGAGATGGCGTAGTGTTCTGCTCCCCGCCGTGCTCTGAAGGGACCCATGGTTCCTGAGTCCACGGTGCTGGTCCAGGGTGGAGGGCAGACACATGCCTCTCACTCCCACACTCCCCACACGGCGCCGAGTAATTACAGTTCTTAGCCATGTGTTGTGTAGATGTGCAACATTTATAGCAAATCCCGTTCTCGCGCAGGAATGCTTTACGTTCCTCAAGAGGTTTCTCACGGAAAGCCCGGCACTTCCGGAGTAGGTGGGGCATGTTGTTGATTGGGCACTCTCTATCCGAATCCACAGGTTGCCTGTCTGAGGCAACTGGGGATGTAGGACGTATATCCGTCTTGTGGGCTGAGATTTCCTTCTGTCTGCTACTCCATGGGGTCCTGTCTGCTTTTGGGGGGACATCCGCTTGGCCAATGAAGCTAAAACTTGGATCGTTCCTGATCCTGGCTTGTTCGCTTACAAAGTCGACAAAAACTACAAAAGGAGGGAATGAGACGTTGCGCTTTCGTTTGTAGTTGGATCCAAAGGACAGCCATTTTTCTTGCAGATTAGAGGGCAACTTTAGTACCAAGGGATTTACTCCCCGTGGTGTATCTAGGTACTGAAGGCCTGGCAGGTCTCCGTCTTCCTTTGCTGCTTCCATTTCCATAAGGAGATCGCTTAACTCGTGGAGTTTTGAATAGTCTCGATTGGAGATTTTTGGGAAGTTGTCCATCCGTTGGAAGAGTGCGTCCTCAATTACTTCAGGCGCACCGTAACATGTATCCAGTCTATCCCATATCCTCTTGAGTCCCGTGTCTGGGAAGTTAACATGGACAGCTCTGATCCGTTTAGCATGTTCAGCGGACTCTTTTCCCAGCCACTTGACCAGCATGTCTGTCTCCTCACTGGACGTCAAGTCTAGGCCTCTGATTGCATTCAGAAAGGACCGTTGCCAAGCTCTGTAGCTTTGTGGTTGATCATTGAATTGAGTCAAGCCAGTGGTGACCAGCTCACGGCGAGCAAAATATCTGATAAAGTCAGACATACCTGATTGGTCGTGGTGGGTGCGTTGTGAAGTGTGGCTGGGAATGGAGGGGCGAGGGGGACTGTGATGAGTGTGATCCTGATGGCGGTATTGAGGTTCAAGCTTGGGCATAGAGGGGCAAGGGGCACTATGATCTCTGTCCGTTGCTCCATATGTGCGATGATGATCCTGCATATTTCTTGATGGGAGAGCGGTATCTGGAGTGTGCTTGGACTGCTGAGCTGATGTCCTGTCTGTGACTGTAGGGCGAATGTCAGCGCTGTCCTGGTTACTCTCTATATTGAGATGCAGGGTTTTGGAAGGGGCTGCTATTTCCGGATTTCCATGTTCCATTTTTGTGTCATCTTGTGAAGGTTGGTGCGTTTCTGGTGCTGACTGCATTACAATTCGCTCCGTGGCCTGATCAGTGACGTATTCTCTGACACGCTGTGCAGTGTCATGTGGAGTGGGGTCAGCACCAAGGCTGCAATAATCTTGACTTTCTGCGTCAGCAGCTGCTTCTAGGGCCTCTGCTTCGGCCGTAGCAGCAGCAGTCTCCTTCTCATGAGCCAACATGTCCATAGAAGCTTCAAACTTTGCTTTCTCTATTCCCATAGAAGCCTCCATCTTAGCCTTTTCTATTTTCATTTGTGATTCTTTTTCTGCAAATTTTTGGCGTACTTTTGCTGCTTCAGTTTTTGCTCGGGCCTTAGCAGCAGCTGTGGATAAATTACTTGAGCCTGATGAGCCTGATGTGCAGGACCTCGTTTTGAGTGAACCCTTTGATGCCATGGCGTAATGGGAAGAGGCTACCTGTAGGCTCTACTGTAGCTGTCGTTAGCTCCACGTGCTGTTGTGACGTAGTAGCAGTGTCTGTAGTTTGCATAAACTGCCTTATCTCCTCTTCGAAGCCGTTGTTTTACTGTGCCGCCCTCGTTATAGAGTGTATCATTTGGCGGTGAGCATAAACGCCTTCCCTTCATCAAGACTCTGGAGACGTTCTCTCTTTGTCCACAGGTTTAATAATGAATAGAAGGGTAAAACTGAAAGCAGATAAAACATAACAAAACTATGCTTACTGCAAAGTGTAAACATATAGCATATAAACTGCAAACTGCACATGTAAAGTAAACTGTAGACTGCATGTACTGTATTCAATTACTAATGATTACTAATAATTACTTAACAGGCCTTTAAATCAAACTTCACAAAACAAACTTTCCATACAAAAATAATGAGCTCCAATCATAGACTAGAACAAAATATGACAGTACATACCAACGATGCAACTATTGAGAAAGTATAAGAGCAGATGATTGCAGATACAATAGACAGGAGTTCTAGTCTGCTTGTGTCATGAATTGTTTGTCAGGAAACTCTAGAGCACTTCCTGGTTGTAGTCACATGACGTGAGTGTCACATGGTAAACCTGACCCACTTCCTGTGTTCCTTAAAGAGACACTACCTGCCATAGAAAATAATGAATTCACATCTTTTTTAAAACAAACACAACTTAAAATAAACAACCGTAACAGAACACACACATTCACACACCGATGGCGGCGGCCAGTGATGTGGTCGAGGGCATCATCGGTGCAGAGCATTGGGTATACCGATGAAATGCTGGCCGGTATTGGGTGCACTTCTCCAGTAGACACGACAACCATTTTATAGGAACAACTTCACTTTATTAACGTCAGCTTAGCAACACAGCAACAACAAGACAGACATGGGGAAGAACACAGCCTGCCCTTTACAGAAACACTGCACATGCCTGCCCAACAACATAACCCCAAAGCATTCCCATACTTCAATTACACACAGTCTTAGTGTCCCACCTGGACAGTACAACATTGCTCTCTGGTTTCTCCACAGCAGCTTCCACGTTGTGTTCAGGGCAAAACTCTGCAGGGAGAGAGATGAGCACATGCTTATGACGAGATAGACACATGCATAATGTGGAGAGGGAGACATGAATATGAGCGTTTCGAAGTTCGGTACTCAGCCCCGTCCTAGTTGTAACCCGATATGGACAGAATAGTAAATAAGGTCAAACCCGAAATCACCCAGCCTCAGTGAAATAGCACTTCCGTACTAGTGAAAGCCATGCCTCCGTCGCGGTCAAAACAGTAGTCGTGTACGGATTTCGGGGTTTCTAGTATTTATGTATTTCTGTGAGATCGGGTTGAGTTACTATATAGCCACAAGCACTCTTCATCTGATCAATAACCCACACTCTTAACCTTCACTTGAAAAAAGAAGACATGGCTAAAATAGCAGATCTATGAGCTCACAATGCATCACATCGTGACTGTGGAAATATCCAGGATATTGGGATGTGTTAATGTTTAATAAATATGTTGTGGAATAACAGTAACATGCACCTAAGCTCAAAACTGCCCAGCAAGACCCCTGTCAGACCCCTGTCAGACCCCTGGCAGTTGCTGGAGGAACGAGATAAGAAGTGTGAATTACGACACCATGCAAGGGTAGTAAAGTCTGTCCCACTGCCGGTGAAGAACAACAGATCAACATGTTCCAATGACTGTGTTTAACTATAAAACATTATGCCTGCATTTATCTAAAGGTGGATATGTAATCCCAGTGCCTAAAAGGAATGTAAATGATTAATGTGTTAAACCCTAAACTCTCATAAACCAGTTGAGAGTAGAGTGGGAAAATAGACCATTCCACCAGCCCATGTAATTACCATACACTCATGGCTACAGTGAGTAAACCTCACAGCAGGGTGCTCCGGCCATGTGCTAGCACATGTCAGTTGTAATATACTTCCTGGTCATTCAACCAATAGTAAGGTTGGCTGTAAACCAACCACAGGAAGGAGCTCAGCAGCCAATTGAATGTTAGCTGATGTGAACCTGCCCAACAGGGCAGGTCTAAAGGAAACAGAGCTTTTATAAGCCACTTCGGCGACTCTAGTAAGCCAGATTCAGTAACATCAACAAGAGTCCAACCTCTCCAAACGGGGAAGAGAGATCCGGATGGGGAACTGATAATTACTGTTTTATACTCTGCCTACTATCTCTGTTAAATACAAATGATTAGAACGTATATGGGAATGTAACAAATGTATATTCTTGTGTTTCTATATCTATTTCAGGTTTAAAATCTATGCCTATGTACCACTAAAAGCCATACCTGACACTAACATCTGTCAATTAAGACTACTATAATTGGTTATGATAGACACTTTTCACTGTCTTTAATAGCTCAATTAATCTGTTACCATACTTATCTAAAACCAGGCAGTCTAACTAATAAAGTTATAAATACACTCTGTAGTCCTAAAGTATGATTGGCGTGAATATTAGCTACTGCTCTCCCGAGATCTCAATCTAGGTGTCTTCTACCTATAGTAAAGTGTGACAGCCACAGAATGCTAGAAAGATGTACAGACAGTGACCCATTGTGAGCTTGTAGATCAGTTATACTGCTACTTTTACTAATGATGAAGTAGCAGGGCAGTGGTTTTCAACCAGTGGTCCTTGAGGGGGTTTCAAGGTGGTCCCCAGCTAAATGACCAAGAGTTGGTAACCAAATGGACCCTGATAGATCTCTAAATATCAAGAGTTACATTATTGTTAAAGGAGCCGGTTAAGACTGAGGTTAGGGTTAGCGACCTACGTGTTCGGTTAAGACTGAGGTTAGGGTTAGTGACCTACGTGGCCGGTTAAGACTGAGGTTAGGGTTAGTGACCTACGTGGCCGGTTAAGACTGAGGTTAGGGTTAGCGACCTACGTGGTCGGTTAAGACTGAGGTTAGGGTTAGCGACCTACGTGGTCGGTTAAGACTGAGGTTAGGGTTAGTGACCTACGTGGCCGGTTAAGACTGAGGTTAGGGTTAGTGACCTACGTGGCCGGTTAAGACTGAGGTTAGGGTTAGCGACCTACGTGGTCGGTTAAGACTGAGGTTAGGGTTAGCGACCTACGTGGTCGGTTAAGACTGAGGTTAGGGTTAGTGACCTACGTGGCCGGTTAAGACTGAGGTTAGGGTTAGTGACCTACGTGGCCGGTTAAGACTGAGGTTAGGGTTAGCGACCTACATGGCCGGTTAAGACTGAGGTTAGGGTTAGTGACCTACGTGGCCGGTTAAGACTGAGGTTAGGGTTAGCGACCTACGTGGTCGGTTAAGACTGAGGTTAGGGTTAGTGACCTACGTGGCCGGTTAAGACTGAGGTTAGGGTTAGTGACCTACATGGTCGGTTAAGACTGAGGTTAGGGTTAGTGACCTACGTGGCCGGTTATGACTGAGGTTAGGGTTAGTGACCTACGTGGCCGGTTAAGACTGAGGTTAGGGTTAGTGACCTACGTGGCCGGTTAAGACTGAGGTTAGGGTTAGCGACCTACGTGGCCGGTTAAGACTGAGGTTAGGGTTAGTGACCTACGTGGCCGGTTACGACTGAAGTTAGGGTCAGGGTTAGTGTTAGTAATCGGTCGGACTAACGGGAGGTCGTTCTCAGTGCGGCGAATCTGCCGGCTGGGATTGCTAGATAGCAAAAATGACGTTTTATTTGCCTTGGTACCGTATACATCGCTGTCAAGCCTCAGTTTTCCAGGAGCGGTGAGCGTGTCTGCATGTCCTGGAACTGTCACATCGATGTTAAAACCCATTTTGGGCAGGAACCCCTTTTGGTGTTAGCATTATGTTATGCTTTAGCTATTGAAAAATAGCAGATCTACAAGCTCATAGCGCGGCACTCGGTGCCGCGCTATGAGCTTGTAGATCTGCTATTTTTGAAAAATCGAAGAACGACTGACATAGAAACATAGCTTTTTATTTTTAGAAAACTGTCAGGATTTAGAAGACATTTTTAGAATCTGATCTCAGGTCAAAACGGGTTAACTATTTTTCCCTTACAGCTCTGGTAACCGAAGCGCTGTCGGGCTTCAGGGTCCCAGGAGCGGTGAGCGTGCGCAGGCTGAGGGACGGTCTAAATGTCCTGGAACTGTTCCATGGGAGCACCTTCGCCTTCAAAGACCTGGCCATGAGCTGCACCGTGCACTTCCTAGACTACTTCCTCGCCCGAGAGAAGCGCACAGCCATCATTGTTGTAGGTAAGAAAGGGTTGAAAGCATGCAGTCTAGTCGGCTATTAGACGTCCGTCTAACACCGGGCTATATAGCTATGGTCCCAAAGTCAACGGTTTTTACCCGTCTAATATACATTATGATTATACTTCCCCTCTATAACTAAAATTAGAAATGAAAATGAATATTTTAGAGACAACAGGCAAAATAACAATTCTATACATTCCCTAATTGTGTTTAACAATAATTTAACTCTTGAGAGGGTAAAATGAAACGGGTCCATTTGGTTTCATTTTACACTCTCAAGAGGTAAAGATCTATAAGGGTCCATTAGGTTCCCAACTGTCCATCGTTTAGCTGGGGACCACCTGGAACCCCCTCAAGGACCACTGGTGGTCCCCGGACCACTGGTTGAGAACCACTGTTATAAAGGCATGAATGAATGAATGAATGAATGTCCTGTGCGTGTGTGTGTGTGTGTGCGTGCGTGCGTGCGTGCGTGCGTGCGTGCGTGCGTGCGTGCGTGCGCGCAGGTACGTCTGGGGACACCGGCGGCTCTGCCATCCACAGTGTTAAAGGTCTCAGCGGGATGGATGTGGTGGTGGCGTTTCCTCGAGGACGCATCACCGCTGTTCAGGAGAAACAGATGACCACCTGCCTGGACCCCAACGTGCACGTGTTTGCGGGTGAACCACGGCACACATGGCAGCTCACCAAACCAAACACCTTGACATGAACACACATGGCAGCTCACCAAACCAAACACAATGACATGAACACACATGGCAGCTCACCAAACCAAACACCTTGACATGAACACACATGGCAGCTCACCAAACCAAACACCTTGACATGAACACACATGGCAGCTCACCAAACCAAACACCTTGACATGAACACACATGGCAGCTCACCAAACCAAACACCTTGACATGAACACACATGGCAGCTCACCAAACCAAACACCTTGACATGAACACACATGGCAGCTCACCAAACCAAACACCTTGACATGAACACACATGGCAGCTCACCAAACCAAACACCTTGACATGAACACACATGGCAGCTCACCAAACCGAACACAATGACATGAACACACATGGCAGCTCACCAAACCAAACACAATGACATGAACACACATGGCAGCTCACCAAACCAAACACCTTGACATGAACACACATGGCAGCTCACCAAACCAAACACCTTGACATGAACACACATGGCAGCTCACCAAACCAAACACCTTGACATGAACACACATGGCAGCTCACCAAACCAAACACCTTGACATGAACACACATGGCAGCTCACCAAACCAAACACAATGACATGAACACACATGGCAGCTCACCAAACCAAACACCTTGACATGAACACACATGGCAGCTCACCAAACCAAACACCTTGACATGAACACACATGGCAGCTCACCAAACCAAACACAATGACATGAACACACATGGCAGCTCACCAAACCAAACACCTTGACATGAACACACATGGCAGCTCACCAAACCAAACACAATGACATGAACACACATGGCAGCTCACCAAACCAAACACCTTGACATGAACACACATGGCAGCTCACCAAACCAAACACCTTGACATGAACACACATGGCAGCTCACCAAACCGAACACAATGACATGAACACACATGGCAGCTCACCAAACCAAACACCTTGACATGAACACACATGGCAGCTCACCAAACCGAACACAATGACATGAACACACATGGCAGCTCACCAAACCAAACACCTTGACATGAACACACATGGCAGCTCACCAAACCAAACACCTTGACATGAACACACATGGCAGCTCACCAAACCGAACACAATGACATGAACACACATGGCAGCTCACCAAACCAAACACAATGACATGAACACACATGGCAGCTCACCAAACCAAACCGAACACAATGACATGAAGAAAACCGTTGTTTTGATGTCGTAACACCTTTAGACGCTATACTGTCCCTGTCCTTATAGGCAAACATAGTGGTGAAAATAACACATCTACAAGCTCACAATGTGTCATCTGGCAATGCGTTGTGAGCTTGCGATGGCTTGTTATAGAACCCTTTACAGTAAATTGTTCTTTAAAAGTTGAAAGGTTCTTTCTGGAAGCAAACCTTCCGCAACCAAAATGTGTTTATTCTCAAGCAATAGTGCTTCCCAAACCATTCAAGGTCGAGACCCAAAACAGAGACTAGACCTAAACTATAGTCGACGCAGGGAAGCTGAAAGTGCCTTCACTAAAAACACCGGGACAACGCTCCACACGTCCAAAACTGTTCTCCCTCCTGGCTCCAAAACTATGGAATGCACTTCCCATTGCAATCAGAAGTGCAGACTCACTCCCAATCTTCCGTCGTAGTCTAGTGTAAACCCACCTCTTCAGACTCCATCTTAGCTTAACACTTAACGTAGCCTCGACGACCTTACAGGCGTATGCTTAGGATCAACTTATGGAACTTGCATTTGCATTTTATGTAGACACAGCACTATAGTGTACACCAGGGTTCCCCAATTAATTTTCCTCGAGGGCCATATTTTGACTAGGGTACCAGGCTGGGGGCCGAGTCCGCACGCGTGAGGTCGAGGTCTTGCCCTGAAAATTCATTTTCAGGGCAGGACCCCATTTGAAAAGGATGCCCAGTTTGACATGCATAGGCTACTGACCCCCATTTAATGCCATTTATATCTGGGACCCCCACAAAAAAAAAGAAAAAAAATTGGTTTTTTTTTATGATTCAAGATGACTATTCTTATGTATTTGATGTATTACCATGTTTTTGTTCTTGCTTACTGTAAGTCACTCTGTATTAAGAGTGTCTGCTAAATGCCTAAATTGTAAATTGAAATCGCAGATATTGTTTTTAAATGTAGGAAAAGAAAATTGGGTTTTTACTCGATTCGTGACCCATATAACAATTGGCCCCGTGACCCACAAATGGGTCCCGACCCACTGTGTGGGGGTAGGGGGAAAAAAACATCGCAGGTGAGATGTGATCATCAGGGGTTGCACGCAATGCTGGTCGCTTCGCGCGACACCCGCGGTGCGGTGTGAGCAGTTGTTCTTTTCGCGGGCATTGCACGTTTGCAGTACGGCAGTGGTTCCCACACTCCCACACTTTCATGTCAAGGACCCCCAAAATTCACACTAATTATAGCCCCGCGGACCCCCTTTGAAAAGATATGCCAAGTGAGAGAAGATCTTTACGGCTCTAGCAGTGATTCTCGACCGTTTCATTTCAAGGACCCCCAGTTTGACATGCATTAGTCTACGGACCACCATTTAAGCATTTCATTAGTTTTTTTTTAATCTCTGGGACCCCAAATTTATATTGTAAAATCAATGTTAATTTAACTCTGAGAGTGTACAAATGGAATTTGGGACCCGTTAGGGTCCATTTGGGTCCATTTGTACACCATTTGTACACAGTTTATTTAGTCTTAGTTTTAGTCATCATAGCTTAGTTTTCATTTAGTTTCCATTTAGTTTTTGTCAGTGAAAAAAGGTAGTCGACAAACATTTTTCGTCTTAGTCTTAGTCGACGAAAACAACAGTGGTGCTGAGTCGGGTGTTGTGTGTCCTACCAGCCGGCTGCATTGTGAAGCAGATGGGCGTGCCGCTGCGTCTGGTTGCCATGGTGAACGCCAACGACATCGTCCACAGGACGGTGCAAAGAGGGGACTTCTCCATGACCGACACGGTCACACAGACACTGGCCCCCGCCATAGACATCCAGGTACACTGTCAGTGTCACACAGACACTGGCCCCCGCCATAGACATCCAGGTACACTGTCAGTGTCACACAGACACTGGCCCCCGCCATAGACATCCAGGTACACTGTCAGTGTCACACAGACACTGGCCCCCGCCATAGACATCCAGGTACACTGTCAGTGTCACACAGACACTGGGTGACAGTTGGTGATGTAAAACAAACGGTGCCAACACAAACATTAAACGCCATTAACAACAAAGAGACAATATGACATATATGAGGCACATTATGACGTAAATGTTCCCTTCATTGTCAATGGCGTTTACAAAACAAACATTGAACTAAAGACAAACATTAACCTGTGTATAGGAGGGGCTAGCGCCCCTCAAAAAAAGGGGAGGGGGAGGGGAGAAAAAGAAGTCTGTCTACGTTTTCTATATTATATGTCTCCATATGTTTCCATATACTGTATAGGATCCATACAACATGTCTGTTTTCTATATGTCTCCATATGTTTCCATATACTGCAGGATCCATACAACATGTCTGTTTTCTATATGTCTCCATATGTTTCCATATACTGCATAGGATCCATACAACATGTCTGTTTTCTATATGTCTCCATATGTTTCCATATACTGTATAGGATCCATACAACATGTCTGTTTTCTATATGTCTCCATATGTTTCCATATACTGCAGGATCCATACAACATGTCTGTTTTCTATATGTCTCCATATGTTTCCATATACTGCAGGATCCATACAACATGTCTGTTTTCTATATGTCTCCATATGTTTCCATATACTGTATAGGATCCATACAACATGTCTGTTTTCTATATGTCTCCATATGTTTCCATATACTGTATAGGATCCATACAACATGTCTGTTTTCTATATGTCTCCATATGTTTCCATATACTGTATAGGATCCATACAACATGGAGCGTGTGTTCTGGCTGCTGTCAGGGAGAGATGGAGCCTTAGTGAAGGACTTGATGGAGGACTTTCAACGTTCTCACCGAAACACCCTGCCTGAAGCTCTGCACAAACAGGTCCATTTAACCCATCGTGGGGCGGGAACCCCTTTTGGTGTTTTAAACATCATGTTGTAATTTAGCTATTTTTGAAAAATCGTGAAAATGTGGCGCAAATCTTTGAATATAATATTCTTTCACGTTTTTAACTCAAATCTTTGCTTCTGGGGGGGGGGGGGACACAACATATTTTCAGATGGGGGGTCGGCGGCCAATTACATATATTATATAGTCCTTGACATGAAATATTGAGCACCACTGATACAGAAACATGAGGTTTTTCAGAAGACATTTGTCTTCTAAATTTCGACGTCAGGTCTAAATGGGTTAATACACTGCAGAAACAGCCTGCCTGAAGCTGCCTGTAACTGTGTTGGTGTTTTTATTGCTGTAATCTTTTATTAATGACAATAAGTTCTATTCTATTCTATTGACACATAGCCTATCAGCTAGCGTTATACAGTAGCTATACTGTATAATCATCTCCATAAGTAATAATACCAAAACTATCAGTGATTCTGAAGGTGAGACCCACTGCATCCCAGATGACTTTTTTGAGTGGTGTAAACCACTCCTACAACTGGCTTTTTTGTGCAGAAAAAA
Source organism: Electrona antarctica (assembly GCF_951216825.1). Taxonomy (NCBI): domain Eukaryota; kingdom Metazoa; phylum Chordata; class Actinopteri; order Myctophiformes; family Myctophidae; genus Electrona; species Electrona antarctica. The sequence goes on along the minus strand of NC_136789.1, from coordinate 56,115,342 downwards.
TGAGCATGGTTGCTATGTTCAAAATAATTTCTGACGTAATTAAATCACACCCGGGTGAACTGGATGACCGTAGCAACCATGCTCATTTTTTCTGCACAAAAAAAGCCAGTTGTGAAATCACATCCGGGTGTGATTTCATTACGTCAGACCACAGCTGATCATGCTATATAAAACCTTACACCACTCAGTTCACACGGGTGTGATTTTTTCTTCTTCTGATGGCTTTTGATTGGCTGTCCGTGTTTACAATGTAAGAATGTATGTGTCATGAATTGGGCCTATACAGCAACGATAAGACAATTAACATAGTTACTTTCAATATACTTCTTTAGTAAAGCTACAGAGAGCCAATAGAGAGGGGCTAAAGAGCCACTCCGCAGGTTGCAGACCCCTGGCCTGGGGCATTCTCCTTCTCTCTGGACCGCGCGGTCCAGTTTGAGCCCTGACGAGGGCTCATGGGGCCCTTCATTGGCCATTGATTGTGTAGCTATGGGGGCCCCACAATGTATCGGCCCAGGGGCCCTCGTGGGGGTTAATCCGTCCCTGCTTGTCTCTGTTGTTGGTCCTGTGGTTGTGCTCTCTCTCTCTCTCTCTCTCTCTCTCTCTCTCTCTCTCTCTCTCTCTCTCTCAGTTGTCCCAGGCCATGTGGACGCAAGCGGTGACAGACGAAGGCATCGTGAGCACCATGAGGACCTGCTGGGAGGAGAACGGCTACGTGCTGTGTCCTCACACGGCGGTGGCCGTGTGGCATCACTACCACTGTCCCCACGACCCTGACATTCACAGGTGAGAGGTCAGGTGAGACGCCCTTTCCGGCTCTGGAGCGTATACGCGTGCTCAAGGGAGGGCAAAACTTTCCCCAGATTCCTTGCGAAGCACCGCGGAAGCATGAGCGTGCGTCACAGAGCGCATGTCCGGGTCTGATAAGTCCTGGGAAAAGATGCGCTGTGATTGGCCAGTAATCACTTGAGTGGCAGCGTGACGTAACGTGCCTTCCACACTTCCGGCGTACCTCCGGACCCCCAGTGTAAATTATTCCGCCCCTCCTTCGACACACATCGCTCCAACGAACTGCAGCGGCCAATGAGGCATCTATTTTTTTTTAATATCTATGATCACAACAGGCAAAACAAAACAAAACATAGAGTACCCAAACCCTGCCTGACAGCCATTGCACAATGACTCACCGGACTATTTTGTTTTGATTTGGTGGTGTGCCCATTCTTGCTAAATAGACCCCTGCTCCCCCACATTTAAATGTAAACCAGTGACTGCCCATTGAAATGGCATTCTGAAAAATCTGATAGGAATTTTGATCACATTTGACTCCAGAGACTACTCCTACATATGTATGAGTAGTAGTAGTAGCAAAACATGTGAAAATGGAAATGGCGTGGCCTAAATGGGGAGTTGCATCATGATCCAAGGAATCCAGGGGAAGCCAATAAGTGGATTCTATACAGCCTATAATTCAAGAGTTATAGCCCAAAATGTGAAGCTGCCTAGCTGTTATAGCACCACCAGGCCGAAACCAACGGAAATGTTTTTATTTTTCTCCAGGTGTTACGTAGCTACAGCCTCTCCCGCCAAGTTCCAGGCGGCAGTGGAGAGGGCGGGGCTGACCTTTGACCCTCCGGAGGCGGTGCAGGCGTTGGACGGGATGGCCACCCGCTGCCAAAACTTGGAGAGGAGTGTGGACTGGAAGACTGACTGGGAGAAGCGCCTGAGAGAATGCATCCAGTCTATATACACATCTAGGCAACCCTAATCCCTCAGGACAAGGGGGCGGCGGTGGCTCAGGGGTAGAGTGGCCGGATCGGAAACCGCAAGGCTGCCAGCTCGAACCCGGGCTCCCCCAGAGTTTGTGTCGAAGTGTCCTTGAGCAAGACACCGAACCCCTAATTGCTCCCGATGTGCAGGTTGGTGCCTTGCATGGTTTCTGCCGCCATCGGTGTATGGATGGGTGACTGTAATGCACAATCTATGCAAAGGGCCTTGGATTAAGGCACTTTTATGCACCATTTACCATTTAAGACAGATTCAGAGCTATAAAGGAGAAAAACAGCGGAGGGTTTCTCCTTTTTCTTTTTTTTCCTTCTTTTTTTTACCAATGGGTTCCCAGACTTACCACAAACACTTGATTCATGTTATTGACGATGCGTCGTTTCAATTCAAAATGGTCAATGATAGGCCTATCACTGTTTCTCAACATGGGGTCTGGGGACCATCAGTGGTCCAAATGGACCCTTCAAACTGTATCTCCATATATTTGGTCCTCATTATAATATTATATTATATTTTAGCTCCATATATTTGGTCCATTATAAGATGGTTCTCTCTAATGCTCATTATAATATTTTCTGTCTACTAAACCTGCCTACCAGTGACATCATCGATGGGGATTCCAAGCTATTGTTAGCATGGTGAAATTGAAGCCCTTTTCCTTGCATTAATAAAACATTACCAAACCTGAGCCATTAGTGAGGACCAGGTATGAAGGCAGGTTGATAATGGGCAAAGTCAATTCAGAATGGTTGATTTTTACTCAACGAACCTGGTTTTGTTTGTAATGCAATTTCTAAATGTGACTATAAGGCCTTCATGGCCTTTCTACTGTGCGTGCGTGCGTGCGTGCGTGCGTGCGTTTATGTGTTCTTTTTTGACACAAGTTGCTGTACAATGAAGACAAGTCAAATGAATTGATTTGTCCTTCTTCAGAAGGACATCAATAACTAAAGATTTAAGAAAATGAATAAATATCTCACATTTCATAAACCAAACTGATATTGGTGACTCCATGACATGTTATCCTGCATAGAGTGTGGCAATGCTTTTAGTCTTGTTGCATTCACTTTATTAGTGAACATCTGCCCTGATGAGCACTACATGTCCTACCAGTAAGTAGTAGCCTTGCTGAGCCATGAGTCCCATAGGCCAGGAGCCTATCTCCTGTTTCTGTAGCATGAGGCAGCTTGATGTAACAAGTACACCCTTGATGCTGAGTGTCAAGCAGGGAGGCACTGCAGGGGACCCGGCCGGGGATTGAACCCCGACCTCCCAGTCTCAGGGCGGACACTCTAACCACAAGGCCACAGAGCTGGAACACTATACCAGTAGGCCAAGGATAAACACATTCCTTTCTTTTTTGCGTAAACACAACCATTGAGGACAGAGACTTATGTAAACCTATTCTCAGGTTTGAGGGTTTGTGTAATAAAGCACAAACATTGTGTAAACACAAATATTGAAGACAAAAGTGTGTAAACTGTAAACACAGTTTAAAAGTGAGGACGCAAATTGTGATTGGCCAGAATGAGATGATGTATGATGATAAGAGCGCCCCTCACTTCACACGGGTGTGATTTTTACACTAAGAGTTTTATACAAGTTGGCCTATACTAGCTGTTGTGCACAAGACATGTGTGGCTGATTGGGCTCACATCCACTGTACTGATGCTGCATTGCTGTGGGCCTCAGTAAAGTGAGTAATGTAATAGTAGATCTTACAATAAACGGAATAAGGTTACAGTCTTACAATAACGCATCCGTATCACATCCACTTGTGCCATGGGTCAAATTGCCAAAGTCAAAATAACGGTGAAATTGTATGGTTTGCATTGAAATCCGCAGACTAAGTTATTTCAGTTTTCAAATAATTGTAGTGGTGTGGAACGTACGATATCTTTGCTTCGTGAGGTGCAGTAGAGTCTGGAAAAAAAAAGTTAAAAAAGAAAAATCTTTTTCTCAGGTACAGCACTTGCGTAATAAATGCACTTTACCGGTATGGTTATACTTTCCAGTTTCCTTCACAGAGATTACCATCTATTCTAATTATAGATTTCCTCCTCTCTGTGAAACTGCTTACTGTCGGTAAACAGTGGTCTTGGTGACACGCTTAGGAGGAGATGTGTGGTTTGTCTGTGAAGGCTGCAAAACATGAAAATAAACTTGGAGTCAGATTTGGTGCCGCTGACAATTTTAAGACATGTATTTCTATTCATTTTCTCATTAAAGAAAAAACAACTGATTTACATTAATTTCCCCAATGTCTTAACTTCTAATAATAATCCATACCAAGTTTTCATACAAGCTTCCAGTCAATGGAAAAAGCCAGGTAAAAGTGGCAGATTCATGGTAGATTGTCAAATGGTAGATAGTCAAATACATTAACAAACATTTTAAATTTTAAAATGTCAAGTTTAAAATGTAATTTTCCGATTAAATGAAATAATAAGTTTTGGGTATAGTTCCGGCAAGAACTTGAAGCTAATTTCCCCCGTGAGTATGAGAAGCTGAAATGAAATGCATTCATCCGTTTCTGTGCATTTAAGGCTGCTCTGGTAACTCTGAGAGTGTACAATTGGAATCAAATGAACCCAAGTGGAAGCTTTGCTCCCCACACACTTGGCAAACGTGGCCTAATCAAATTGCACGGGAACAAATGATGTTGAAAAAGGAGGACATGATGATGAAGCAGTATAGGGTTGGGTATAATTTGGGCTTAATCTGATACCGCGATACCATTGCTAAACACTACTTTAGTGCTTAGTACTCCACAAAACACATGTAGACCAGATATGTACCTGTCCAGGATCCCTGCAAGAGTATAGATCTGGTCAGTTGTTCCACGGCCAGGACAGAATCCACATTGCTCCTCTTGAAGCTGAGGTTCGACAGCCGGACACTCCTTTCCAGTAAATGGTGCATTTATATAGTAAATGGTGCATTTATATAGTAAATGGTGCATTTATATAGCGCCTTTATCCAAGGCGCATTACATAGATTGTGCATTACATTCACCCATTCACACGCACATTCATACACCGATGGCGGCGGAAACCATGCAAGGCACCAACCAGCACATCAGGAGGGTTCAGCCGAGTCTTACTCAAGGACACTTCGACACTAACTCTGGGGGAGCCCGGGTTCGAGCTGGCAGCCTTGCGGTTACCATCCAGCCACTGTACTAAAACTATGACGAAAAATGTTAGTCGACTACCTTTTTTTTTCACTGACATTCCTGTGTCAAAACTTCCATGCTTAAACTCTGTACTGAACATCCTGAAATCTTTGCACATCTCTCTGCTAATTCACCAGATGTTGTTGTCAATGAAGGAAATGTAATTTTCCATTCTTGAAAGTCAAAGTCGTACGATTTGTCACACACGTTACCGCAGTGAAATTTACCAAGGCAGGTTCGCGTCTAGCTTATTAGCCAGGCTAGATTTGACCCCCCCAATCCAACCCATTGATGCTGAGTGCCAAGCAGGGAGGCATTGCGGGTCCCATTTTTACAGTTTTTGGTATGACCCCGGCCAGGGATCGAACCCTGACCTCCCAGTTTCAGGGCAGACACTCTAACCACAAGGTGGTTGTGAAGTGGCCTGCACCTTGGATTCTAGCTTAGAAGAAGCCTTTATGACCAAAGTCATTAAAGCCCAGCTGTCCTAAAACAGGGGTTCTCAACCCGTGGGTCGCGACCCCTCGGGGGGTCGCCAAATTATTTTAGGGGGTCCCCAAATTATTTTCAAAAAAAATAAAAATAATAATAATTATTTTTTAATTTTATTTTCACGATTTTTCAAAAATAGCAGACCTACAAGCTCGTAGCGCGCCACTCGGTGGCGCGCTATGAGCTTGTAGATCTGCTATTTTTCAATAGCTAAATTATAACAATGCTTAAAACCCCAAAAGGGGTTCCCGCCCAAAATGGTTTAAGGTTATTGTAGCAGTCAATTTATATTGGGGGTCGGGAGGGGGCGGGGCGGGGGTCCCGAGACATTGCCAGAGCATTTCCGGGGGTCCCCGGCCAAAAACGTTGAGAACCCCTGTCCTAAAAGACCATCACGGAGCTAGTCTAATTGTGTTTATGGCAGCCTGACATGTACATGTACACACACGCTTCCAACATGCCAAAAAAAAGCAGCTAAACAAATAATGTTGTATCTCTTATGTGGACAGTGTCAAAACTTCCATGCTTAAAATCTGTACTGAACATCCTGAAATCTTTGCACATCTCTCTGCTAATTCACCAGATGTTGTTGTCAATGAAGGAAATGTAATTTTCCATTCTTGAAAGTCAAAGTCGTACGTCATGATGATGAAGAGATATGACGAGCTGATATAATGTCACTAATAAAACACACAGACGACAGAGAGTGTTGACCAGAATCCCAGCCAGAACCAGTCGGTGCAGATCGGTGAAGTTCCAGTTGAGAATCCAGTGTGAGAGAATCCAGACATGGATGAGACAGTGATAGTGTTCCTCCTGCTTTGGAGCTCAGGTAATCACTCTGTTAGAATGACACTTGTTGCTTTATGTGGATGTGAAATGACACCAAGACCTATTAGTACGGCTATAAGAGAACCGCGACGCTTAAACACATTAGTACTGCTGGTTTCTTTACATGCACTGACTGACTGTATGTGGGTCTGTGTATTTTTCGGCTATTTGAATTATAATTGTTAAAATAAAACGTAGAAATAGATTTTCTAAGAAATAGACCAGATTACCATTGGTGTGGTAACGGTTCTATTCTAGACAGAATTAAGATTTAAGAAAGAGAGAAAAAAGCGATAGCCTGAATACTGAGTACTGAATTCTCGTTCAGAGGCCGACTTCCAGGCGCCGAGGGGCCGAGGTGTGGTGTCGCTCGTGCCCGAAGGAGAGGTCTCTCTTCTGGACAGTGGACACCCAATAGTCCGTGTCATGGGCGTTTTCATTCATTAATTTTGATAATTGTTTTTATATTTGGCAGCCTGGGCCATGTCCACAGGCTAGTGGTCAGAGGCTTGAGGATTATGGGGTTGTCCAAGTGTAAAGCAAAGCAGCTTGCAACATACTGTTCAATCTCCTCCATTATAGGCAGTCGGTCTATTTGGAGAAGGTGCTTTTTGTACCCATGATTTTCTTTCGGTGTTGGAAATATGACAGACTGAAGTGACCAATGTTGGCTGTGAATAAGTTCATGTGTTGCCATATTCTGTACATTTAGGGCTTGTTTGGACTCAAGCACTGAGACACATGATGTTTCGAGTGTGTGGATATCAAAAGCATCTGAAAAAAGTTTGTGCCCTTGTTAATGTGTGTGTGTGTGTGTGTGTGTGTGTGTGTGTGTGTGTGTGTGTGTGTGTGTGTGTGTGTGTGTGTGTGTGTGTGTGTGTGTGTGTGTGTGTGTGTGTGTGTGTGAGACATGGCATGAAGTGAAATGGCAGTTGTGCCATATAGCCTATTTTGGGGATTTTTCTGCATGTATTGACAGTCAACTGTTTCCCAAACGGGTCGGGGCCCATTTGTGGGTCGCGGACATAATGGGTTTAATTATTACATGACTTGGTTGAATGCTTGATTCTGATTGGTCAATCGCTGAATTCAGCAGTGTGTTATAATAACCGCTCCACTCTGTAACAGACTGATGCCTAATCAATCCCTCGGAGCACCTGCTGCGCCCCGCTTGTTTTACTGCTGTTTCCAACATGACAGCCATGTAAACACAGTACACACACACACACACACACACACACACACACACACACACACACACACACACTCTATCAACACCATGCTAAACCTTTTGCTCTTTTTATGAGAAGCACTTTGAGTTGCATCGCATTTCATAAAAGGTGCTATAGGCTACAAATAATGTGTTATAATATATTACTATTAATTAATTTACATATATAAAATGTATATTTATATAATATATTCATGATTGAATTTATTAGGGTTAATATAGTTAGCCTATACATTGAACAAATCTGCCTATCACGGCTTACAGGTGTGTGCGTGCGTGTGTGCGTGTGCGTACATACATGCAATAGTGTATTCCTTGACATATTGTGTGAATGACGGCCAAGCTACACCGGGCATGTGTGCGTTTTACGTAAGCGCACGGCGCGCACAAAGTACGCGTGCGAAATGCCCCTGCTACACCAGATCTGTGGCGCGCGGCAGATTTGTGCGCGACCTTCCGGGAAGATATATAGATACGCGGGCATTGGGGCATACGCACGTAAAAAAAATTAGAACCGATACGCGCGGTATCCGTGCGTCTGGTGTAGCTGGTATCATTGACATATATTGGTCCTATCCAAACGCACTGTACGCGCGCAGTAAACGCGCGCAGTAAACGCATACGCACGAGCGCAAAATCGCCTGGTGTAGCTTGGCCGTTAAGCTCACTGTGAGAGCTACGTAGGGTTCATATTGTCATCATCATGAACACAATGGAAGATGTTTCTTTGTTTTGTTGTGATGCTCATGGTTGGAACTATAGGTCTCTACAGCAGTGGTTCCCAAACCTTTTCACGTCAAGGACCCCCAAATTGACACATATTAGCCCACGGACCCCCATTAGAAAATATATGCCAGGGACCCCCATAAGAGAAGAGTTTTACTGCTCTAGCAGTGATTCTCAACCCGTTTCATTTCAAGGACCCCCAGTTTGTGTGTGTGTGTGGGGGGGGGGGGGGGGTGCGTGTGCTTGTGCTTGTGTGTGTGATTGGAATACTGGACAACTCACCCCGGAATATTGTGGGTTCATTGTGTGAATTATTTAGCATGGGGACCCCCTGGAACCCTGTCAAGGACACCTGGGGGTCCCCACATTTATGATCACCTGGAAAAGTGTATATGGCCGTTTTTAGCGCAATGAGTTGTAACAGTGTTTTACGATGCGCGTTGATCAGCAACATGTGACGGCCAAGCTACACCAGGCTTTTATTGCGCGTTTACCCTAAACGGACCTAAATTAAACGCACGCGCGGGGGTAAACGCACGCGCGGGGGTAAACGCACGCGAAAAACCTGGTGTAGCGTGGCCCTACGATTGTAGATCTGTATCACTGACGCCGTTGTATGATAAGTTATGCTTAATAATGACATGCGTTGCATGTCTGTGAGGACGTGGGTTTATAATTATGAGAATAAACATAGCATATGCTAATGCCAATTATTGTCTCCACCAGGCCGAAGGCATGGGGAGAGAGTATGTTTTGCACTCCGTCCGTCCGTCCGTGTGTGTGTCCGTGTGTCCGTGTCCGTCCGTCCGTCTGTGAACAGCTAATCTCCGGCACCGTTAACCCGGTCGATGCCACATTTTGCACACACACTCCCTGGATGCCAACAAAGAACCTCTGCCCCAAAATTTCCAGAACGGCCTGTTATAGCGCCACCAGGAGGCCGCTTTGTGCAAAACAAGTTTTTGGACAGTACACCTACAGATTTTGTCCAAACATCACGCAAATTGGTACACAGTCTCTCTAGAGCCATTCAACGAAACAGGTTTTTCAGATTTCTCAGACTCCATCCTGATTGGCTAAGATTGGCTTCCAAAGTTCGCAGGAGTGCTCAGTTTCAAACAAAATGCTGCAAATCATGAACACATTGTGTGATTTCCGTGAAATTCTGCACGGACATTCCCACTAGGCCGAGGAAGAAATGCCACATGAACATTTTCAACTCAGCCTCATGGTGGCGCTATAACTGGCCGAAAAGTGTTTTTACCTCTAACTGCACGGATCTGTGGATAACTTTGTATGCCAACTCCCTAGAGGCCAAGGAAAAACCTTTTCCTGGAATTTTTCACATCTGCTCTTTATAGCGCCACCAGGAGGCCGACATATGTAAAACACATTTTCTAATATTTCTCCTTCAGATTTTATCCAAATTTCACGCAAATCGGTACACATGCTCTCCATAGTCATGTGATCAAGACGGGTTTGTTTGATTTCTCATAATCCACCCTCATTGGCTACGATTGGCTTCTAAACTTTTCAGGAGTAGCCCGCTTTGTACCCGTTTTGTACAAATCGCCACAACTACTCAACGCAGCGTCCGATTGTGGTGAAACTGTGCATGCGTATTCCCACTAGGATTTGGAAGAAATGCCACTTGACAGTTTTCAAATCAGCCTCATGGTGGCGCTACAACAGGCCAAGCCACGTCACACACACACACACACACACACACACACACACACACACACACACACACACACACACACACACACACACACACACACACGTTTATATTGCTCCTAAACATTTTGCCAAACATCACACTCACACTTCTATCCTCCTGGTGGAGACCTGTGCCCAGAAGGGCACTTTTTCTAGTTATTATTATTATTGTCGCGAGAGACACGACCAAAGCCTTTCCGGGGGTCCCCAGCCAAAAACGTTGAGAACCCCTGCTGTAGAGGAGTACTAGACTAAAATGCGAGCCAACCTGTTAATTTACAACAAACTATTGCTTGCCAGCTATTTTCATTTCATGTGAGCTGAGTCTGATAGAAATCGTAGTTACTCATAATTCCCATCCTGGAGCAAATACATAGCAGTGAAGAGGAGAACCAAAGGACATCTTGCACGTGTATTAATTATTTCAACAGATAAAGCACAAATACAACCAACCAGCTGTTGTTCCACTGAAGCTCATTTAGTTTGTTATGTTTCTCCTCAGCTCTCCATGCTACACCTTCACATGACACCACAGGTAAGACTGTGTGTGTGTGTGTGTGTGTGTGTGTGTGTGTGTGTGTGTGTGTGTGTGTGTGTGTGTGTGTGTGCGTGCGCGCGCGCGCATGCGTGCGTGCATGCGTGTGCGTCCGTCCGTCTGTCTCACTTTAGGGTTTGTGTATTTCTAAAAGTAAACCAACTCAAGTGTATTAAATGTCTCACTTTATCCAGAGGTGGAGCCCTTCCTCATCGTTGCCAACGGTGACAACCTGATGAGGATCAGCTTGAACGGCTCCAGCTCCACAGAGCTCAAACAGGTGAAAACCATTGGACATAATCAACAACACATCCTATATGTAATCCTATACAATATTCTACACACACTGCTTTTGACATTCTGGAATGTATTCCAGTCTGAGACTAACACAACTGCTGTGGTGTGACAGGACTTGAAGGAAGCAAAGTCTCTGGACTATGACTATCAGCAGCAGAAGATCTACTGGGTAGAGCGGACACAACGCCGGCGCAGCATGATCAGTGTCATGAACATCAACGGCAGTGACGTCCAGGTCAGTGTGACAACGACAACTATGAGGATGAATGAAGGATACTTGTTGTATTTATACTAGTACTCAGATTACTTATAATAGCCAGTTGGGCAGTAACGAGTTACTTGTTGTATATTACTGTAATATTATTATTTAACCCAGTAACGAGTACTGTAAGGTATTACTTAACCAAAAACATGTAGGCCTAATATGTAAAAAATAGCACATATTTCATATTTCTCAGAGTAAACAGTTTTGTTGGCTGCCGTTTGAAAACATTTAGTTTAAAGGGTCAAGAGATATTTAACTGCTGTATTTTATATAGATATCTACTGTACACAATGTGGAATATGCAGCAGAAAAAGATGAGAGACTATTTTGTTTTATATTATTCAGTTTGGTGACTGAATTATGCAAATTAATTTGATTCAGTTTTAAAGGAGATGGCTAAACAGATTGTGTTGTTTTACAGTTTTTTTTGCAGGAGGTCGGGGGTTAATATGTAATATAATATTTAATATATTACTCTTGATTGCAAGTAATAAGTCATATAACATAATTTATTTTTTAAGTGGAATGTGGAACTGAGTCAAACAATATTTAAATTAATGACTCAACTCCTACAATTCCAAGTGCTTCTCAGGGTGGGAGGTCCCCAGTTCAAATATGATTCATTTTGGGGGTCCCCAGTTCAAATATGATTCATTTTGGGGGTCTCCAGTTCAAATATGATTAATTTTGGGGGTCTGCAGTTCAAATATGATTCATTTTGGGGGTCCCCAGTTCAAATATGATTCATTTTGGGGGTCTGCAGTTCAAATATGATTCATTTTGGGGGT
>NC_136789.1:56030998-56100998 GCF_951216825.1 Electrona antarctica | reverse complement strand
TTCTCATATACCTTACATGTGTTGCATGTTTTCTCCACTCTGCAGTGTCTGGTCATCCATGTCAGACCAACAATGGAGGCTGCAGTCACCTGTGTCTGCTCTCACCTGGAGGAGGCTACAATTGTTCCTGTCCCACCAACTCCTACTTGTCAGCTGACAACAAGCAGTGCATGTCCAACTGCACTGCCAGCCAGGTGATTCACCTCAGCTTCACTTGTGTTACTCTGTCTGACTTTATCCATTAAGGACAGGAACCCCTTTTGTTGTTTTAAGCATTATGTTACACTTTAGCCATTGACAAATAGCAGATCTGCACAGAGTGCCGTGCTATTTGTCAAATATTGTGAAAATGTGGCGCAAATCTTTTAATGTATATTCTTTCAGGGCGAATGTTTTTAACTTGTATCTTTGCAGGGAGGGTCCCTGGAACAACATCTTTTCAGATGGGGTCGGCGGCCAATTACATATAATTGTTGGGGTCTTTGACATGAAATATTTTGAGAATCACTGACATAGAAACATAGGTTTTATAGTTTGAGAATCACTGACATAGAAACATAGGTTTTATAGTTTGAGAATCACTGACATAGAAACATGATTTAGAAGACATTTTGTAGAATCTGGTCCTCAGTCCTAAATGGGTTACATGTCTTTGATACATTACTGATTATTATGGACCTAAACCTCTGTCTCCCCCTTCAGTTTGTTTGTCGGAAAGACACGTGCATTCCATTGTCGTGGAGATGTGACTGTGAGGACGAACACGCTGACTGCTGTGAGTAGAGACTGAACCATTACCTCAGTAGTCATGCTTTATTATCACTGTTTACACTGATTACAATTAATCCTTCTATGTATTCTAAAAACACTAATACATGCTTTATCAGAATAATAATAACACAGTATGAATGCATTAGACAGACAGACTTCATTTCCAGAGTAACATTAGAGTGAAACTAATTCATTCATTATTTTTCTCCTCAGCTCTCCAACTAAAACCAACTCACAACTCAACAGGTGAACAAAATTGAAACTGATTTTTATATCATATTATCCAAGGTATTGTAATGAATGTAATTCGTTTTTACTGCTTATTGCTCTCTGTACAGAGTCCGAAGATGTCAGGTTGGTGGGAGGGACCAGTAACTGTACTGGCATACTGGAGATGAAACACCAGGGAGAGTGGAGACCAGTGTTGGCTTGGTTTGACTGGAACAGGATGTCATCATCTGTAGTGTGTAGACAGTTGGATTGTGGATCTGCTCTTTCAACAGAATTTGCTTCTAGTTCTACACGTCAACCAGGATGGGTGATTCCATCTTCCTGTGTTGGCTCTGAGTCTTCACTGATGGAGTGTGGACCAGTAAAGTCGTATAATTCCACTCTTACACTGAAGCTCAACTGTTCAGGTAAAAGGAATAAACAGTATATGCATCAACAATGTAAAAGTTGTGTTATCATCAACAGTTACATCATACCGAGCAATTTACATGTGTGATCGGAATACGCAAAGCAAGCATGAACTTAGCTCCGTTTGGAACCTCTATATCTACGCTGCTACGCTTTAGCTCCGAGATGAGGTTCCAACAAAAGCTATCCCTGCGCTGGTAGAAATGGGTTGAGCTCGTCGACAAGTAGTGGAATAAACCCCTTTCGCAGGATTTATTTCAAAAAGTAAAGGTATCAGAACCAATTTACAGTTGATAAACTTAACATAGGCACCTAACATTTTAACTGAGGCATCAAACAACCGCTTAAATCAGGCTTAAATAAAAATGTAGTCCAGTCAACCCCTGTCGGCATGCGCAGTAGCCTACTGCTTCCGTAAGATTGCATTGGGAAAACCGGGGAAACAAATCGTACTGGCTGACAAACAACCGCTTTGGTTGTTTGATGCCTCAGTTAAAATGTTAGGTGCCTATGTTAAGTTTATCAACTGTATCTTGGTTCTGATACCTTTACTTTTTGAAATAAATACTGCAGAAGGGGTTTAATCTACTTGTCAACGGGCTCTACACAGCTAGACTCCATTTCCACCAGCGCAGGGATAGCTTTTGACGGAACCTCATCTCGGAGCTAAAGCGTAGCAGCGTAGATATAGAGGTTCCAAACGGAGCTAGCATGAACTGTAGTCAACAAGTTAAAGAATCACACAAATGCAGAAACAAGTGTAGAGGGAACCGTGTAGTGCCTAAAAGATACTAGGAAACATTTCACTGCTTGTACTTTATATATTTATATATATTTATGTATACGTTAGTTCCAGTGGAACCTTCAAAAGAAGGGTTTCACTGAAAAATGCTGGCAGTTAGGGAATAATTAATTAATAAAAGCAGGCAGAGCGAGACTGTTTAGAGTCCTATAAGTGGCCGTTGGCCGTACAGCACAGAGACTAAGTTGAATGCAATATAAAACTAAACGTAAAATCTTGTCTAACTCGTTCTATGCAGGCAATGAGTTGTTTAATGACGTAAACACGTAAAACAGCACCACTCATGATGTCATATGTGGCAGCCAAATGGACTGTTTGTTAGAGTGCAATGTTTGTTTAAGGATGTGAAGCGCCCCTCACTTCACATGAGTGTGATTTCAATTATAATAATAATAATAACTGTGGGCTCTAGTCGTGAGCCCACAATTATTGAAAGTATAATAATTCCGCGCTCAAGATATAATACAACTTTCTTCTAAATACTGACCCCCCCCCCCCCCCCCCCCCCTCTCTCTCTCTCCAGAGTCTGTGAGGTTGGTGGATGGTCCTAGTTTGTGTTCAGGCAGAGTGGAGGTGAAGTCTAATGAGCCGTGGGCCTCAGTGTGTGAAGGTGACTTTGACCAGCAGGATGCAGAGGTGGTCTGTAGGGAGCTTGGTTGCGGAGCTTCTTCGGCCCTCAAGGGGGCGCTCTATGGAGAAGTGAACACTCCCATATGGGCCAAAGAGTTCCAGTGTGAAGGCACTGAGTCTGCTCTCCTGGACTGTAGAGCCTCAAACTCAACCAGAAACACCTGTTTGCCTGACAAGACCATTGGACTCACCTGCTCAGGTAAAGACAAGCTACACCCTGCAATCATTTTTGAGGGGCGCTAGCTATAGGATAGTACGTTGTAGTATAGGCTAGTATAGTTCTGTGTCTGTGTGTGCCACATAATTGAGGCTAAAAGTGAGGACAGAAAAGTGAGGACGCCAATTGTGATTGGCCAGAATGTGATGATGTATGATGATAAGAGCGCCCCTCACTTCACACAAGTGTGATCTTTCATGTTTATTATAAAGTAATACTGTTTAAATGTTTACTCACTTGTCTCTTTACAGTGGTTGAAGATGTCAGGTTGGTGGGAGGAACCAGTACCTGTTCTGGTATACTGGAAATAAAACACCAGGGAGAGTGGAGATCAGTGGACGGTGGGTTTCACTGGAACCTGAAGTCCTCCTCTGTAGTGTGCAGACAATTGGACTGCGGCTCTGCCGTTTCAACAGAAAGGACTTCTGGTTTCACACAACAACCTGTATGGAGGATTACACCTTACTGTGTTGGGTCTGAGTCTTCACTGAGCGACTGTGTCATAATGGAGAATCATGTCACACGGAAAGGTTTGATTACAGGCAAACCCACTGTGAACTGTTCAGGTAACACGATGACAGCAGTCCTTACAGTCTCTCATTTAATCTGTGTGCGTGTATGTATGCGTGCATGCGTGCGTGTGTGCGTAAGTGTCTTCGTGCTTGTGTGTGCATGTGTGTTTATGCGTGTGTGCATGCCTATGTGTGTAGTGACTAGAAAAGGCCTTTGGTGTCATGAGCTACTGGGGAAGATCTTGTGATGATGATGATGATGATGATGATGACGATGATGATGATGATGATGATGATTAGTTATTTGTGTTTTGATTTATTGATATGTCCATATTAATTACTTTATTTTAGAATGGGTACAACACTGTTATCTGTTTAGGTTTTCAGTAAAACAATGTTGACTTTCCTCTGATGTGATTAGATTCAATTTGCATCCATAATGCATTCATACATTCTCTTGTAGATCACTAACATAATTGTATAATCTCTCTCTCTCTCTCTCTCTCTCTCTCTCTCTCTCTCTCTCTCTCTCTCTCTCTCTCTCCCTCCAGAGTCTGTGAGGTTGGTGAATGGTCCTAGTTTGTGTTCAGGCAGAGTGGAGGTGAAGTCTAATGAGTCATGGGCCTCAGTGTGTGAAGGTGACTTTGACCAGCAGGATGCAGAGGTGGTCTGTAGGGAGCTTGGTTGCGGATCTTCTTCGGCCCTCAAGGGGGCGCTCTATGGAGAAGTCAAGGCTCCAATGTGGGCCAAAGAGTTCCAGTGTGAAGGCACTGAGTCTGCTCTCCTGGACTGTAGAGCCTCAAACTCATCCAGAAACACCTCCTCATCGGACAAGTCTGTTGAACTAACCTGCTCAGGTAAAAGCATGTCTTAATGAGAGTAATAACATGTTTTTTCCTTGTCGTACCCCCCCCCCCCCCCCCCCCCCCAATTTCCATTCTGGTCAGTGCAAAATAAATTACTATGCTGTCATGTACTTGATAGTGGGTGCAGCAGATCAACTCATCAACGGCACCACTCACTTCACACTGGGGTGTGATTTTATTTTTGATGCCCAGCTTTGTGGGTCTGTGTGAACACAAACATTGGCTGATGATTGGCTGATCACCCCATAGTGATGATTTGATTGGCTGAGCAAAGTACATATTGAAGATGAAAGTGAGGGCAGAAAAGTGAAGACGCCAAAAGTGATTGGCCAGAATTAAATTTGATTGGCTAAGCACAGAATGTGATGTGTGATGATACATGATGATAAGAGCGCCCTTTCGTGTGAAGTGAGGACGCCACAAGTGATTAGCCTTGAGGATTAGCCTTGAGGACTTGAGGATAAAAAGTGTGGACAGAAAAGTTAAGAAAGAAATTGTGAATGGCCAGAATGAGATGATGTATGATAAGAGTGCCCCTCACTTCACATTACATAGTACATTTGTTTGTTTGTTTGTTTGTTTGTTTGTTTGTTTGTTTATTTATTGCGTTTACTCTCTTGTCTCTACAGAGTCTGATGATGTCAGGTTGGTGAGAGGAACCAGTAACTGTGCTGGTATACTGGAGATGAAACATCAGAGAGAGTGGAGACCAGTGGACGGTTGGTCTGACTGGAACCTGCAGTCCTCATCTGTAGTGTGTCGACACCTTGGCTGTGGCTCTGCCGTTTCAACAGAGAGGAGTTCTGGTGTTACACATCAACCTGCCTGGAGGATTGCACCTCACTGTGTTGGGTCTGAGTCTTCTCTGAGTGACTGTGGAAATAAGATGTCTTCCACCTCCTTGTACGTACTGGAGGTGAACTGTTCAGGTAACAAACTACTACTTCAACGACAGTAATGTCTGACAAAGCCACGGGAAACACTGGCCCTGATCAATTAAACCATTCAGAGCCATTACTTGCTGTTTGTGAAATTAATACGTGTGGATTATTGCGACCGCAGGTCGTATTTACAATGCAATTGTACATGTCAGTCAGTCAGTCAGTCAGTCAGTCAGTCAGTCAGTCAGTCAGTCACTCAAAATCATATATGGTGCCCAGGTCTCATGACATCACGTGACATCATCAGGGAAGGAGTACCCTGATGTCATATAGCCAATGCGACCTTCTGTCGCAACTACTTGCCAGTCCATAGAGCGCCATTGTGAAACCTGACATTTTGAGACATTTTGAGGATATGTCAGAACATGTTCTGACATTCCATATGTTGATCCTTCCCCATCCATCCTTCCATCCTTCCTCTTCGATGTCTCCCTTTTGACTGATAGCTATCCATTCAAACTCTAGACGGGCCTGCCCCAAAGTTATTAGTGTAGCCGCGCCCGGCAGCCGGCGAAAACTAGAGTTCTCAACAGGCCCGAAAATTAAGGCCCGGCCCTCATCAAACCCTGTACACTCAACGCCCATAGGCGTCTTACTGGTAATTAAGCAGCATGTTATGTTCTGATGGGGCATTATGCCTTACTATACTATTGGGCATATGTAACGTTCATCTTGCACATATGATGTCTCTGGTCTTGTTATTGCTTTCATTTCTATTTCTTGCCTTTACCGTCAATGACTCTCTCTCTCTCTCTCTCTCTCTCTCTCTCTCTCTCCAGACTCTGTGAGGTTGGTGAATGGCACTACTTTGTGTTCAGGCAGAGTGGAGGTGAAGTCTGATGAGTCTTGGGTCTCAGTGTGTGAAGGTGACTTTGACCAGCAGGATGCAGAGGTGGTCTGTAGGGAGCTTGGGTGTGAGGCTCCTTCAGTCCTCCAGGGGGCTCTCTATGGAGAAGCCAATGTTTCAATGTGGACCAAAGAGTTCCAGTGTAAAGGCCACGAGTCTGTTCTCCTGGACTGTGGAACTTCAGACTCAACTAGAAACACAAGCTCACCTTACAAGTCTGTTGGACTCACCTGCTCAGGTAAAAGACAAGCTAAACTTTTGGTTTGGAACTTTGGATTATTATTTCATGAATAAATAAATATGAATCTTTACTGTTTATTCTCTGGTCTCTGTACAGAGTCTGACGATGTCAGGTTAGTGAGGGGAACCAGTAAGTGTATTGGAATACTGGAGATGAAACACCAGGGAGAGTGGAGACCAGTGGATGGTCGGTCTGACTGGAACCTGAAGTCATCATCTGTAGTGTGTCGACAGCTGGAGTGTGGCTCTGCTGTATCAAGAGAAAGGACTTCTGCTTCTACACATGAACCTGTATGGTGGATTTCAGCTTCCTGTGTTGGGTCTGAGTCTTCACTGAGGGAGTGTGGAACAAAGAGGTCTGGCAATTCCACTGCCAGACTGGAGATTATCTGTTCAGGTAAAACAATGACTTCAACAATGACACTTTTACATTATGTCATCTATCTGTCAGTGCAATATCTTATAATTAAACTGGTCATACAGTCAAATCTACTGTATTACCAATTTCAGCCAATCACCTCTGTCTTGTTCCAGATCTGCTGTTTAAGCCAAGCATCACCTCTGTATGCTCCCTTTCTGAAAGCCAGCAGCAGGAGCTGCAGGTGATGGAGGGTTCCAGCTTCAGCATCAGATGCTCCATCCTGCCACAGTACCCAGGAGGCTTCTTCCACCTCACCTTCACTGGATCCAACTCCACGCGCAACATCACTGCGTCCGACACAACATCACTGGATACAACACAACACACAACATCTCTGGATACAACACAACACACAACACCACTGGATACAACACAACACACAACATCTCTGGATACAACACAACACACAACATCTCTGGATACAACACAACACACAACACCACTGGATACAACACAACACACAACATCTCTGGATACAACACAACACACAACGCCACTGGATACAACACAACACACAACACCACTAGATACAACACAACACACAACGCCACTGTATTCAACACAACAAACAACATCTTTGGATACAACACAACACACAGCATCACTGGATACAACACAACAAACAACATCTCTGGATGCAACACAACACACAACATCATTTAATGCAACACACAACATCTCTGGATGTAGCGAAACTCAAAACTATACCCAGACAGCTGTCAATCACTCTGCCACATTCCTGTTTCCTGCAGCAAACCACACCCACCAGGGAAGTTACATCTGTGTTTATCACATCCACGTTTTCTCTCACAACTTCTCCTCTAAGAGCGAGGTCCTCTCTATCACTGTCAGAATCAGAATCAGAATCAGAATCAATCACAATCATGTCACAGGTAACATGAAATGTGGTCTTTTCAAATCACAATTTAAAACTCAATCAAGCAATCTTTAAGCTGTTCTTTTGCATGATGTTTGATGTTCTAACATATTTAACATATTTCCCTCACAGCTTCTCATCTGACATCTAACGTTCTCAAATGTACAGTCATGGTGCTGCTGGTCTTGATCCTGATAATTGCTGTGCTCTATCGTCTCTGGAAGGTAATTATACTTCTTTATTTGCAATGCAAATGTCAGACGTTTTTAATCTAAGAGAGCCAGTTAATTAAAGCCGGGCACTGCTGTGTTTCCCCAGGTCATCAGAAGGCGTCGTGCGGGAGCGCAGGACATTGGCGTTGTTTATTATAATGTCAGACGGGAGAGCGTCGAGTTAGTTTATTATAACGAATTTGCTCGTTCCGATGTTGAAGCCGGACCGAGTGAGGAGCCAGATTACCACCAGTATGAAGAGCCAGATCAACAAGGAGGTGCTGAAGCTTCACCCTGTGAAGAGACAGATCCACAAGGAGGTGCTGAAGCTTCACCCTGTGAAGAGACTTACCATCAGTATGATGATGTGGGTGTACGAGGAGGTGCTGAAGCTGCACCCAGTGAGGAGACACAATACCACCA
This sequence comes from Electrona antarctica, assembly GCF_951216825.1. Taxonomy (NCBI): domain Eukaryota; kingdom Metazoa; phylum Chordata; class Actinopteri; order Myctophiformes; family Myctophidae; genus Electrona; species Electrona antarctica. Next base: position 56,092,600 of record NC_136789.1, on the reverse strand, counting down.
GTATGATGATGTGGGTGTACGAGGAGGTGCTGAAGCTGCACCCAGTGAGGAGTCACAACACCTGTATGATGATGTGGGTGTACGAGGAGGTGCTGAAGAGACAGATTACCACCAGTATGATGATGTGGGTGTACGAGGAGGTGCTGAAGAGACAGATTACCACCAGTATGATGATGTGGGTGTACGAGGAGGTGCTGAAGAGACAGATTACCACCAGTATGATGATGTGGGTGTACGAGGAGGTGCTGACGGGGCAAGAAGAGGCAGGAGACCTCCTGTGTACGAGGTGGATCTCTAAAGGGTTTTGAGAGAGCACCACAGTAAAGGTCACATACAGGGCACAGAATAAAGTATATATAGACATAATACAATCTGAATCATCCCGCCTGGTGCAGAACAGGAGACACCATCAATAAATATTAAAGTATACCTAGACGTATAATCCCTATACCAGGGGTCTTCAACGTTATTCACGGCAAGGACCCCTTGGCTGAGAGAGATGAAGCAGGGACCCCCCCCCCCCCCCCACTACATTATTATATAAAATTGTGGAGCACATTAAACATTTTCATTTTTAGATTCACCCATTTTACAGTGACATCATTGTTCTATTTTTTTTAATCTCATTTTTGTTATTGCGAGAACGATGGCTTCCATTATATCATGGTAACTTTTCGGGAATAGAAAGCCTGCCGTTTCTATTAGCTTGGATTCCCCATCAATTATGTCACTGGTGGACGGGTTTCTGAAGTGCCCACAGCCCTCCTATGAGACACAGACTGGTTTCTGAAGTGCCCACAGCCCTCCTATGAGACACAGACTGGTTTCTGAACTGCCCACAGCCCTCCTATGAGACACAGACCAAGTAGGACAAAAATTGACCCCCTCCCTCAAAATAATTATGCAGCTCACCTGCATCTTTTAAAACAGGAAAATCCACCTTTCAGCAGGCCGGAGGGAGAGGAAAGGATCACTTCTCCCTTAAACAGCTGATCACCCCTTTCCCCTTTCTTCCACTCTGTACATATGTTTTATTTGTTATTATTGTTTCTGATTATATTGATTTTTTTACGTCATATCTATGATAGGGCCTGAATCTAAACAAAACCGCAAGGACTTTTGTTTTGATGCTATCCCTTTGAGACTGGGCCCTATCTTGCGCTCCCTTATCCCTAAACTTATTTTTTACTATTTTGAAAATAATTTTAAAATAGTTCAACTAGCCAGTGTTGAACACTGTACTCAGTGTTACTGTATGATTTACAGGTTATCAATGAAAGAATGCTGTACTGTATGATTTACATGTTATCAATGAAAGAAAAACCTGCAAGAAAAGTTGCAGGAAAAACCTTTCTCTTGACCCAAGTTGACCGTGTTATTATTTTGTATAATGTTTTATGTTGCTCACTGCTTTTTGCCTATAGGCTACACCTTTTGTTACATATCTGTTCTAGGTGTGCGGACGTTTTTATGCACGTTTTTTTAGCTTCATGTTAAAATTGAAAATGTGTTTAAATGTTTGATATGTAGGTGTGCGGACGTTTTGAACTATTATGTTAAAATTTAAATTCAATAAAGTTGAAACTCCTTGAGTAAAATGAAGTTGTCCATCTCGTAACTGTCTTGTGTGTGAGTGTGTGTAGTATAGGAAGTTGTCACCAGTTAGGTCTACCCAGAGCCTTCTATTATATGGCTCTGGGTCTACCATGAACACAAACCAAGGCTGCGCGTAATCAGTGGCTGTCCTGTCCGAATTCATAGGGTCGTTCCCTAGTCCTATATGCTACCTATTAGGCTACTCCCTACTCCCTACTATCTACTATCTACTACCTACTACCTATCTACTCCCCATATAGGGATCCAGACTTATATCGGACAGTAGGCCTACTCCCTATATATGTGAACTCAATACTGCCACCATCTGTCAGAGTCAGGTTATTCCCTCCCCAATGATTGTGGATTGCAAATTATTATAAACACATAATGGAGTTTTTATGCATTTGTCGCAATTCAATAAAATAATGTTATGTAAATAGATTAAAAAAAAATATTCATGGATGAAATGAAGGAATTAATGAATAAATAGGTTAATGGAAATATGTGTGAGGCATTTAGGCCTATGTGTTTGTTTTACGATAGGTTATTCTCTTTAAATAGCATGATTATCAATAAATTAATACTTTCGTACCGCAACAGAACTAATTCCTCTCCCACCGCCATGCGCTGTGTGATACAATGAGAACTTTTTATTTTGTCAAAGTGATGCAAGATTAGGCCTACTAACTAAACCCGAAAAGATATGCACGTGCAATATAAAATATTAATATTAACCACATTATCCAGCAATATGAAAACAGTGCACCACCTTGACAATATTATTTTGACAATGAAAACATCATTACATCATTGAATAGCATTTGAAACCACATGAACCTCCGCTATATGCCATGCCTATTCTGGCCTAGGGGGAATAAGCCAAAAATAGCCGATCTACAAGCAACGTTGTGAGCTTGTAGATCGGCTATTTTTGGTAAAGAACATTGGTGTTAACAGAAAAAGCAGTCCAACAATTATTAGGCCTACAATATGCCTACATAATGAGGTTTTTAACATAAAACATAACATAAAATATGTTATATAATCGTTTTATTTTTTTTATTCATGACAGGAATTGATGAATTCCATTTGTACTCTCTGAGTTACAGTCCGTATGGATCCATTTGGTTCCAAACTATCATATCATTTAGCTGGGGACCCCTGGAACTCCCTCAAGGACCACTGGGGCCTGCCTGGGGGTCCCCGGACCCCACTTTGGGAACGATGTATGGGGTAGAAGTGGTAGATCCACTCATAGATATATCTATGGATCCACTCGCCATAGAGGCGAAACTCCTCAAATACTTGATATCACCACTAGATGGCAGAGCGGTAGCGCTGCCGCCATCACTCTATCTATCTAAAGTAAAGTAAACTATGCTTTGTCTATGTATGTAACACGCTCAAACACGCATGTAAACATGCACGGTCGCGCGCACGTGCATACATGCACGCGGCACACATGCACCCTGACATTCATAATGAATATGATACGAATATGACAATTTCGGCTTTGAATTTCTGCTTTAAATAACGGAGTATAAATTGCGCATAAAGTGAAATGTTAATGCAGCTTTCAAGACTGTGTGTGTGTGTGTGTGTGCGCGCGCGTGCGTGTGAAATGAAATGAAATGAAATGAAATGAAATGAAATGAAATCTATATTTACCCAGGGTATCTGGGCTAAGCTCAAGAACTTGTTTCCAGCCAGGCCCTGCTCATAGAACACATTTCATCGTAGTGGTTGATGCCTTGTTCAAGGGCATTTCAGCGGTGGTAATTTTAACGTGTCGGACGGCTGGTTCGAACTGGGAACCTTCCGGTATCTAGACCGCGCCGCTATCCGTTCGGCCACCGCTGCCACTGTGTGTGACGGGGGTCAAGTGTTCCCTTTTCTTTCTTTTTTTTTGTGTTTGCATGATGGCCTTATTTATCTGTCAATGCAATGTTCTCCCTTGTATTACTGTCGTTAATGTTGTGTTGTGTGTTACAATGGTTGTGTTCTTGAACGTCCCCTTTATGCCCCTGATTACCTGATCAGTGCCAGCCCTGTCAACGAATGGGGTGGAGCTCCACTGGCTATAAATGGGGGCCAGAGGATTCATTTCAGAGAGACTGCAAAGAGAGGACAGACACACACAGAACGAGAGGCTTTTGTTGTGCAGAGTGAACCGTGAGTACAAGTGTGATTATGCAGGGAGGTGAATTGAGAAGGAGTTGGAGCAGCAGCAGTGGTGATCGTGCCGGACCGAGACGCTCCAGGGAGACGGGGAAAACCAGACCGGTGCACAACAGAACCATCGCAGCGGTCGGGATAACCCCGGCCGTGTGTGTGAGTACTGTTTAAGCAGCCTTCTGTAGATATACTATAGGGTGTACCAAAATCTCCTGGAGGGGGCGTCAACATATGTGTCACGTGGTAGCGGCCGCCATACTTGCTGGCTTGTCTGGTTTGTTTACATTGAGCGACTATCCGTGTGCTTGTATACGTTCTTTTTTTAAACTGACCTCACAATGGTGCAGATTTGCTCAGTAAATAAGTGCCACAGCAGGTCACGTCGAGGAAATGAGCCAGAACACGGTATTAGATGTTCAGCTTTCCAGCATGGAGACAGCACCAAGGAACCCAGATTGACGAGTTTACAAAAATACGTAGAATGGCTTGGATCGGCGCGCGGGCGCAGAGACATAACGTTCAACAAAGTATCTAAGCACAGCCGTGTTTGTTCACAACATTTTCCTTGTCCTTGTAATGTATTTGGGCCCGACGTTCTTTCTATCCATCCTGGTGTTTGTTCACTATGTTATAGCCAAGAACGAGCTCAATGTTTACAAAAACATACCACCGTCAGTCTATTCTGAGTGATGTGGGCTAGAATTTATTGCCCACGAGAGGGCCGTCCCTAGCTTTTCAGACGCCGCCCTCCTCCTGGTGACGTACACGTTTTCACACGCTATAGCCTATCCGTGCACTAGCTGCTGTGGGCTTCTGTACAACAGAGATACTGGCGGCTCTGTTTGTGTACTTGCAGATCCATGAAGGAGGAAGTGGATGGATTTCGATGATTTAGGACTGGATTGGTGTTGCTCTCTCTGCCCATGCCTGGCTGCCTTGTTAGACTGACTTGCACACTGCGTACATTTGCACATTTTGCACTGGACAGTTTTTAAGAGTTGATGTTGATGGCATAGTTTTAGGATTGTTCGTAGATTAAAGTAATTGCATATTTTAGCTTACCGGTAGTATAATATTTTAGAATTGTGTTTCTTTTGTATTTTGTTTCATTGGCAATTAGAGTCCTCCATGTATTAGTATATTTGTATTTTATTTTTGTAATAAATATTGTAAGTTTATATCTCCGTGATAGATAGCCTCCGCCTCTTGTCTTTTTCCTGGGTTTTCATATGTTTAATTGCTCTGTTGCCTGGTATAAGAACCTGAGTGTCTTTTATATTGAAGTTAAGAGTGTTATACAGAGGACCATCATTAAAAAAGGTGGCGTAGTCGCAAACAACCAGCTTCATTGGGTTTCACAATTATGCACCCTGCACTTTTAACAGTGCACCTCAAATATATATATTGTGTTTCTCATGAAGTAATTCAATTCATGTTCTGTGACTTTAATCGGCCCAGGTCACACGTGGTTGCCATGGAGCAGGGGACTCACCGGACATTTTGAAAGCTGATGACTGATCAATGAATGTTATGTTCCCAATCCCATCTACTAGGGTAAAAAAAACAGCAGAATTGTCCTTTTATTGAAAACTAAATAATTGTGTTGTGTTTTGAACCAATACATGCAGTGGTGACAACTACGGGGGTGCCTGGTAGCTGGAGCACCCCTGAAGAAAATAGGAACACAAATTAATTAGCACCCCTGAGCCTCCCTCCCCCATGATGATGACTGGTTTTGTCACGTAGTCACACTACGAGGGTGGTGGTGGGGGGGGTGTGTGTGTGTGTGTGTGTGTGTGTCCCACTCTTGCCCCGAGTGCGCCATGCCTGGCTGGGTCGCCTCCCTGACCTTGCCCTTCTGTTGCCTCCTAGCCTGGGCACCATTCCATTTCAGGTTTATGAACCGGTCGGGCGGTCGGGAGCGGATGATATCGCTATGTTGTATTGTTTTGTAGTCATCAATCTTCCGGAACTTCCTTTTCCCTCAAACCGATTTTTCTCAATAAAAGCTACAGGCTACGAGAGCTTTTATTGTTATACTTTCGGTTTGAGGGAAAAGGAAGTTCCGGAAGATTGTTCCTGCCTGATGACTACAAAACAACACTACAACATGACGTAAAGATATCATCCGTTCCAGAGCGGTTCACACGGCACTTTTGGAACAGAGACCAGGCTTTCCTCCGAGGTGGGCCCAATTCCAATCTGCTCCCTTGCTGACTCATTGAGCCCTCACTGACTTAGGTGCGCGTTCATGTGAAGTCTACAAGGGCTTGAGGGATGTCCCATTTGAAATTAATTCAGTGAGGGCTCAGCCCTGCCCCTTTATGCACCCTTTTTTGACTTTATGCACCCTTTCCTGACTGAAAAATACCCACAGTTTATATATATATATATTTTTTTTTAAATAAGCTTGTGTTTTTTTGTGTCCGTTTGACTCTCCCACGCAAGGAACACAACGGAGGCCTTTACCAGGGGAATGAGAGGAATCCTCCGAACATCAATCATTTAAATATGCAAATTAGTTATGAATCGCGGTTCTCAAAGGGAGACGAAATGGAAGGGTAAAAGAATATGGAAATGCAATTTATAATGAATGATATTACACAGGAAAGTGTATTTACAAAACTAATAAGATCAGTTTAAATACTAAAATAGACGTAATATTAATAGGCCAAGCAGAGATGGTCATGAAAACTTGCATATTTCTGTATTATCTCATGCTAAAATCTGAGATGCCTATATTGATTTTATTTTTAACTATAAGCTCTATGCAGTGTTTTACGAAAGTTACTCTTCAAATAGGGTAGGCACTAGGCATAATAAAGCCTCGGCTTCAGCCTACACCTTCTTGGTTATGTTTAAAGCACTGTGATGCAAAGTGTCATGACTGGCAGCTGGAGGCAAATGGGATTGGGCCTGAAAGCCTGGTGAGGTGATGTTAGTTTAATAGTTGCCTCCCTTCCCCTGGCTGAATGTGAGACTTCTGAGCTGAAGAGACTTTGGTTAATGAGTTTGGAGGTATATTAGGGACTCTGTGTTATTGGTTAGGTTGCTCGATTATAATGCTGTGTTTCCCGAGATTGTAAATTCATGTTATATTGCCCTGGGAGGGTTTCCTGAGTTAATTTAAAGAGTGTTTGAGTGCAAGTCGTTGTCTGGGTTATTTTGCATAAGGGTCCAAATACTGACGTGTTCCTGACATTTAGTTACGTTCTCAGAGCAGGCATTCAAATGCTAATATGGTGCTTTGGTGTACAAACACATGCAAGATGCAGAGCAGTGTTGTTTTTGTCGACTAAAACTAAGACGAAAAATGTTCGACTACCTTTTTTCACTGACAAACTAAATGGAAACTAAATAAACTATAAAGCTATGATGACTAAGACTAAATATATAAATATATTGACAATTTTGTCAACAAATAAAAACTAGACTAAAATGTTAGGAAAGGACTAGAGTGGACAAGAGATCCAGTATAAGTAATTTTACACTAGATGTGTAGATCGTAGATCGGCTATTTTCAGCAAGTGTAAAATCAGTCTGCATCAAGGCCCGACAAAATACATTTTTCGACTAAGCCGTAGACTTAGTCGACTAAAATCTTCTGATCTTTAGTCTACTAAAACTAGACTAACACCAAGACATTCCTGGTGACTAAAATGTGACTAAAACTAGAGGAAAACTATTCAAAAGACTGACTAAAACTAAAATAAAAAACTGCTGCCAAAGATGCAGAGGACTTTCTTGCCGGGGAAGGGCGACTGCAAAAGCATATAGGCTTGGCTAGTGCAGTTCTATGGGAATGAGTTTGACAGTGTCACGCCGACACAGTGACACTGCATCGTGACACCTTCCTCATGCAATGAATGCATGGTATGTGAATAAGCGACCGCCACATTTCAGCTAATAGACATTCATTAAACGACCACTTCACCACTTTTCAACTTGTCTTCATATAATTGCCGTCCTCACTAATGTTCATGATACAATGCCACACTTTTCTTCTAGTCACACATTAAAAGTCCATAGACTTGCCTGCCACATGACTTCACGTGTTGGTGCTCTGAGAAACATTAAAAGTCCTGCCACATGACTTCACGTGTTAGTGCTCTGAGAAACATTAAAAGTCCTGCCACATGACTTCACGTGTTGGTGCTCTAAAACATTAAAAGTCCTGCCACATGACTTCACGTGTTAGTGCTCTGAGAAACATTAAAAGTCCTGCCACATGACTTCACGTGTTAGTGCTCTAAGAAACATTAAAAGTCCTGCCACATGACTTCACGTGTTCGTGCTCTGAGAAACATTAAAAGTCCTGCCACATGACTTCACGTGTTAGTGCTCTGAGAAACATTAAAAGTCCTGCCACATGACTTCACGTGTTAGTGCTCTGAGAAACATAAAGTCCTGCCACATGACTTCACGTGTTGGTGCTCTGAGAAACATTAAAAGTCCATAGACTTGGCTGCCTCATGACGTCAGGTTTACTGCTCTAAACAAACATGAGCTGCCACTCTATATTTCAAAAGTGCTCTAAACAAACATTTTAAAGTCCATAGATGGACTTTAAAGGCGTTGGAGGGACCATGCAGTGCCCCTTCAAATCAACGCATCTGTAGATGGTAATTTTACAAGACTGCAGTAATCCAAATGGTTCTCAACATTGGGTCAGGGGGGACCACCATAGGGGTCCAAATGAATCCTTAAAGGGTCTCGAACTCTAAGAGCGTAAACATGGACCCTCACGGCCACGGGTGCTTTTGGTTCTACATTAATAAAAAAAAAAAGTATGAAACGTGAACAAAAATAAGTGCAGTTCTGAGACATCGGGTGGTGACCGGTTACAATGGCTTTCCAGATCCTTGTAGTTCAGAGTCACACTAGGAAAACCAAAAACAAACAATATATGGCCCAGTGTGAAGCGGTGGCTTTCATGTGCGTCCTGAAGCTGCATGTGTCTCTCTGTGTGATCCATGTCTTCCCGGTAAGCAGTTGGTTGAGGTATTTCTTATGGCAATAACAATAATAGTAGTAATTCAAGATTGAAAGGCCGGATATGCTGCTCTAGTGTGTGCTGTGTCGTGTGTCACGCATGCGCCGTGAGTGCGTGTGCGACTGTCCTGGGTCTCTTTTGGTTGTAATAAGTTGCAGGTGTTCATTCTACATGGAGACATGTAGCTGCAACTGTACAGACAGACATACAGTCACTTGTTGAAGTGGCCATTAAGCACTGCTTTAAAAAACAAAACAAAAGGAGAACAAAAGACCGAGACCGGGTGTGTACAACTTGAATCACCAGGCCTGTGGTCCAGAAACCCCTTGGGTGTCTGTTGGAAGTAGTCTAACATTTTAAAAACTCACTCGGCGCCATTAGCGCCTTTTGACGCCTCCCGGTCCAAACGCCCTCTGCGGCGAGTTCGCCTTTTGACATCCCGTACACACTCATACACTCCGGTAGCTGTCCGATGGGAAAACAACAACAAAAAAACAAAACGGAAAAGAAAACTCTGCTGGCTTATGCTGTCTATATGGGAACGCAGATTTTAGAATATCTCGGATTCTTCTTTTTGGCTCAAAACGAGCTTTATTTGCGGCTCGTTTCTATAAACGATATGATCCTCGGTATACAAAATGTATGTTTTGGTTGAATTAAATAACAATCAAGGCACCTTCAAACTATAGTCTCAGACTGGGCGGCAGTCCTGGAGTAGCTTTTTCAGACACCAGATGGCGGTCAATGTTAAATGCACAAATAACAACCAAGTCACTGTAATGTCAGTTGTTTTCTTTCTGTGTTGTGTGTCTTAATAATAATCCCATATGGGATGGTTCAAAATGGTGGCATGACACGAAAATAAAAATGTCATTCATTCATTCATTCATTCATAAAGTACACTGGAAAATGGTTCCAAGTTTCCCAAAACAAAAAACGTAAAAAAAAAAAGATAGAAATAACTGATCTACAAACACACAACGTATGGCAATGAAATGTGTTTGGAGTTTGTGGTTCAACAATGTTCTGTTCTTACAAAAAGAACTGTTAGGTAAGGTGGAAGCATTTGAAAAGAACACACCCTTCACCCACAGTCTATTAACCAGGGCTCTGATTGTAGGTGAGCAGAGCTGCTTGGTTTCTGCTGCCTGTGCTATCTCCATCACCTCTCTCATAGTCTCTCCATAGTGACTGGTCTTATCCATCATAGTCTCTCAAATGGGGCTACTGGTACTTTTGGGGTACTCTTTAAACGTTAAATACAATACATACATTAAATGAAAAAAAAAAGTCTCATATTCTTAAGAACAATTTATCCCACATTTATTAAAGAAAATCACACTCGTATGAAGTTCCGGCCAATCACTTTTGGCGTCCTCACTTTTCTGTCCTCACATTCCGTGCTCAGCCAATCAAATCATCGCTATGGGGTACACACAAAGACACAAAGCTGGGCATATAGGAGGGGCTAGCACCCCTCAAATATATGTTGAATCCGGAAAGTGTCATACATGCTTGAAAAATATTATAATTGACAATATTTTCGATATTAAAAAAAGAAACAAAAAGAAAACAGCGGGTGAAGTGCTATGAGCCCTTCTGCGTTGTGATGGAGGATTGTGATTGTCAGGCCAGTTCAGTGTGTGTGAGTAGGTGGCATTGCATAGATGCGTCTTCAAAACCAGGCTTGTCTCATGCTCTTGAGGGCTGCAGTGCAGTGCAATGTCATTAATCCGATCGCTCATTATTCCGACTGGCCGGGAATACCAAGGGGTGCGCGTGCTTATCCGACACGCCGAAGATCCGACATGCGGAAATCACCCGTTGCTCCCGACATGCGTTGGTCCAACATGCATTGCTCCGTGCTTGCGGTTAGGCTTTGAGGTAGGTTGTTGGTCTAATGACAGTCGGATTGTCTGTCGAAACTAAAGCCTGTACCCGATTACTAACCATGTGACCCGAGCGTGGATTTGACTCTCCTCCATATTAGTGTTGTGCATTCCGCTGAGAGAGGTTAATTTACATGCAGTACTGAGAGCAACGTTAAGCCAGGTTTGAAATCCACCGCGGGGTAATCTGGTCCGGCCGAGCGTCCTTTATCCAGGGCTAGGGCATATTTGTTATTCTGCACCATACCAAAGTCACATTTTGACTACAGTGGAATATCAATGGTCTTTTGCTGTCAGTGTAACCAGATGTAAGCCACTCATCTGTGCTGTCAACAAAATAATAAAAATTATGCCTTTTCTCCACATGCATGCACTGTTTGCTATTAAAGTCCGATCAATCGTCTTTTGTTCAAATGGCAGACAGGTGTCAAAAGGTCTCTACACAAATTATAATACATTAAATTAATATGAAAAGATAATAATCATAAAGAATATGTTAGGAATCTTTGCCCCCTTCATTTCAAAATGTACTTACTTACTTACTTCATTTCAAAATACGGGGTGTTCTTTGCCGCTGCAGGGGGGAAGAGCCTGCTTTGACCTCCCGGTGGAGGCTCCTCACTGGCAGGTGAACCAGTAGGGTACAACAGTATGTCCTCCCGGTGGAGGCTCCTCACTGGCAGGTGAACCAGTTTAGGGTACAACAGCATTGTCAGTACAGAAATGTGTGTGGAGGAATACTTTGGCATAATGACTAAATTGGGAGAAAAGGGCTTAAAAAAAGATTTGGCTATAAATACAAATTTAAATCTTTATTTTTCATGCCATGAACCATGTTGTGTTGTACAAGCAAATATTGTAAAGATTCATGGGAAACTGCACTAAAATATGGGTCCACCACTGCAGAGTCCTGGCTCTAAGCCACAGCAGTGCATCCGGCCTGGCCGGGCGTCTACACAAACACTTGAGCGTCTCCCTAGGGAGATCCTCGCTGCTCGTCCCACTGGGAGGAGAACCCGGGGATCACATCTCCACGCTTGCCTTGGGACACCTCGTGATCCGACCCCCCCAGGAGGAAGTGGCTAATATTGCTCAGGAGAGGGAGGTCTGGGGCACTGCGCTCCGCGACCCGACTCCGGTTGAATATGGATGGATGGAAGCTCGATGGGGAGGGTAATATTCGTCGCTGCAAGTACTCGCAGCGGCTGGGGGCGGAGGAGTAGGGGGGAAACGCTGCGTCCTCCCGGTGGGGGCTCCTCAGTGGCAGGTGAGCCAGTAGGATAGAACAACATTGGAAAACAGTGGAAGGAATCTACTACTAAAACTACAAACTACATTTGGGTTCAAAACAAAATGGTTAAAAAATAATACATTTGTATGTATGGGCCAACCCTGGCCCAAAAAGCACATGTTTGCTAACAGACCTTGCCAGAAGACATTCATGATAATATTGAGTTAGTCATAGCACCACCTACTGGCAACAGAAGGAATATCTGGACCCCGACTCTACATCACTGGTAAATTGGTTGCTTACAGGTCTGTAACTCTGAAAGGGTACAAATGGAATTTGTACGCGACCCAGTCAGCGGGTCCTCATGCATATCAAACTGAGGGTCCTTAAATCACTAGCTTAAACTGTATACCTACAATATAGTTCTGTTTAGCATCAAAATAAAAATACAATAACTTTGCCCCCCTTCTGGCAACAGAACAGTTGTATAAAGTCTACATGGTCACCAAATAATTTCCAAACTTCACAGGTGATGAAGCCGGAGGACATCTAAAGCCCAAACCACACCAATGGGTCGAGACGGGACGAGACGGTTTTAGCGTTCGTCCCAGTGGTGTGTAAATTATGTCCTGTTGCATGTCGACCCAAGTGACTCTGGTTCAACTGGTTCAATTCAACGGCCCAAACCACACCAATGGGTCGCCTATGCAACTCCTCGCAAACCGCTTGGTTGCAAGGAGTTGTATGGCGACAAGTAGAAAGTCCCCTACGGAATTTGAGCGCCGTCGGGGTTCGAGTCGACCGCCGCTTCTCCCGGCTGGGCCTGATCGTCGCTGATTTCCCCGTCGCTGACTGCCCCGTCACTCCGCCTGGGTTCCGAGAGGTGCAGCCCGATGAAGAGGTGATACATAGCTGCCCCCAGAAGTCCACCAAACATCGGTCCCACCACGGGGATCCAGAACCAGTACCTTATCTTCTTATCAGAATCATAGAAGACGTTCCAGCCCTCTTGTCCCCATCCCGCGCAGAAGGTGAACAGCCGCGGCCCCAGGTCCCTCGCGGGGTTGATAGCGTAGCCGGAGTTGAGGTGCTGGGACACTCCGATGGCCAGGATGAGCAGGCTGATGCTCAGGGCCTCCAGGAACCGTTTAGAGATCACGTAGGCCGGCTGCGCTGCGTCGTCAATGTCCTTCGGAATGCCCATATTCTTCCTGTCGGTGATGGCCAGGACCAGCATGGACAGGATACCGGTTGCACAGATCTGCTCTATGAAGCCATTAAAGTATTCAAGATGTTCACTAGGATACGTTGCAAATATGCCCGCCGTTTCCATACCTGGCCATTCAAGCTTCCTAGTACCGTCAGGGTTACGATACATAATAGCATCATTATACACCGTATAGACTGCCAGCGCTCCGAAAAATGCGCCGAAGAGTTGTGCGGTCACATAGTACAGAAACTTCCACGCGGGCAGCCTGCGCATGAGCACCATGGGAAGGGTGATGGCGGGGTTCAAATGGGCTCCCGACGTTTCGCCCGCGATGATAATGGCCATCATGGCTCCCAAGGCGAAGCCCAGGTTGATGCTCAGGATGTCGGCCCTCGGCAGAGGCCCCGGCACTTGTCCGTGAGGATAGCTCAGCACCGCCTGGGCCACGGAGCCACATCCGAAGTAGATCAATATGAACGTGCCCGCAAACTCGGCCAGCACCTCTCTCCACACGCCGTGGACGGGCTTGGGAGCATGTTTGCTCCTGAACTCTTCGTATCTCGCACTTAATGTCATCTTGATTCGGTCTGAACATGCCGTCGCCTTTACCGTGCTTTTATACTCACCCGTTGACTTTGATGACGTCACGTCACCCGCCCCCCAAATCCCCGCCATTGGCTGTGGTCGGCCATAGTTAATTTGGCAACCGAGCCAATGAGCTAGCGTAGAGCAGTGGTCCTCAAAGTGGGGTTCGAGGGCCTTCGGGGGTCCTTGATGGGGGTTTCCACAGGGTCCCCAGCTAAATGATTGGTAACCGAACAATAGAACCCATTTGGTTCTATTTGTAGACACTCTCAGGCCCCTTTTCCACCTAAAGAACTTTGGTTCTAGAACTGGTTCTGTTCTTTATTATTTAATGACGGTTTATATCACATCTGCATCTTCCAAGCTGAATAGTGACACGCCCACTTTGGGTCCCACTTCAGCAGAGAAGTATTGTTTTGCTTCCGGTTCCAAACCTACTTAAAGGAGCATTCAGTGATTTGGGTGATTTGGAAAACCCCCCGGTCCGCCCCTGTAACAAGATGTGCACATGCACGCACTACAGTGGGGGGACATGCGACAGGCCAACAGCACACACACCAAGGCCCGCCCCCGCTCGATCATGATTGGCAGAACTAAGGCCCCTCTCTATCCTGATTGGATGAAGGCTGGGCCACCTAGCTTTTTGACCCCCAGGGGTTAACTGGGGACAGGGAGGAACTCCTTATATGGTCAACACACTCTATAGTAGGGAGGATTATCACAACAAAACAAAAAAAGAAGTGATATTTGAATTAAGTGAAATCACTGAATATACCTTTAAACATGATCATCAGGTATTATGATTATGAGGAAGGTTGTTTTGTTTTTGTATTTTATTTATTCAAAAAGGTGTACACACAGAAAGTTTTAAAATGATGTTTTTGATGTGGCCACACCCAGTTCATTAACTTTTCTGTGCCGATAGGTGGCAGCACAAGCACACCTAAGGAATGCCACGTGTCCGCTCTAACTCTACGATCCTTGTTTCCTTTCCGGGTTATTCAGGAAGGTGGGAGCTTATGTTGGCATTAGCTCAGTCCCCTTAGCTATCATTAGTTAGTTAGTTAGTTAGCTAGTTAGCTATCATTAGTTAGTTAGTTAGTTAGCTAGTTAGCTATCATTACAACCAAGTTACATTTGCTCAGCGATGCGGTACAGACTCACAAATGATTTACGATCGTCGGGTGCGCGGCGGCTCACCACGGACATCGCTCGAAGCTTTAGAGAGTTAAATGAACATTGATTTAACAATATGAATCGGAGGTCCTAGAGATAGAAATGCCATTAAATGGGGGTCCGTAGACAAATGCATGTAAAACAGGGGGTCCTTGAAATTAAACGGGTTGAGAATCACTGCTAAAGCCGTAAAAATCTTCTCTTATGCAGGTTCCCTGGCATATCTTTTCAAATGGTGAGTCCGCAGGCTAATTAGTGTCAATTTGAGGGTCCTTGACATGAAAAGGTTTTGGAACCTTACACATTATAAAATACACAAAGATGTGTTTAAAGTATACACGCTGGTATCGGATCGGTACTCAGTATCGACCGACCAGTATACACAAGTTATTGGAATCGGTATTGGGAAGGAATTAATTGTATTGGTGCAAGTTTCCATTCAAGGCTAAATACCGACGACAGTCGCTGGTTAATATAACAACATTAACTTAGTGTTTCGTCCAATTATTTGGGAGCCAACTTGCAATATCCTACACCCAACCGCGGGTGTGCATCACCACTGTCGCTCCCATCACCTTTGCCATGGTAACAAGAATGGTTGCGTGTGGCAGCCTGCACATCTAGACATGAAACACTGATGAGAGAAGGGAAGGGAAGGGAAGGGAAGGGAAGGGAAGGAGATGGGGGAGGCATGAGAAGGGAAGGGGAGAACAGTATAGGCTACATGTTTGCATGACAACAAGGAAAGTAGTAGTAGGCGAGGAGAAATTGCTCGCAACGGTCAGGGGACGCCTCAATGCGGGTCTGGGGGCCCGCCGCCCGCAATAACTTGGTCGATGGTCCTAAACAGGGCTCTGGAGTTATTGTAGTTCTCTGAGATTATATTAGAAAAATATTTGGCTCTAGCTTCTTTGACTGCATCGTTATAGCCTTTCAAAAGGTATTTTAGCAGCTCATGAAACACAATTAAATTGGACGATTTCCATTTGCGTTCTGTTTTCCTGAGTTCTCTCCTTAGGGCCCGGGTGTGGTCATTAAACCCCTTAAATATAGGGGCTACGTTACTACTGTTTTGTTTATTTTTTATGATGAAGATGATCATGACGGATCGGGAGACGCCATGCGAGCAGATGAAACGATGCAAAGACGCGTTGTCATTATTTATCCATCTATGTACGTGTCTGTCACTGTGTATCGTTCCAACTCGGCTAGCCGAGTTCGCCGAGGGACGATACAATCCGTGATAGTTTTCTGTTTTTTTTGGGAATGTAAGGAAAGGAGACCGACTTTAGATCTGTGATCGTGTCCATCATGGAGCCGGAACATGTTCCGACAGACACTACACTACACACAAGACGCCTCCCCTCCCCTGAAACAAACAGGAGGGGCTGGGAGGGGAGGGGGGAGAAACAGGAGGAGAGGTGGAGACTGGAGACAAGCCGATCGAATGTTATGCAGTGTGATTCTGTTGACTGGAGTTGTGTATGTACGCTCGCATGGGCACTGCCATTATGAGACTATTCTACACAATGCACCCCTCCCGTCCTGTTTTCAGGAAGGGAGGATTATTATTTTTTTATCACGTGACAGGAGTGTTTTGGGATGAATCGGGGCTGCTTGATCTATTGTCCGGGTGTGTAGAAAGGCGATTGAAAGTAATCAATAAAAACATGCGCTAAACGGACATCTACGTGTCCCGCATTGGACCGTTGGGATTTCTGGCTGTATCCTTTTGCAACAAATCTTGCTTTATACTTGTCTGACCCATCGGTTTCACTCTTGAGTGTATACACCCACCTACCCCCCACTGCCTTTTTGCCTGGTGGCAACTGGGTGATCTTGAATGTATCATTATCTTTTAGTGACTGCATTCATTGCATTTATCCACTGCCGTGACTTGGTTGACTGTATGGCACCCTGACATTTTGTGGTATGTCGCAAACTGCCCTATTACATGAGTCTACACAAGTTTCCAGTCTGTTTGCTGTGTCTTCAGTGTCATAATCCTGTAAGTGCACAGGCCTTCTCCTAGCTCTAGGTGGGTTCTTAATTTCTACCCTATCATTTTCCTCATTGCCAAGGACCCTGAGGTGTACCTCTGATATTCAATGTGTGGTTCATGTTTCTGTGTTTCTTCTTCTTTCTCTGCATCTGAATAATACACAAGATAAGCTGGGCTGTTCTTGTCGTACCCAATGAAACGACCCTGCTCACATCTGGGATCTAACTTCTCTTGTGTCTCTTGTCAAAACACACAGATCCAAATTTCTGAAGTTTGGACATGTCTGGCTTCTTGCCTGCATATGAGCATCTCATAAGGGGTTTTCTTTGTGCATCTACTGTAACACCTGTTTCGCACATAAGCGGCTGTCTGTACAGCATAATTCCACATTGTGGTAGTTTACTGTCAAAAAGCATACACCTGCCCATCTCATAGGGGGTTCTCCAAATCTCCAACCTCTCTCTGCCGTGCCGTTTTGGTGAGGTGAATACGGTGCAGATGTCTCATGCTTATCTATTTTTGGTTAACAGTGCTTTGAATTCCTTGCTTGTAAATTCAGAACCATTATCCGACCGTAAACATTTAACTTCTCCAAAAGGGGCGGAGTCTGATAAGAACCTCTCTGTGGCATGTACTGCATCACTTTTGGCTTTTAGAAAGTATAGTGTCATGGCACCTGAATAGTCGTCTGTAAAAGACGTATGTGTGACCTTCTAAGCTTGGGGTTCTCATGGGACCAGCTAAATCAGTGTGGACCAGCTGTAATGGCAGTCCATTCAAAATGGTGGCTACAAGCTGCCCATCGCTCATGTTCTCTCCTGCATCACGAAGAGCTGAACTTATATTCTCAGCCCTTATCATGTAATCAGTAACAGTTTCATTTCCTTCCATTTGTATGGTGGTCAATGACGTGTACAGGTTTATAATCCTGGGCTTGCTATTTCCAGAATAATGCTCCCTTAACACAAAGCGTGCTAACGATTCCCACAAACTGATTACCCCTGACGCTACGCTGATAGCATTGGACGACAAACCTTTTCCAAGGCCCACAGCAAATGTTCTCTTATAACGAGAAGCACACCGCATACCTCATTGCACTGGCTTCCGGTTGTTTTTAGGATTGATTTTAAAATTATTTTACTTGTTTATAAAGCTCTCAATGGTCTCGCACCTTCCTACCTACATGACTGCCTGCCGAAATATGTCCCAAACCGCCCCCTAAGGTCTTCCACTGCTGGCCTGCTCGCTTTGCCTAAAAAAATGGCAACTAAAAAATACGGGGAAGCAGCTTTTTGCTTCTACGGGCCGACGGCGTGGAACAAACTCCAGCTGTACCTTCGACAGGCAGCCTCTGTAGACATTTTTAAAGCTCAGCTCAAGACCCACTTCTACACCCTTGCTTTTAATTGATTTA
This sequence comes from Electrona antarctica, assembly GCF_951216825.1. Lineage (NCBI taxonomy): Eukaryota > Metazoa > Chordata > Actinopteri > Myctophiformes > Myctophidae > Electrona > Electrona antarctica. The sequence goes on along the minus strand of NC_136789.1, from coordinate 56,074,329 downwards.
TTTGTCTTTTAAATTTTTTTTATTCATGTCCTCACTGTATTGTTTATGCCCTGCCTTTCTTTTCTTTTTTTGTGTAAAGCACTTTGAGCTGCATTTCATGTCATGAAAGGTGCTATACAAATAAAGTTTTATTATTATTATTATTATTATTATTAAAAGAAAGCTTAATTTGTGTGTGTTTTTTTTTACCATCTTCCATTCTGGAGATATTTACCTAACACCTGCTTTTGTAGTAACGGGCTCTTCTTGAACAGAAAGCCTAGTTAGGGACCGTTTTATGTCAGACGTTGACAGGCAGTTATAAAAATGAACACAACATTTTTGAGTGGTGTAAACCACTCCTATTGAGTGGTGTAAACCACTCCTACAACTGGCTTTTGTGTGCATAAAAAAATGACCATGGTTGCTATGTTCAAAATAATTTCTGACGTAATTAAATCACACCCGGGTGAACTGGATGACCGTAGCAACCGTGGTCATTTTCTCTGCGCAAAAACAGCCAGTTGTGAAATCACATCCAGGTGTGATACATACATTTATCAAAAATGATAGCTTTTTTTACTTAACATATTTTGTGTGATTTCATTACGTCAGACATTACGTCAGACCACAGCTGATCATGCTATATAAAACCTTACACCACTCAGTTCACACGGGTGTGATTTTTTCTATACATACTATAGACCGGATGAAAGCCCTGAATGTCTACTTTTACGAGGAAAAAAGTACACATTGATCCCATTTACCTTTCGTCGGTAATTGGCTTTTGTATGAGCTAAAGAATGAGCATAGGGACTGAGGAGGGAACATATCCGGGCTACGTTACTACTGTTTTGTTTATTTTTTATGAATATTATGATGATGACGGATCAAGTAGACCCGGCGGGCAGATGGAACGATGAAAAGACGTGTTGTCATTATTTATCCATCTATGTACGTGTCTGTCGCTGTGTATCGTTCCAACTCGGCTCGCCGAGGGACGGTGGTGTTGCTGACTTGCTGTGCCCCTCCAGTAACACAACAGAGTGTATTTGCATTGTTCCATCTGACCGGCGATGATCATCATCATAAAAAAATACAATCCGTGATAGTTTTCTTGTTTGTTCGAGTATGGAGAAGGAAAGAGCGACTTTAGATCCGTGTCCATCATGGAGCCGGAACATGTCGACAGACACTACACGAGACACAAGACACCTCCCCTCCCCTGAAACAAACAGGAGCCCTCCCTCCCCTGAGACAAGCAGAAGCAGGAGGGGGGAGGGAGAAACAGGAGCAGATTGGCAGAGGTGCATGGATACGATACGAGCCGATCGGATGTTATGAAATGTGATTATGTTGACTGGAGTACGCTCGCATGGGGGCAGCAATTTGTGTGATAGAGACTAGTCTTTGTAATCAATAAAAACATGCACTAAACGGACATCTACGCGTCCCGCTGGGATTCGAACCAGGTAGAAAACCGATTCCCGCACGGACTGTTAATAATTTCAAGGCTTTCCTTCCATCATCGGCGGCATCATGTCTTATCAATGAAAGGCTCTTATCATATAGTGCATTCACTAATTCTGCATTCTTCGCTGAATCTTTTCAGCTTCAGAATGTGTAAACGGCTAAGGAATCGCGTCTCCCACAGATCAAACTTATCTTCTGTTCCATCAAATACAATCTGCTGTTGTAGCGTTCCTGCTCCGGCTATTTTCACGTTCCTTCTCTTCGGAGTTCACGATCTCCAAACGTTGCTCGGGCTGCGGCTTGTAGAAACTTTGTGTCCTCAATTTTCGCGGGAGTCTCTCGGCGCAGTCTTCATCCAGGCTCGTCTAGTAGCTTCTCTTGGCTAACAGTTTATTTTCTTTTTTTCTTTATTTGTTTATTTAGACAGGACAATGCATATTAATGGACGTCACATGGACGTAAATACACCGGATATAGCACAGTTGCTAATTTTCATCCGCAGTCCTCACAAAGAAACACAAAACGGAAATCAGACAAACAGTGGAATACATTTACATAACATTACATAGGGAACACAGCATAAAAATACACCTACAACAAGATCATAAATGGTTGCAGCTTTGGGTTTCAAGCAACCATTTTTTCAGATAGAATTTAAAAGATTGAAATGTAGCACAATCCCTTATACGCAGAGGACTGAGGACATTTTGGCTGGATGTAGTTCTTCTTACTTCTGTTACCTTGTTGTTGCACTATAGTCTAGACTTGCATTACTGGGCCCGTAACCTGATAAGCATGATGCGTTACGCGTGGACATTTTATAGAACTCTCAGTAGACTTATTTTATCTTTAGCCTTGCAGGCATATTTATTTTATATCAGGCGGGAGTGATGCGGCTGTGCTGCCGCTCTGTAGCGTATCATAACATAATCTGACACCGGAACAGGTAGCAGTGCAGGTGACAGAGGTAGAGTCAGTAACGTCACGTCCAGGCCGTACTGCGGACAACATTGCCCTCTATGGGACACAATGAGTTAAGGGTGCACATAATAGCATTGGCTTGCCTTCCAAAGTTTGCAGGATTTGTCCGTTTTGAACAAAATGCCTCAAATCATGAACACAGCATGCGATTTCTGTGAAATTATACACGCACATTCCCACTAGGCAGAGGAAGAAATGCTACTTAAAAACATTCAAATCAGCCTCATGGTGGCGCTATAACCGCCATGTTTTCATCTAGGTCTAGGTCTTGCGCCACCTTATATCTCAGACCTACTGCCCCCATACATACCAGCCCGCAGTCTGAGATCCTCTAATAAAGCACTCCTAGCCCTACCAAAGGGGCCCCTGAACTCGACCGGTCGCATGGCCTTTTCCTTTAGGGCCCCCACCCTATGGAACGCTCTGCCCCTGGAAATCAGGCTCGCTGAGTCAGTTCCACATTTTAAATCTCTACTTAAAACTAATTTTTATAGACTAGCTTTTAATTCTGATTTCTCCTGATTGTGTTCTATTGATTGTTTACTCTGCCTTGTATTATTATTATTTGCTTTGCATTGTTTCTGTGTTTTTCCTGCTGTGTGCTGTTTACTTTTGCTATTTCCTTTTGTAAAGCACTTTGTAACGTTGTTTTGAAAGGTGCTATAGAAATAAAGCTTTATTAATATTATTATTATTATTATTATCTATGACTGCACCATGTGTACAACTTTGTATGCACATTTCTAAACATTATGAATACACTGTGTATACGTGTGATATTATATTTATTTGTATTGCACTTTCACCTAGAAACTCCATTCACACGTTTTATAATTCAGCTTACTGTGGAGACACATGCTGGAACTTTTTACTTTGAAATGTTTTGTAGTTTCTGAGTTATTTAACTTAAATTGTGGCAGCGGTGGCCGAACGGATAGCGGCGCGGTCTTGATACCGGAAGGTTCCTAGTTCGAATCAGCCGTCCGACACGTTAAAATTACCACCGCTGAAGTGCCCTTGAACAAGGCATTGAACCACTACGATGAAATGTGTTCTATGAGCAGGGCCTGGCTGGAAACAAGTTCTTGAGCTTAGCCCAGATACCCTGGGTAAATATAGTAATCATTTCATTTCATTTCATTTCAAACGCCCAATGCATTCTCAATGGCAATAGCACAAACTTTGGCATGCTACTAGTCCTACATACTTACACCTAGAAACCCCATTCAAAGCTACTTAGGTTCATCTTACGGTGGTAATGTTTGCCTGAAAAGGAATCTTTGAAATGTTTCATAGTTTTAGAAATATGGTGCTTTCAAATTTGAGAAATGTATAATGGGGCTCAATGGCAGATAATGGCATGTCAAAAAAATCACTTTCACCTAGAAACTCCATTCACACTTTTTATAATTCAGCTTACTGTGGAGACACATGCTGGAACTTTCTACTTTGAAATGTTTTGTAGTTTCTGAGTTATTTAACTTAAACGCCCAATGCATTCTCAATAAAAATAGCACAAACTTTTGCATGCTACTAGTCCTACATACTTACACCTAGAAACCCCATTCAAACGTATTTAGGTTCATCCTACGGTGGACATGTTTGCCTGAAAAGGAATCTTTGAAATGTTTCATAGTTTTATAAATATAGTGCTTTCAAATTTGAGAAATGTATAATGGGGCTCAATGGCAGATAATGGCATGTCAAAAAATCACTTTCACCTAGAAACTCCATTCACACTTTTTATAATTCAGCTTACTGTGGAGACACATGCTGGAACTTTCTACATTGAAATGTTTTGTAGTTTCTGAGTTATTTAACTTAAACACCCAATGCATTCTCAATGGAAATAGCACAAACCTTTGCATGCTACTAGTCCTACATACTTACACCTAGAAACCCCATTCAAACGTATTTAGGTTCATCTTACGGTGGACATGTTTGCCTGAAAAGGAATCTTTGAAATGTTTCATAGTTTTAGAAATATAGTGCTTTCAAATTTGAGAAATGTATAATGGGGCTCAATGGCAGATATTGGCACGTCAAAAAATCCCTTTCACCTAGAAACTCCATTCACACTTCAGCAAAGTAATTCAGCTTACTGTGGAGACACATGCTGGAACTTTTTACTTTGAAATGTTTTTTTTGAGTGGTGCAAACCACTCCAACAACTGGCTTTGTACCCGTGTACCCGTGTTTGTTCGTACCAAAAAAACGAGCATGGTTGCTATGGTCACTGACATTACGTCAGACCACAGCTGATCAGGCTATATAAGACCTTGCACCACTCAGTTCACACGGGTGTGATTTTTAGTTTCTGAGTGATTTTGTCTTTTTTTCAAATCCTCAAAAATGATGAAAAATGGCATGCTATAGTATGCCGTCCAAGGCCATGGGCTGAACTTGAACCCACAACCTGGCTGATATAGACAGCAGCTTATCACAGAGAGCCACCATGCTCTCTGAGATTCTCCTTAGCTTTCAATCTCTTTCCAGTGTTCTTCTGGATGTTATTCTCCAAGACATGCTGCAGAGTGAAAGTAGGAGGAACTCAGCTGGATTTGAACTCACAACCTCTGGCTCACATGGCCGTCATCTTAATTCACTAGTACAGACCACACATTCAATCGAACATCGTTTGACATGGTTTAGCGTTTATTTAGAAGAGAGGAGGAACATGAAAAGGAATGATAGAAATGAGGTGCATGTTGATATGCGTGCATATTGATATGCGTGGGATGGCCTTGGACTGTCCGTGGGGATGAGGGGGGAAGGGAGGAGGATGAGGGGTTGGGAATAGGGGAAGGAGGGGGGGAGTGAGGATGTAGGGTAGTTTCCGAGGGGCTGGGTGACGGGTGAAGGGGGGGGGGGGGGGGAGGGTCGAGGGGTGAGGGAGACATGGATGAGTTGGCGTTACAGGAGGGGGGAGGGGGTGAGGGGGGGGAGGATGATAGTGAAGACTAAGCCCCTGGGGGAGGTGAAGGATGAGAGCAAGCTCTGTAGAGCAAGCTCTGTGGGGGGGGGAGGTGGTGGACGAAGGCCGGGTTCCAGGGGGGGTAGGATACCCTGGGTGTTTGGCATGGGGTCTGAGTAGCGGGCGTCCTGACTGTGCGAGGACACGCCCCCAATCCGAGACCCCCGTCTGGAACCTGAAACTGGAGAACGAGAGTTAGTAAAGAAGAGGGAGGGAGGGAGGGGTACGAGATACGGTGCACGAGTGACAAGTGGAACAGGCTGGCATATATACTCTTCCCTTTAATGGAGCGAGGGTGGTGATAGGGCAGAGAGCCAGACAGTTGCCATGGCAGCAGGGCCTCGGTGAGTGGCGAGGGTGGAGCTGGCATCGGTAGTCATGGCAGGTAAGTGGTGGAGTTGATTGTAGCTGTGGGGAAGGAGGTAGCTAGATACCTGAGGCTAGGAATAGAATTAGCATGGCATGGTGGCAGGGGAGGTCACCGATCTTAGCTTGTAGGCATGGCCTTCCTCCTGAACATACGTTGTACCAACTCCATCAAGGGTACCACTGAGCTCTCTATGATTCTAACTTAAGTTGTTCTTCTTGGTGTCACCTTTCAAATGGGACCTTGGGATCATGTACAGAGCATTTTAATGGTGTTTGCTGTCTATCAAAGGTGTCTTTAGTGCTTTTAAGTGGTATCGTGGATTCTAATCAGATAATAGAGGAGAAACCATGACAGAACATGACAGAACACAAAGAGGCTGGTAGCTCAGTGTGTTAAGTGGCTGTCCACATGATCCAGATGTTGTAGGTTCAAATCCCACTCTGGTGTTTACTCTGAAACTTTACTTAAATAAATTACCGTTCCAGCTCAGACACGCACCCTCTGTAGACATTTTTAAATCTCAACTCAAGACTCACCTCTTCACTCTTGCTTTTAGTTGAGTTTTAATATCTGCGTTCCTACTCTGTCCTGACTGATTTGCTGCATGTTGTGTTTTTATTTATTTTTTCTCTATGTTTTTATACTTTTATTTTGTTCTTTGCCATTGTTCTATCATTTTAACTACTTGACTGTGTTTTATTGTATTCTATTTTTGTGTCCTGCCTTGTGAAGCACTTTGAGCTGCATTTATGTATGAAAGGTGCTATACAAATAAAGTTTATTATTATTATTTATTATTTGAAGAAAGAAGAAGATAAAAGTGCCTGGAAATCTCACTCAGTCAGGCTATGGTAGTGATGGTGCAGTTGGTAAAGAAAAGGACCTCGAAGTGTATGCATTGTGGTGTGGCGAACCACTCGCAGGTTCAAGCTTAATGAAGTGTATGCATTGTGGTGTGGCGAACCACTCGCAGGTTCAAGCTTAATGAAGTGTATGCATTGTGGTGTGGCGAACCACTCGCAGGTTCAAGCTTAATGAAGTGTATGCATTGTGGTGTGGCGAACCACTCGCAGGTTCAAGCCTAATGAAGTGTATGCATTGTGGTGTGGCGAACCACTCGCAGGTTCAAGCCTAATGAAGCCTAATGAGCTGTCCGAAACCATGAAGTATAGTATGTCGTTTTTTCATGATTTTCATCTTTTTTTCAAATCCTCCAAAATCACGAAAAACGACATGCTATAGTATGCCGTCCGAAAATAATTATAACTTTGGCATGCTACTAGTCCTACATACTTACACCTAGAATCCCCATTCAAACCTATTTAGGTTCATCTTACGGTGGACATGTTTGCCTGAAAAGGAATCTTTGAAATGTTTCATAGTTTTAGAAATATAGTGCTTTAAATTTGAGAAATGTATAATGGCAGATAGTGGAACGTCAAAAAATCACTTTCACCTAGAAACTCCATTCACACTTTTTATAATTCAGCTTACTGTGGAGACACATGCTGGAACTTTTTACTTTGAAATGTTTTGTAGTTTCTGAGTTATTTAACTTAAACGCCCAATGCATTCTCAATGGCGATAGCACAAACTTTGGCATGCTACTAGTCCTACATACTTACACCTAGAAACCACATTCAAACGTATTTAGGTTCATCTTACGGTGGACATGTTTGCCTGAAAAGGAATCTTTGAAATGTTTCATAGTTTTAGAAATATAGTGCTTTTAAATTTGAGAAATTCAGAATGGGGATCAATGGCAGATGTTTGCAAGTAAAGATTTGAGTGGGGTTTGAACCCACAACCTCCAGATCATGCAGCCAGTGTGCGAAGTCACTGATCTACTTGCTACCTGCCACGATGCAGTCTGCTGTTCCCTTTGAGTACAACATTGATACAAAAATAAAATACAAAAAATAAAATAACAGGAGATTGTCTATTGTTTCTTTTGCTGTTGTTTATCTCTAGACGATTGAATGTTTATGAACCACAATGGAAACAAGTCTCTGGCTCTTCTGTCATTATCTATTCGGCCTTTTAAGAACAGCATGCACAGTGGCTCACTGGGTACAGAGCCTGCCTGGGAATCAGGAGGCTGCAGGTTCAAGTCCTGGCTCTGACATAGTGTCCCAAAATCATGAAAATATGTCATAGCCTACTATAGTATGCCTTCCCAAACCATGGACTATAGTATGTCGATTTTTAATGATTTTCATCTTTTCATCACGACATGCTATAGTATGTCTTCCGAAACCATGAACTATAGTATGTCGTTTTTTCATGATTTTCATATTTTTTTTAAATCCTCCAAAATCACGAAAAACGACATGCTATAGTATGCCGTCCGAAAATAATTATAACTTTGGCATGCTACTAGTCCTACATACTTACACCTAGAATCCCCATTCAAACCTATTTAGGTTCATCTTACGGTGGACATGTTTGCCTGAAAAGGAATCTTTGAAATGTTTCATAGTTTTAGAAATATAGTGCTTTAAATTTGAGAAATTCAGAATGGGGATCAATGGCAGATGTTTGCAAGTAAAGATTTGAGTGGGGTTTGAACCCACAACCTCCAGATCATGCAGCCAGTGTGCTAAGTCACTGATCTACTTGCTACATGCCACAATGCAGTCTGCTGTTCCCTTTGAGTACAACATTGATACAAAAATAAAATACAAAAAATAAAATAACAGGAGATTTGTCTATTGTTTCTTTTGCTGTTGTTTATCTCTAGACGATTGAATGTTTATGAACCACAATGGAAACAAGTCTCTGGCTCTTCTGTCATTATCTATTCGGCCTTTTAAGAACAGCATGCACAGTGGCTCACTGGGTACAGAGCCTGCCTGGGAATCAGGAGGCTGCAGGTTCAAGTCCTGGCTCTGACATAGTGTCCCAAAATCATGAAAATATGACATAGCCTACTATAGTATGCCGTCCCAAACCATGGACTATAGTATGTCGTTTTTTCATGATTTTCATATTTTTTTCAAATCCTCCAAAATCACGAAAAACGACATGCTATAGTATGCCGTCCGAAATAAAATATAACTTTGGCATGCTACTAGTCCTACATACTTACACCTAGAATCCCCATTCAAACCTATTTAGGTTCATCTTACGGTGGACATGTTTGCCTGAAAAGGAATCTTTGAAATGTTTCATAGTTTTAGAAATATAGTGCTTAAAATTTGAGAAATTTACAATAGCAGATAGTGGCACGTCAAAATCACTTTCACCTAGAAACTCCATTCACACGTTTTATAATTCAGCTTACTGTGGAGACACATGCTGGAACTTTTTACTTTGAAATGTTTTGTAGTTTCTGAGTTATTTAACTTAAACGCCCAATGCATTCCCAATGGCAATAGCACAAACTTTGGCATGCTACTAGTCCTACATACTTACACCTAGAATCCCCATTCAAACCTATTTAGGTTCATCTTACGGTGGACATGTTTGCCTGAAAAGGAATCTTTAAATGTTTCATAGTTTTAGAAATATAGTGCTTACAATTTGAGAAATTTACAATAGCAGATAGTGGCACGTCAAAATCACTTTCACCTAGAAACTCCATTCACACGTTTTATAATTCAGCTTACTGTGGAGACACATGCTGGAACTTTTTACTTTGAAATGTTTTGTAGTTTCTGAGTTATTTAACTTAAACGCCCAATGCATTCCCAATGGCAATATAGCACAAACTTTGGCATGCTACTAGTCCTACATACTTACACCTAGAAACCCCATTCAAACCTATTTAGGTTCATCTTACGGTGGACATGTTTGCCTGAAAAGGAATCTTTGAAATGTTTCATCGTTTTAGAAATATAGTGCTTTCAAATTTGAGACATTTACAATGGGGCTCAATGGCAGATAATGGCACGTCAAAAAAGCACTTTCACCTAGAAACTCCATTCACACTTTTTATAATTCAGCTTTCTGTGGAGACACATGCTGGAACCTTTTACTTTGAAATGTTTTGTAGTTTCTGAGTTATTTAACCTAAACGCCCAATGCATTCCCAATGGCAATAGCACAAACTTTGGCATGCTACTAGTCCTACATACTTACACCTAGAAACCCCATTCAAACCTATTTAGGTTCATCTTACGGTGGACATGTTTGCCTGAAAAGGAATCTTTGAAATGTTTCATCGTTTTAGAAATATAGTGCTTTTAAATTTGAGAAATTCAGAATGGGGTCAATGGCAGATTTTGGCAAGTAAAGGTTTGAGTGGGGTTTGAACCCACAATCTCCAGATCATGTAGCCAGTGTGCTAAGTCACTGATCTATTAGCTACCTGCCACAAAACAGTCTGCTGTTCCCTTTGAGTACAACATTGATACAAAAATAAAATACAAAAAATAAAATAACAGGAGATTTGTCTATTGTTTCTTTTGCTGTTGTTTATCTCTAGACGATTGAATGTTTATGAACCACAATGGAAACAAGTCTCTGGCTCTTCTGTCATTATCTATTCGGCCTTTTAAGAACAGCATGCACAGTGGCTCACTGGGTACAGAGCCTGCCTGGGAATCAGGAGGCTGCAGGTTCAAGTCCTGGCTCTGACATAGTGTCCCAAAATATGACAAATTATATTATGCCGTCCCAAACCATGGACTATAGTATGTCATTTTTTCATGATTTTCATATTTTTTTCAAATCCTCCAAAATCATGAAAAACGACATGCTATAGTATGCTGTCCGAAACCATCACCATAGTATTTCGTTTTTTCATGATTTTCATATTTCTTTCAAATAGTCCAAAATCACGAAAAACGACATGCTATAGTATGCCGTCCGAAAAAAATTATAACTTTGGCATGCTACTAGTCCTACATAACTACACCTAGAATCCCCATTCAAACCTATTTAGGTTCATCTTACGGTGGACATGTTTGCCTGAAAAGGAATCTTTGAAATGTTTCATAGTTTTAGAAATATAGTGCTTTAAATCTGAGAAATTTACAATGGCAGATAGTGGCACATCAAAAACACTTTCACCTAGAAACTCCATTCACACGTTTTATAATTCAGCTTACTGTGGAGACACATGCTGGAACTTTTTACTTTGAAATGTTTTGTAGTTTCTGAGTTATTTAACTTAAACGCCCAATGCATTCCCAATGGCAATAGCACAAACTTTGGCATGCTACTAGTCCTACATAATTACACCTAGAAACCCCATTCAAACCTATTTAGGTTCATCTTACGGTGGACATGTTTGCCTGAAAAGGAATCTTTGAAATGTTACATCGTTTTAGAAATATAGTGCTTTTAAATTTGAGAAATTCAGAATGGGGTCAATGGCAGATTTTGGCAAGTAAAGGTTTGAGTGGGGTTTGAACCCACAATCTCCAGATCATGCAGCCAGTGTGCTAAGTCACTGATCTACTAGCTACCTGCCACAACACAGTCTGCTGTTCCCTTTGAGTACAACATTGATACAAAAATAAAATACAAAAAATTAAATAACAGGAGATTTGTCTATTGTTTCTTTTGCTGTTTTAAGAACAGCATGCTCACTGGGTACAGATCCTGCCTGGGAATCAGGAGGCTGCAGGTTAAAGTCCTGGCTCTGACATAGTGTCCCAAAATCATGAAAATATGACAAAATGTATTATGCCGTCCCAAAACATGGACGTTGTCGTTTTTCATCTTTTTTTCAAATCCTCCAAAATCATGAAAAACGACATGCTATAGTATGCCGTCCGAAACCATGACCATAGTATGTCCTTTTTTCATGATTTTCATCTTTTTTTCAAATAGTCCAAAATCACGAAAAACGGCATGCTATAGTATGCCATCCGAAAAAAATTATAACTTTGGCATGCTTCTAGTCCTACATACTTACACCTAGAATCCCCATTCAAACCTATTTAGGTTCATCTTACGGTGGACATGTTTGCCTGAAAAGGAATCTTTGAAATGTTTCATAGTTTTAGAAATATAGTGCTTTATATTTGAGAAATTTACAATGGCAGATAGTGGCACGTCAAAATCACTTTCACCTAGAAACTCCATTCACACGTTTTATAATTCAGCTTACTGTGGAGACACATGCTGGAACTTTTTACTTTGAAATGTTTTGTAGTTTCTGAGTTATTTAACTTAAACGCCCAATGCATTCCCAATGGCAATAGCACAAACTTTGGCATGCTACTAGTCCTACATACTTACACCTAGAAACCCCATTCAAACCTATTTAGGTTCATCTTACGGTGGACATGTTTGCCTGAAAAGGAATCTTCGAAATGTTTCATCGTTTTAGAAATATAGTGCTTTCAAATTTGAGACATTTACAATGGGGCTCAATGGCAGATAGTGGCACGTCAAAAAAGCACTTTCACCTAGAAACTCCATTCACACTTTTTATAATTCAGCTTTCTGTGGAGACACATGCTGGAACTTTTTACTTTGAAATGTTTTGTAGTTTCTGAGTTATTTAACTTAAACGCCCAATGCATTCCCAATGGCAATAGCACAAACTTTGGCATGCTTCTAGTCCTACATACTTACACCTAGAATCCCCATTCAAACCTATTTAGGTTCATCTTACGGTGGACATGTTTGCCTGAAAAGGAATCTTTGAAATGTTTCATAGTTTTAGAAATATAGTGCTTTATATTTGAGAAATTTACAATGGCAGATAGTGGCACGTCAAAATCACTTTCACCTAGAAACTCCATTCACACGTTTTATAATTCAGCTTACTGTGGAGACACATGCTGGAACTTTTTACTTTGAAATGTTTTGTAGTTTCTGAGTTATTTAACTTAAACGCCCAATGCATTCCCAATGGCAATAGCACAAACTTTGGCATGCTACTAGTCCTACATACTTACACCTAGAAACCCCATTCAAACCTATTTAGGTTCATCTTACGGTGGACATGTTTGCCTGAAAAGGAATCTTTGAAATGTTTCATCGTTTTAGAAATATAGTGCTTTTAAATTTGAGAAATTCAGAATGGGGTCAATGGCAGATTTTGGCAAGTAAAGGTTTGAGTGGGGTTTGAACCCACAATCTCCAGATCATGTAGCCAGTGTGCTAAGTCACTGATCTATTAGCTACCTGCCACAAAACAGTCTGCTGTTCCCTTTGAGTACAACATTGATACAAAAATAAAATACAAAAAATAAAATAACAGGAGATTTGTCTATTGTTTCTTTTGCTGTTGTTTATCTCTAGACGATTGAATGTTTATGAACCACAATGGAAACAAGTCTCTGGCTCTTCTGTCATTATCTATTCGGCCTTTTAAGAACAGCATGCACAGTGGCTCACTGGGTACAGAGCCTGCCTGGGAATCAGGAGGCTGCAGGTTCAAGTCCTGGCTCTGACATAGTGTCCCAAAATATGACAAATTATATTATGCCGTCCCAAACCATGGACTATAGTATGTCATTTTTTCATGATTTTCATATTTTTTTCAAATCCTCCAAAATCATGAAAAACGACATGCTATAGTATGCTGTCCGAAACCATCACCATAGTATTTCGTTTTTTCATGATTTTCATATTTCTTTCAAATAGTCCAAAATCACGAAAAACGACATGCTATAGTATGCCGTCCGAAAAAAATTATAACTTTGGCATGCTACTAGTCCTACATAACTACACCTAGAATCCCCATTCAAACCTATTTAGGTTCATCTTACGGTGGACATGTTTGCCTGAAAAGGAATCTTTGAAATGTTTCATAGTTTTAGAAATATAGTGCTTTAAATCTGAGAAATTTACAATGGCAGATAGTGGCACGTCAAAAACACTTTCACCTAGAAACTCCATTCACACGTTTTATAATTCAGCTTACTGTGGAGACACATGCTGGAACTTTTTACTTTGAAATGTTTTGTAGTTTCTGAGTTATTTAACTTAAACGCCCAATGCATTCCCAATGGCAATAGCACAAACTTTGGCATGCTACTAGTCCTACATAATTACACCTAGAAACCCCATTCAAACCTATTTAGGTTCATCTTACGGTGGACATGTTTGCCTGAAAAGGAATCTTTGAAATGTTTCATCGTTTTAGAAATATAGTGCTTTTAAATTTGAGAAATTCAGAATGGGGTCAATGGCAGATTTTGGCAAGTAAAGGTTTGAGTGGGGTTTGAACCCACAATCTCCAGATCATGCAGCCAGTGTGTTAAGTCACTGATCTACTAGCTACCTGCCACAACACAGTCTGGTGTTCCCTTTGAGTACAACATTGATACAAAAATAAAATACAAAAAATTAAATAACAGGAGATTTGTCTATTGTTTCTTTTGCTGTTTTAAGAACAGCATGCTCACTGGGTACAGATCCTGCCTGGGAATCAGGAGGCTGCAGGTTAAAGTCCTGGCTCTGACATAGTGTCCCAAAATCATGAAAATATGACAAAATGTATTATGCCGTCCCAAAACATGGACGTTGTTGTTTTTCATCTTTTTTTCAAATCCTCCAAAATCATGAAAAACGACATGCTATAGTATGCCGTCCGAAACCATGACCATAGTATGTCGTTTTTTCATGATTTTCATCTTTTTTTCAAATAGTCCAAAATCACGAAAAACGGCATGCTATAGTATGCCATCCGAAAAAAATTATAACTTTGGCATGCTTCTAGTCCTACATACTTACACCTAGAATCCCCATTCAAACCTATTTAGGTTCATCTTACGGTGGACATGTTTGCCTGAAAAGGAATCTTTGAAATGTTTCATAGTTTTAGAAATATAGTGCTTTATATTTGAGAAATTTACAATGGCAGATAGTGGCACGTCAAAATCACTTTCACCTAGAAACTCCATTCACACGTTTTATAATTCAGCTTACTGTGGAGACACATGCTGGAACTTTTTACTTTGAAATGTTTTGTAGTTTCTGAGTTATTTAACTTAAACGCCCAATGCATTCCCAATGGCAATAGCACAAACTTTGGCATGCTACTAGTCCTACATACTTACACCTAGAAACCCCATTCAAACCTATTTAGGTTCATCTTACGGTGGACATGTTTGCCTGAAAAGGAATCTTCGAAATGTTTCATCGTTTTAGAAATATAGTGCTTTCAAATTTGAGACATTTACAATGGGGCTCAATGGCAGATAGTGGCACGTCAAAAAAGCACTTTCACCTAGAAACTCCATTCACACTTTTTATAATTCAGCTTTCTGTGGAGACACATGCTGGAACTTTTTACTTTGAAATGTTTTGTAGTTTCTGAGTTATTTAACTTAAACGCCCAATGCATTCCCAATGGCAATAGCACAAACTTTGGCATGCTTCTAGTCCTACATACTTACACCTAGAATCCCCATTCAAACCTATTTAGGTTCATCTTACGGTGGACATGTTTGCCTGAAAAGGAATCTTTGAAATGTTTCATAGTTTTAGAAATATAGTGCTTTATATTTGAGAAATTTACAATGGCAGATAGTGGCACGTCAAAATCACTTTCACCTAGAAACTCCATTCACACGTTTTATAATTCAGCTTACTGTGGAGACACATGCTGGAACTTTTTACTTTGAAATGTTTTGTAGTTTCTGAGTTATTTAACTTAAACGCCCAATGCATTCCCAATGGCAATAGCACAAACTTTGGCATGCTACTAGTCCTACATACTTACACCTAGAAACCCCATTCAAACCTATTTAGGTTCATCTTACGGTGGACATGTTTGCCTGAAAAGGAATCTTTGAAATGTTTCATCGTTTTAGAAATATAGTGCTTTTAAATTTGAGAAATTCAGAATGGGGTCAATGGCAGATTTTGGCAAGTAAAGGTTTGAGTGGGGTTTGAACCCACAATCTCCAGATCATGTAGCCAGTGTGCTAAGTCACTGATCTATTAGCTACCTGCCACAAAACAGTCTGCTGTTCCCTTTGAGTACAACATTGATACAAAAATAAAATACAAAAAATAAAATAACAGGAGATTTGTCTATTGTTTCTTTTGCTGTTGTTTATCTCTAGACGATTGAATGTTTATGAACCACAATGGAAACAAGTCTCTGGCTCTTCTGTCATTATCTATTCAGCCTTTTAAGAACAGCATGCACAGTGGCTCACTGGGTACAGAGCCTGCCTGGGAATCAGGAGGCTGCAGGTTCAAGTCCTGGCTCTGACATAGTGTCCCAAAATATGACAAATTATATTATGCCGTCCCAAACCATGGACTATAGTATGTCATTTTTTCATGATTTTCATATTTTTTTCAAATCCTCCAAAATCATGAAAAACGACATGCTATAGTATGCTGTCCGAAACCATCACCATAGTATTTCGTTTTTTCATGATTTTCATATTTCTTTCAAATAGTCCAAAATCACGAAAAACGACATGCTATAGTATGCCGTCCGAAAAAAATTATAACTTTGGCATGCTACTAGTCCTACATAACTACACCTAGAATCCCCATTCAAACCTATTTAGGTTCATCTTACGGTGGACATGTTTGCCTGAAAAGGAATCTTTGAAATGTTTCATAGTTTTAGAAATATAGTGCTTTAAATCTGAGAAATTTACAATGGCAGATAGTGGCACGTCAAAAACACTTTCACCTAGAAACTCCATTCACACGTTTTATAATTCAGCTTACTGTGGAGACACATGCTGGAACTTTTTACTTTGAAATGTTTTGTAGTTTCTGAGTTATTTAACTTAAACGCCCAATGCATTCCCAATGGCAATAGCACAAACTTTGGCATGCTACTAGTCCTACATAATTACACCTAGAAACCCCATTCAAACCTATTTAGGTTCATCTTACGGTGGACATGTTTGCCTGAAAAGGAATCTTTGAAATGTTTCATCGTTTTAGAAATATAGTGCTTTTAAATTTGAGAAATTCAGAATGGGGTCAATGGCAGATTTTGGCAAGTAAAGGTTTGAGTGGGGTTTGAACCCACAATCTCCAGATCATGCAGCCAGTGTGCTAAGTCACTGATCTACTAGCTACCTGCCACAACACAGTCTGCTGTTCCCTTTGAGTACAACATTGATACAAAGATAAAATACAAAAAATTAAATAACAGGAGATTTGTCTATTGTTTCTTTTGCTGTTTTAAGAACAGCATGCTCACTGGGTACAGATCCTGCCTGGGAATCAGGAGGCTGCAGGTTAAAGTCCTGGCTCTGACATAGTGTCCCAAAATCATGAAAATATGACAAAATGTATTATGCCGTCCCAAAACATGGACGTTGTCGTTTTTCATCTTTTTTTCAAATCCTCCAAAATCATGAAAAACGACATGCTATAGTATGCCGTCCGAAACCATGACCATAGTATGTCGTTTTTTCATGATTTTCATCTTTTTTTCAAATAGTCCAAAATCACGAAAAACGGCATGCTATAGTATGCCATCCGAAAAAAATTATAACTTTGGCATGCTTCTAGTCCTACATACTTACACCTAGAATCCCCATTCAAACCTATTTAGGTTCATCTTACGGTGGACATGTTTGCCTGAAAAGGAATCTTTGAAATGTTTCATAGTTTTAGAAATATAGTGCTTTATATTTGAGAAATTTACAATGGCAGATAGTGGCACGTCAAAATCACTTTCACCTAGAAACTCCATTCACACGTTTTATAATTCAGCTTACTGTGGAGACACATGCTGGAACTTTTTACTTTGAAATGTTTTGTAGTTTCTGAGTTATTTAACTTAAACGCCCAATGCATTCCCAATGGCAATAGCACAAACTTTGGCATGCTACTAGTCCTACATACTTACACCTAGAAACCCCATTCAAACCTATTTAGGTTCATCTTACGGTGGACATGTTTGCCTGAAAAGGAATCTTCGAAATGTTTCATCGTTTTAGAAATATAGTGCTTTCAAATTTGAGACATTTACAATGGGGCTCAATGGCAGACAGTGGCACGTCAAAAAAGCACTTTCACCTAGAAACTCCATTCACACTTTTTATAATTCAGCTTTCTGTGGAGACACATGCTGGAACTTTTTACTTTGAAATGTTTTGTAGTTTCTGAGTTATTTAACTTAAACGCCCAATGCATTCCCAATGGCAATAGCACAAACTTTGGCATGCTTCTAGTCCTACATACTTACACCTAGAATCCCCATTCAAACCTATTTAGGTTCATCTTACGGTGGACATGTTTGCCTGAAAAGGAATCTTTGAAATGTTTCATAGTTTTAGAAATATAGTGCTTTATATTTGAGAAATTTACAATGGCAGATAGTGGCACGTCAAAATCACTTTCACCTAGAAACTCCATTCACACGTTTTATAATTCAGCTTACTGTGGAGACACATGCTGGAACTTTTTACTTTGAAATGTTTTGTAGTTTCTGAGTTATTTAACTTAAACGCCCAATGCATTCCCAATGGCAATAGCACAAACTTTGGCATGCTACTAGTCCTACATACTTACACCTAGAAACCCCATTCAAACCTATTTAGGTTCATCTTACGGTGGACATGTTTGCCTGAAAAGGAATCTTCGAAATGTTTCATCGTTTTAGAAATATAGTGCTTTCAAATTTGAGACATTTACAATGGGGCTCAATGGCAGATAGTGGCACGTCAAAAAAGCACTTTCACCTAGAAACTCCATTCACACTTTTTATAATTCAGCTTTCTGTGGAGACACATGCTGGAACTTTTTACTTTGAAATGTTTTGTAGTTTCTGAGTTATTTAACTTAAACGCTTAATGCATTCCCAATGGCAATAGCACAAACTTTGGCATGCTACTAGTCCTACATACTTACACCTAGAAACCCCATTCAAACGTATTTAGGTTCATCTTACGGTGGACATGTTTGCCTGAAAAGGAATCTTTGAAATGTTTCATAGTTTTAGAAATATAGTGCTTTTAAATTTGAGAAATTCAGAATGGGGATCAATGGCAGATTTTGGCAAGTAAAGATTTGAGTGGGGTTTGAACCCACAACCCCCAGATAATGCAGCCAGTGTGCTAAGTCACTGATCTACTTGCTACCTGCCACAATGCAGTCTGCTGTTCCCTTTGAGTACAACATTGATACAAAAAAAAAATACAAAAAATGAAATAACAGGAGATTGTCTATTGTTTCTTTTGCTGTTGTTTGTCTCTAGACGATTGAATGTTTATGAACCACAATGGAAACAAGTCTCTGGCTCTTCTGTCATTATCTATTCGGCCTTTTAAGAACAGCATGCACAGTGGCTCACTGGGTACAGAGCCTGCCTGGGAATCACGAGGCTGCAGGTTCAAGTCCTGCCTCTGACATAGTGTCCCAAAATCATGAAAATATGACATAGCCTACTATAGTATGCCGTCCCAAACCATGGACTATAGTATGTCGTTTTTTCATGATTTTCATCTTTTCATCACGAAATGCTATAGTATGTCGTCCGAAACTATGAACTATAGTATGTCGTTTTTTCATGATTTTCATCTTTTTTTCAAATCCTCCAAAATCACGAAAAACGACATGCTATAGTATGCCGTCAGAAAAAAAATATAACTTTGGCATGCTACTAGTCCTACATACTTACACCTAGAATCCCCATTCAAACCTATTTAGGTTCATCTTACGGTGGACATGTTTGCCTGAAAAGGAATCTTTGAAATGTTTCATAGTTTTAGAAATATAGTGCTTAAAATTTGAGAAATTTACAATGGCAGATAGTGGCACGTCAAAATCACTTTCACCTAGAAACTCCATTCACACGTTTTATAATTCAGCTTACTGTGGAGACACATGCTGGAACTTTTTACTTTGAAATGTTTTGTAGTTTCTGAGTTATTTAACTTAAACGCCCAATGCATTCCCAATGGCAATAGCACAAACCTTGGCATGCTACTAGTCCTACATACTTACACCTAGAAACCCCATTCAAACCTATTTAGATTCATCTTACGGTGGACATGTTTGCCTGAAAAGGAATCTTTGAAATGTTTCATCGTTTTAGAAATATAGTGCTTTCAAATTTGAGAAATGTATAATGGGGCTCAATGGCAGATAATGGCATGTCAAAAAATCACTTTCACCTAGAAACTCCATTCACACTTTTTATAATTCAGCTTACTGTGGAGACACATGCTGGAACTTTCTACTTTGAAATGTTTTGTAGTTTCTGAGTTATTTAACTTAAACGCCCAATGCATTCCCAATGGCAATAGCACAAACCTTGGCATGCTACTAGTCCTACATACTTACACCTAGAAACCCCATTCAAACCTATTTAGGTTCATCTTACGGTGGACATGTTTGCCTGAAAAGGAATCTTCGAAATGTTTCATCGTTTTAGAAATATAGTGCTTTCAAATTTGAGACATTTACAATGGGGCTCAATGGCAGATAGTGGCATGTCAAAAAAGCACTTTCACCTAGAAACTCCATTCACACTTTTTATAATTCAGCTTTCTGTGGAGACACATGCTGGAACTTTTTACTTTGAAATGTTTTGTAGTTTCTGAGTTATTTAACTTAAACGCCCAATGCCTTCCCAATGGCAATAGCACAAACTTTGGCATGCTACTAGTCCTACATACTTACACCTAGAAACCCCATTCAAACGTATTTAGGTTCATCTTACGGTGGACATGTTTGCCTGAAAAGGAATCTTTGAAATGTTTCATAGTTTTAGAAATATAGTGCTTTTAAATTTGAGAAATTCAGAATGGGGATCAATGGCAGATTTTGGCAAGTAAAGATTTGAGTGGGGTTTGAACCCACAACCTCCAGATAATGCAGCCAGTGTGCTAAGTCACTGATCTACTTGCTACCTGCCACAATGCAGTCTGCTGTTCCCTTTGAGTACAACATTGATACAAAAATAAAATACAAAAAATAAAATAACAGGAGATTGTCTATTGTTTCTTTTGCTGTTGTTTATCTCTAGACGATTGAATGTTTATGAACCACAATGGAAACAAGTCTCTGGCTCTTCTGTCATTATCTATTCGGCCTTTTAAGAACAGCATGCACAGTGGCTCACTGGGTACAGAGCCTGCCTGGGAATCAGGAGGCTGCAGGTTCAAGTCCTGGCTCTGACATAGTGTCCCAAAATCATGAAAATATGACATAGCCTACTATAGTATGCCGTCCCAAACCATGGACTATAGTATGTCGTTTTTTCATGATTTTCATCTTTTCATCACGACATGCTATAGTATGTCGTCCGAAACCATGAACTATAGTATGTTGTTTTTTCATGATTTTCATATTTTTTCAAATCCTCCAAAATCACGAAAAACGACATGCTATAGTATGCCGTCCGAAAATAATTATAAATTTGGCATGCTACTAGTCCTACATACTTACACCTAGAATCCCCATTCAAACCTATTTAGGTTCATCTTACGGTGGACATGTTTGCCTGAAAAGGAATCTTTGAAATGTTTCATAGTTTTAGAAATATAGTGCTTAAAATTTGAGAAATTTACAATGGCAGATAGTGGCACGTCAAAATCACTTTCACCTAGAAACTCCATTCACACGTTTTATAATTCAGCTTACTGTGGAGACACATGCTGGAACTTTTTACTTTGAAATGTTTTGTAGTTTCTGAGTTATTTAACTTAAACGCCCAATGCATTCCCAATGGCAATAGCACAAACCTTGGCATGCTACTAGTCCTACATACTTACACCTAGAAACCCCATTCAAACCTATTTAGATTCATCTTACGGTGGACATGTTTGCCTGAAAAGGAATCTTTGAAATGTTTCATCGTTTTAGAAATATAGTGCTTTCAAATTTGAGAAATGTATAATGGGGCTCAATGGCAGATAATGGCATGTCAAAAAATCACTTTCACCTAGAAACTCCATTCACACTTTTTATAATTCAGCTTACTGTGGAGACACATGCTGGAACTTTCTACTTTGAAATGTTTTGTAGTTTCTGAGTTATTTAACTTAAACGCCCAATGCATTCTCAATGGAAATAGCACAAACTTTTGCATGCTACTAGTCCTACATACTTACACCTAGAAACCCCATTCAAACCTATTTAGGTTCATCTTACGGTGGACATGTTTGCCTGAAAAGGAATCTTCGAAATGTTTCATCGTTTTAGAAATATAGTGCTTTCAAATTTGAGACATTTACAATGGGGCTCAATGGCAGATAGTGGCACGTCAAAAAAGCACTTTCACCTAGAAACTCCATTCACACTTTTTATAATTCAGCTTTCTGTGGAGACACATGCTGGAACTTTTTACTTTGAAATGTTTTGTAGTTTCTGAGTTATTTAACTTAAACGCCCAATGCATTCCCAATGGCAATAGCACAAACTTTGGCATGCTTCTAGTCCTACATACTTACACCTAGAATCCCCATTCAAACCTATTTAGGTTCATCTTACGGTGGAATGTTTGCCTGAAAAGGAATCTTTGAAATGTTTCATAGTTTTAGAAATATAGTGCTTAAAATTTGAGAAATTTACAATGGCAGATAGTGGCACGTCAAAATCACTTTCACCTAGAAACTCCATTCACACGTTTTATAATTCAGCTTACTGTGGAGACACATGCTGGAACTTTTTACTTTGAAATGTTTTGTAGTTTCTGAGTTATTTAACTTAAACGCCCAATGCATTCCCAATGGCAATAGCACAAACCTTGGCATGCTACTAGTCCTACATACTTACACCTAGAAACCCCATTCAAACCTATTTAGGTTCATCTTACGGTGGACATGTTTGCCTGAAAAGGAATCTTCGAAATGTTTCATCGTTTTAGAAATATAGTGCTTTCAAATTTGAGACATTTACAATGGGGCTCAATGGCAGATAGTGGCATGTCAAAAAAGCACTTTCACCTAGAAACTCCATTCACACTTTTTATAATTCAGCTTTCTGTGGAGACACATGCTGGAACTTTTTACTTTGAAATGTTTTGTAGTTTCTGAGTTATTTAACTTAAACGCCCAATGCCTTCCCAATGGCAATAGCACAAACTTTGGCATGCTACTAGTCCTACATACTTACACCTAGAAACCCCATTCAAACGTATTTAGGTTCATCTTACGGTGGACATGTTTGCCTGAAAAGGAATCTTTGAAATGTTTCATAGTTTTAGAAATATAGTGCTTTTAAATTTGAGAAATTCAGAATGGGGATCAATGGCAGATTTTGGCAAGTAAAGATTTGAGTGGGGTTTGAACCCACAACCTCCAGATAATGCAGCCAGTGTGCTAAGTCACTGATCTACTTGCTACCTGCCACAATGCAGTCTGCTGTTCCCTTTGAGTACAACATTGATACAAAAATAAAATACAAAAAATAAAATAACAGGAGATTGTCTATTGTTTCTTTTGCTGTTGTTTATCTCTAGACGATTGAATGTTTATGAACCACAATGGAAACAAGTCTCTGGCTCTTCTGTCATTATCTATTCGGCCTTTTAAGAACAGCATGCACAGTGGCTCACTGGGTACAGAGCCTGCCTGGGAATCAGGAGGCTGCAGGTTCAAGTCCTGGCTCTGACATAGTGTCCCAAAATCATGAAAATATGACATAGCCTACTATAGTATGCCGTCCCAAACCATGGACTATAGTATGTCGTTTTTTCATGATTTTCATCTTTTCATCACGACATGCTATAGTATGTCGTCCGAAACCATGAACTATAGTATGTTGTTTTTTCATGATTTTCATATTTTTTCAAATCCTCCAAAATCACGAAAAACGACATGCTATAGTATGCCGTCCGAAAATAATTATAAATTTGGCATGCTACTAGTCCTACATACTTACACCTAGAATCCCCATTCAAACCTATTTAGGTTCATCTTACGGTGGACATGTTTGCCTGAAACGGAATCTTTGAAATGTTTCATAGTTTTAGAAATATAGTGCTTTATATTTGAGAAATTTACAATGGCAGATAGTGGCACGTCAAAATCACTTTCACCTAGAAACTCCATTCACACGTTTTATAATTCAGCTTACTGTGGAGACACATGCTGGAACTTTTTACTTTGAAATGTTTTGTAGTTTCTGAGTTATTTAACTTAAACGCCCAATGCATTCCAAATGGCAATAGCACAAACTTTGGCATGCTACTAGTCCTACATACTTACACCTAGAAACTCCATTCAAACCTATTTAGGTTCATCTTACGGTGGACATGTTTGCCTGAAAAGGAATCTTTGAAATGTTTCATCGTTTTAGAAATATAGTGCTTTTAAATTTGAGAAATTCAGAATGGGGACCAATGGCAGATTTTGGCAAGTAAAGATTTGAGTGGGGTTTGAACCCACAACCTCCAGATAATGCAGCCAGTGTGCTAAGTCACTGATCTACTTGCTACCTGCCACAATGCAGTCTGCTGTTCCCTTTGAGTACAACATTGATACAAAAATAAAATACAAAAAATAAAATAACAGGAGATTGTCTATTGTTTCTTTTGCTGTTGTTTATCTCTAGACGATTGAATGTTTATGAACCACAATGGAAACAAGTCTCTGGCTCTTCTGTCATTATCTATTCGGCCTTTTAAGAACAGCATGCACAGTGGCTCACTGGGTACAGAGCCTGCCTGGGAATCAGGAGGCTGCAGGTTCAAGTCCTGGCTCTGACATAGTGTCCCAAAATCATGAAAATATGACATAGCCTACTATAGTATGCCGTCCCAAACCATGGACGATAGTATGTCGTTTTTTCATGATTTTCATCTTTTCATCACGACATGCTATAGTATGTCGTCCGAAACCATGAACTATAGTATGTTGTTTTTTCATGATTTTCATATTTTTTCAAATCCTCCAAAATCACGAAAAACGACATGCTATAGTATGCCGTCCGAAAATAATTATAACTTTGGCATGCTACTAGTCCTACATACTTACACCTAGAATCCCCATTCAAACCTATTTAGGTTCATCTTCTGGTGGACATGTTTGCCTGAAAAGGAATCTTTGAAATGTTTCATCGTTTTAGAAATATAGTGCTTTTAAATTGGAGAAATTCAGAATGGGGGTCAATGGCAGATTTTGGCAAGTAAAGGTTTGAGTGGGGTTTGAACCCACAATCTCCAGATGATGCAGCCAGTGTGCTAAGTCACTGATCTACTAGCTACCTGCCACAACACAGTCTGCTGTTCCCTTTGAGTACAACATTGATACAAAAATAAAATACAAAAAATAAAACAACAGGAGATTTGTCTATTGTTTCTTTTGCTGTTTAAGAACAGCATGCTCACTGGGTACAGATCCTGCCTGGGAATCAGGAGGCTGCAGGTTCAAGTCCTGGCTCTGACATAGTGTCCCAAAATCATGAAAATATGACAAAATGTATTATGCCGTCCCAAAACATGGACGTTGTCGTTTTTTCATGATTTTCATCTTTTTTTCAAATCCTCCAAAATCATGAAAAACGACATGCTATAGTATGCCGTCCGAAACCATGACCATAGTATGTCGTTTTTCCATGATTTTCATCTTTTTTTCAAATAGTCCAAAATCATGAAAAACGACATGCTATAGTATGCCGTCCGAAAAAAAATATAACTTTGGCATGCTACTAGTCCTACATACTTACACCTAGAATCCCCATTCAAACCTATTTAGGTTCATCTTACGGTGGACATGTTTGCCTGAAAAGGAATCTTTGAAATGTTTCATAGTTTTAGAAATATAGTGCTTTAAATTTGAGAAATTTACAATGGCAGATAGTGGCACGTCAAAATCACTTTCACCTAGAAACTCCATTCACACGTTTTATAATTCAGCTTACTGTGGAGACACATGCTGGAACTTTTTACTTTGAAATGTTTTGTAGTTTCTGAGTTATTTAACTTAAACGCCCAATGCATTCTCAATGGCAATAGCACAAACTTTGGCATGCTACTAGTCCTACTTACACCTATAAACCCCATTCAAACGTATTTAGGTTAATCTTACGGTGGACATGTTTGCCTGTAAAGGAATCTTTGAAATGTTTCATAGTGCTTTTAAATGTGAGCAATTCAGAATGGGGGTCAATGGCAGATTTTGGCAAGTAAAGATTTGAGTGGGGTTTGAACCCACAACCTCCAGATAATGCAGCCAGTGTGCTAAGTCACTGATCTACTTGCTACCTGCCACAATTCAGTCTGCTGTTCCCTTTGAGTACAACATTGATACAAAAATAAAATAACAGGAGATTTGTCTATTGTTTCTTTTGCTGTTGTTTATCTCTAGACGATTGAATGTTTATGAACCACAATGGAAACAAGTCTCTGGCTCTTCTGTCATTATCTATTCGGCCTTTTAAGAACAGCATGCACAGTGGCTCACTGGGTACAGAGCCTGCCTGGGAATCAGGAGGCTGCAGGTTCAAGTCCTGGCTCTGACATAGTGTCCCAAAATCATGAAAATATGACATACTATAGTATGCCGCCTGAAACCATGGACTATAGTATGTTGTTTTTTCATGATTTTCATATTTTTTTCAAATCCTCCAAAATCACGAAAAAAGGCATGCTACTAGTCCTACATACTTACACCTATAATCCCCATTCAAACCTATTTAGGTTCATCTTACGGTGGACATGTTTTCCTGAAAAGGAATCTTTGAGATGTTTCATAGTTTTAGAAATTATACATTTTAGAAATGTATAATGGCAGATAGTGGCACGT
This sequence comes from Electrona antarctica, assembly GCF_951216825.1. NCBI lineage: Eukaryota > Metazoa > Chordata > Actinopteri > Myctophiformes > Myctophidae > Electrona > Electrona antarctica. Next base: position 56,047,970 of record NC_136789.1, on the reverse strand, counting down.
CAAAAAATTACTCTCACCTAGAAACTCCATTCACACTTTTTAAAATTCAGCTTACTGTGGACACACATGCTGGAACTTTTTACTTTGAAATGTTTTGTAGTTTCTGAGTTATTTAACTTAAATGCCCAATGTTTTCTCAATGGCAATAGCACAAACTTTGGCATGCTACTAGTCCTACATACTTACACCTAGAAACCCATTCAAACCTATTTAGGTTAATCTTACGATGTTTGCATGAAAAGGAATCTTTGAAATGTTTCATAGTTTTAGAAATATAGTGCTTTCAAATTTGAGAAATGTATAATGGGGCTCAATGGCAGATATTGGCATGTCAAAAAAATCACTTTCACCTAGAAACTCCATTCACATGCACTTTTTATAATTCAGCTTACTTTGGAGACACATGCTTGAACTTTTTACTATGAAATGTTTTGTAGTTTAAGTTATTTAACGCCCAATGCATTCTCAATGGCAATAGCACAAATGTTGGCATGCTACTATAGTCCTACTGTAAACCTACCCTTAGCCTCAGTCTTTGAACACACCAATGACACCATTGAACTTTAGGCCTGCCTAGGGTACTTAAACAATATAGTTTTAATCTTAGCCAACGAAAAATTAACACTGGCATAAAAGAAAAACAAAATCACACCCGTGTGAAGTGAGGGGTGCTAATATAAAGTCTAACTCATGTTGATATGGTGATGTAATGGTGATGTAAAACAAACGGTGCCAACACAAACATTAAATGCCATTAACAATACAGAGACAATATGACGTAATGAGGTACATTATGATGTAAATGTTCCCTTCATTGTCAATGGCGTTTACAAAACAAACATTGAACTAAAGACAAACATTAAACCTCTATATAGGAGGGGCTGGCGCGTAGCGCACCTCAAAAAACATAATTGCCCAGACTCTTCTTCAACAAAGATGGCTAAAGCAAACATTCTTTGTTCTTTTTACATACAATGACATGGTACAAAACACTGAAGTCCCAGAAACCTAACCCTAGCCTCAGTAAACCTATAGCCCTACTTAAACCTAACCTTAACCTCAGTAAAACTATGTCTGCCTGGGAGCCAATCAGACACCTATAATGTTGGTGGGATCCATAATAACGCTTCTTTGACAGCAGTCCTACAGGAGAAGAAAGGAGAGGAGGAGAGGATACATTATGGCAGACATGCATGTGACTTGTGTGTGTGACTGTGTGTCCTGTACACACTGTACAAACAGTCACACATCAGCCATTCATAAGGTGGTTTCCATAAGGCCACAACACATGAGACTTTGTCTCATCTCCTTTCCCATTCATACTAATACCAATAATAACACTGCTATCTGGGGCAGCACAGCGCTGGCTCGGCTGTGTGAGGTATTAGCCTTTTGTATGTGCTCTCTGCCTTTCACTATAATGGCCCATTATGATGGAGTTACGTGTCACTTTCATTTCTCTGGCTGTTGACAGGGACTCACGTCAGAGCCAACAAAGACTGCAAGCCACCACCCTTTCCTTTAGTGTCAACTTCTTAAAATAGTGGCCCGTGTCATTTTAAAATCAACTTTTTCATGAAATTGAACCAAAGCAAACTGATATTTCTTAATCATTTGACATTTATAACAATATATGACTATTATTGACATGAGTCAGTTATGTAACCTAGAGGATTAAACACAGGCCAATTTGTGCAATTGTAAACCTGACTTGGGCCAAATTAATAACCAACGTCTTACTCCAGACAGAATAGGCAAGACAATGAGACTTAGGCCAAAGACAAGTAGCCCAAGTCGCATACATGGTCTTTATAACTTAGGCAACATACAATGGCTATAGGTCACACTCAGCATGATCCTTTTCAATAAGGATATAGGCCAGTTTACCATAGGTGGCCAATGAATACGACTCACGAAGAGCTGATTTAGGCAAATATTAACTTTTCCTAAATAAAAAGGCCATTATTTTAAGAAGGTGACAAAATGTCGAACACATTCCAGGAAGAACCTGTGTTCCATTGTAGTTACAGTTACAGTCACAAGCTCTAGTTGTTAATACCTTGGTGTAATATACTGTACCTGTATATATCACACACACACACACACACACACACACACACACACACACACACACACACACACACACACACACACACACACACACACACACACACACACACACACACACACACACACACACACACACACACAAACAGAAGATGGATATAAAAGGGTTTCTGCCCGACAGCAATGACAGAGTCCTTAGGCCTATCAATTGCGGCATTAGCCCCATTCACACGAGACACAAATCACTTGCAGGGTAGGTTATGTATATCTCAGAAAATATAGGAGCTGGGTCATTCTCATGTTACAACAAAATGGAGTATAGTAGTAGGTTTCATTTGTAGCAGAATGGCCTCTGGCATATTGAGCTCGAGCCTTCCTTCTGCTTTGACATTGTGATTCTGCTATATATTGTGCAACGTCCGTTAAACGACCACTTCACCACTTTTCAACCTATCTTCATATTGGTCCTCACTAATGATCATGATAAAAAGCCACAATTATTTTCTACTGGGTCTGTGTCTCATGGGAGGGCTGTGGGCAGTTCAGAAACACGTCGGTCCACCAGTGACAGAAAAATGAGCTTAAAACGGCCATGCCCCAAATGTGCTGACATCACTATCCCGCCTACAATTAGTTCAAAACTCAGCTGCCAGACTTTAAACCAACTCCAAAAGACGCGACCACATCTCCCCCATATTAGCTACCCTCCACTGGTTACCCGTTAGTTTCAGAATTGATTTAAAAATGTATTTATTTTTTATTAAAGGACCAAGCAGTTCTGAAAGAACTTGGTCCTTTTTTGAAATTGCTATTTATTTTCTTCCGCCAAAATAGCAGTTCTGGCTGAACTGTGCAGTCGGTTTTCGCGAAATTTGGAGATATGGTAGAGGGCCATGCCAAACGGTGAGGATGCGAAGCCCACAACCATTGGCCAAAGGGTGGCGCTATATTGAAAATGCAAACTTTGACCAGGCATAGCTCATGAACCGTTTGACCGCCGGCAATGAAACCTCGACACACATATGCGTCTCCTCATGCCGAACAAGTTCTGTGCTGTTACTTTTGACCTCTGACCTCTAGATCACCCGCCATTTTGAATTATATGAAAATCAATTCAAATGCATCTCCTCCCAGGATCTTTGATCAAAATGCACAAAAACTTCTACACGTGAACTTTGGACCTATATGGACATGGGAAAGTATAGTACGTTTTTTAAGTGAAAAAATGAAGGTTTTATGAGCCAATGAAAATTGCCGGAATTGTAATTTATTTTCTTCCACCAAAAATAGCAGTTCTGGCTGAACCGTGCAGTCGGTTTTCGCGAAATTTGGAGATATGGTAGAGGGCCATGCCAAACGGTGAGGATGCGAAGCCCACAACCATTGGCCAAAGGGTGGCGCTATATTGAAAATGCAAACTTTGACCAGGCATAGCTCATGAACCGTTTGACCGTCGGCAATGAAACCTCGACACACATATGCGTCTCCTCATGCCGAACAAGTTCCGCGCTGTTACTTTTGACTTTTGGTTTTGGTTTTATGAGCCAATGAAAATTGCCGTTTTGTGAAATTCTGTCTTTACCTTGTTCTGTTGTAGTGCCTGTGGCTTTGCTGACCTCTGCTGGTCTAAAGTGCCTCACCTGTCAATCACCTGAGCCACACCCTTAGTCAGCTGTTCTTGATTAGTTGCAGGCTATATAAGAGGACTTGTGGCCAGCAGCTCATTGTCTCCCAAACACCCAAACTGAACAGTTGTGTTCCCTTTTTGTTGCTGTTATTAGTTAAGTTTCAGATGGGCTGGTCGTAAGTACTGTATTCTTGTCCATCAGTCCCTGTTTTGCAATGCAGGATTTTAAATAAATGTGTAATATCTTTGTAAACTTTTGATCTGACTTTGTGTCCTTTTATGTTAGCCCTTGGTTGAGCCAAGTTTAAAGGGCCGTAACAATGCTAGAAACTGATTTGTTTAGTGAGAAACATGTATAAAGAACTTCTCCTGATCAAATCAGGTTCTTTACTCATGAATTGATAGATTATTTGATGTTGTACAACAGTGATTTTGAAACAAAGACTGATTTGGACACCTGGCCTTTCAGTTCAGGTTTTTTGTGTCCTGAAAGGATTCCCTTGCATGGATGGTTCTGGTACCGGATGGTACCCAGACCTGGCGAGCCGACCCAGAACTCTGAATCCCCCCCTTCACCCACAAATGTGGTAATCTGGTTCTCCAAATTGGAGAAAGAGACTGCTTTCCCTGAACTGAATAGGAACTGAACGGGGACTTTTCAATTCAACAACTTAAAGTGGGCCCCATTTGTTTGTTTTTCATGAATGTTCAAAGCTGTTTATTTTCTGTGAAGTTTAATAATAATTTTTCAGTTAACCTTTAATCCCTGTTTCCGACTCATTTCATTGGTTTTCACTCACTCATTGAGCTCGTCTGAATCTGGTAAATTTTCTGGTTTATATGCAGTCAATTAATTTATCTTTACCCACCTTTATCATTAGTTCTCCTTGTGCAACTTGCTACAAAAACACTGAATGATTTTGCTTGTTAGCTCGGTAGGTAGTCATGGGTTCAAATCTGGGCACCACCAACTCAGCATCATGAAAACCCCCTAGTTTGACACATCACATGCTACATACTGTAAAGCATGATGACATTTTTTATATTTTGCCTTCTATAGGTTGTTAATGGTATGGTCACACATTATGCCAATTATGAAAATTGCTCAACATATGCAAGTTAGCATCCGTCAGTTTCTACATGCTGGGGACCCATACTCAACATTTCTAACATAAAACCTTGGTGTACGCAACATGTCTGGCTGGCTACTAGACTAATTCCCGTTAAATTGTCATAGCACCCGTTTTAACTATCTGTCTGTGTCCCTTTTGTGCCCATACTGTGTATATATATGGAGATCTCTATTTGTCTGTCTACCTTTGCCTGAAGCGTGCAAACTGACTGTGAAAAGTGGACTAGTTAAGTAATCAATTGGTAGGCGTGGGGTTGCCATGGCAATCAATTGGTTGAGGCAGAGGCTGGAAATTGCACAGGTGAGGGGACTTGTGCTCATTAGGTCCACTGGCAGAGCCTGACCAGAGCCTTTTGTGATGGTTCTGGACAACGGTGCGTGCCACCGACTCGAGGCCGGGCACTGCACTCCCTGTGGGGGTGTGGAATGCATGTGTCAAATTGGTTCAAACGGTTCTCGAGTAACGTGCATTACAACCGTACACGCACGCACACACACACACACAGAGACGTGCCGCATTTATGGTTAGATGTATCTGGGTTGGGCTGTCAGAGCTGGTCTGTGGACTCATACCTGCTCAGGTAAGATAGTTGCTTGGCAGTTTGCTTTGCTAAATTGGTTACTTAAACCAAGAGAGATGAAGCATGCAGGGATCCTCCCCCCCATTACATATAACATTGTGTTGCATATTAAACTTTTTCATAGATTTCGTAGACGCGTGGACTGTGTACGTGTGAGCACGCGTGTGTGTGTGCGGGCGTGTGTGTGTGTGTGTGTTAGGGTTGGGACGATACCTCACAATACCATATCTGTGGCGATATTAGGCCCTCGATGATAAAAATGGTAAATGGTGCATTTATATAGCGCCTTTATCCAAAGCACTTTACAGAGATGGTGCATTACATTCACCCATTCACACACCGATGCCGGAGGAAACCATGCAAGGCACCAACCTGCACATCGGGAGCAATTAGGGGTTCAGAGTCTTGCTCAAGGACACTTCGACAGTAACTCTGGGGGAGCCCGGGTTCGAACTGGGAACCTTGCGGTTTCCATCCGGTCACTCTACCCCTGAGCCACTGCCGCCCCACGCTGATGATAATGATAACATTCAATATATTGCGATATTCAATATGTTGCAAGATATTTCATCAACGATATATCACGATATCTGTAACTGAATATGAAAAAATATCCATAAAACGCAAAAATACGGAATGATGTATTTATTCCAAAATACATCGATCTTTTGCATCACAAACTTGGCCAATAAGTATGAATCTTGCCTCCTCCAAACAGTAAAACACAACTTGTCTGTCCACAACAATGGGTAGCCTACTACTACTACTAGTACTAACTAATCAATATCACAATATTGGGAGGACGATAATACAATATATAGCCTATATATTGCGGCGATATGTATCGATATGGATATATCGTCCCACCCTGAACCAGGCCGCTCTTAACAGCCTTGGGATCAGTGTTGTTTTCGTCGACTAAAACTATGACAAAAAATGTTCGTCGACTACCTTTTTTCACTGACGAAAACTACATGGAAACGAAATGAAAACTAAGCTACGATGACTAAAACTAAGACTAAATATAGTGACAATTTTGTCAACAAATACAAACTAGACTAAAATGTTAGGAAGGGACTATAGTGGACAAGAGATCCAGTATGCCATTTTACACTTGGTTGCATGCTGAAAATAGCCGATCTACAAGCTCACAATGCGTCGCAGCGCGACGCATTGTGAGCTTGTAGATCGGAAAAGTGTAAAAGTGTAAAATCAGTCATTATGACGGCATCAAGGCCCGACAAAATACATTTTAGTCGACTAAATCAACTGTAGATTTAGTCGACTAAAATCTTATGATATTTAGTCGACTAAAACTAGACTAAATACTAACACATTCCAGGTGACTAAAATGTGACTAAAACTAAATGAAAGCTATTCAAGAGACTATGACTAAAACTAAAATCAAAATGTGCCGCCAAAAACAACTCTGCTTGGGATGGCGGATGGAACAGTGCACATCTAGCTGCCTCTGTGTGAGATCCACCAAAAAAGCACCACCTGACAAGTATCTATGTGACCATGTGACCACAAGTGAGGTGTGAAGGACGCAAGTTTTTTATTCCTATGATGGGAGGGAATTTGGAGCGCTGTGATTGGTTGTCAGTGGAGTAGGAAGCGCTGGGCTGTGTTTTGGACCGCACACAAGTGTTTATGCCTACTAGTACTCTATGACTAGTACTAACCCTATCTCTAACTCTAACCTAAACATAACCGCAAGCAGGGGAGCAACGCATCCCTCACCAACCTTAATCCAAAAACTATTAACGTACCCCTCACCAACCTTAATCCAAAAACTATTAAAAAATCCGCGGTAGTAAAAGAGTAGTAAAACGAGCGCTCCTAAACCTGAGCTATCCTAGGAATAAAAAACTAGCGTGAAGGACGGGGGTCAACTCCATTTTGGGGGTCGCCAGCAAAAAAAGCTTGAGAACTACTTATATACTGTAAATGTCACTACTTAACCCGGCGAAACCGTAAGGTATAAATTAGTACCCTATAGCCTGCCAAACCCGGAACCTCCGTTTTCCAGGGTTTATATTCTTTAATCCATGTTTTTATCCGATCGAATCGTTAGCTACAGTCCAAGTGGGACAGTGGCCGCGGCCATTTTGAAGATGCGCGCGCATCCACTTGCATTGTACAGGCTGGACATTCAAAGCCCTGTATCTCAGAAACGACATTGAGGGGCCGTTTCTGGGGAAGACAAGGTTTTTCAACGGCCTGTAGCAGGCGCTGTGGCACTCGCGGTCGGGTTTTTCCACCACCGACCGAGAGAACAACAACCGGTGAAGACACCACACACAGCATTTTGTCATTGTAACATGCGATTTCGGATATTTGGCTCTTCAAAGTAAGCGCGATAAAATCTTGGCAATACGCTGTCGAGGGATTAATTAATGCTGGCGGGAATTGGTTAATACTTCCACTCCATTACATATCGGAGCGTTGTGAGCTCGTCACCTATACCTAACCCATAGAGTATATAAAGGATAGAGACCGAACTGGAGCACTAGCCCTGCCCCCAAGCTATTCATTTCGATGAAGTTGCTCAGTGGCGTTTTGAAGCACCCGGAAGACTGCCGGAAGTACCTCCTCCGGTCCGGGGTGACGTATGGGTGACGTAGGGAGTGATGGTCCTACGTGTCCGTGCACGGGTCCGCCTGCAGTCCTTCCTCTTACCACTAGGGCCCAGAGCTTCAACGTTGGAGCGCCTCACTGGCCCCTTGAACCCTACACCTAAAAAAGTCAATAATTTTGTGCTTTTACTCATAGTGAATATTTGTATACAGGACTTTTAGCCTATACTTGTAGAGAGTATTGCTTCTTTTACAAAATTGGTGATTAAAAAACAAATACAAATCTGAGTACATAATCCGTGCCACCATATGATTCTGGTCTTTTATTTTAAAGCTGATCGCTGTGGATTCTGTGGAGGATTTGCCTGTCATTCTAGAGCAATAAACCGTGCTCCACATGAAGTGTGATAAACATAGCTGTTTATGAGCTTGTGGGATCTGCAATGTCAGCAGAAATGCAAAGTGAACGAGCGTTCCCCTGTTAGCTATATGCAGGCGGCCATGCTATGTGTGTGTGCGTGCGTGCGTGCGTGCGTGCGTGCGTGCGTGCGTGCGTGCGCAGAATGACTTTGAGGAGCCAGAGCGAGAAACACGACTGTCACGGCAAAAGAGACCCAGAAGCGGGTTTATTTTGTTGCTCGCACACATCTATTTTCATTATTATAAAACATGAACATGGACACATGTGCACGCACGCACGCACGCACGCACGCACGCACGCACGCACGCACACACACACACACATGCACACACGAACACACGAACACACACACACATGCACGCATGCATGATGCACACACGCACTCGTGTTTCTATGACTAAAGGAAAAATGTCATTTCATCCCTTATAAGCTCAAACCAAGGGCCGGGTAGCGACAAACCGTTTTGTTAAGGAAAACCACACCAATGCAACTCATTGGAACTCAATGTGTTGCATTGGAGTGGTTTACCTTAAAAAGTGATTTGTCCCGATTCAGGCCGAAAGTAGGCCATCTATAAGCTTCACATTGCACTGTGAAGCGCTTTGAGCTGCAGATCAGCTATTTTTACCAGCTGCCAGGCTGGTCTACTTTCTATCAGGTTGATATAGTGGCAACTCATCATTTCATTGGCTGCCCGTAGTCACCTATATCTTTCTGATTGGCTGTCTCGTCCCTATAGGCAACCAGACACTTTTTGCCTCTATAGCCGACCTCTCAGCCAATGGGATATAGCATTGCATTGCAGCCAGCAAGTTGCAACAACAACCCACTAGTTATTTCACTGGGGGATTCTTATGTCAACTTCCAAGTACAACACGCAAACTAACCCAGGTAAAGTCAAGCTAACCCAGGTAAAGTCAAGCTAACCCAGGTAAAGTCATTTCATAGCACAATTCTGCAGATATAGTATGACAGCTGATAATTAATTGATGTTCATCAATTCTTGTTCACCTATCATCACTCCATCACCCCATCTCTCCATCTCTCCATCACTCCATCACTCCATCACCCCATCACCCCATCACTCCATCACCCCATCACTCCATCACCCCATCACCCCATCACTCCATCACTCCATCACCCCATCACTCCATCACACCATCACCCCATCACCCCATCTCTCTATCACTCCATCACTCCATCTCTCCATCACCCCATCACCCCATCTCTCTATCACTCCATCACCCCATCACTCCATCTCTCTATCACTCCATCACTCCATCACCCCATCACTCCATCACCCCATCACCCCATCTCTCTATCACTCCATCACTCCATCACCCCATCACTCCATCACCCCATCACCCCATCACTCCATCACCCCATCACCCCATCTCTCTATCACTCCATCACTCCATCACCCCATCACTCCATCACCCCATCACCCCATCACTCCATCACCCCATCACCCCATCACTCCATCACTCCATCTCTCTATCCCTCCATCTCTCTATCCCTCCATCTCTCTATCCCTCCATATCTCTATCCCTCCATCTCTCCATCCCTCCATCTCTCTATCCCTCCATCTCTCCATCCCTCTATAACTATCTCTCTAGCCCTCCATCTCTATCCCTCCATCTCTCTATCCCTCCATCTCTATCCCTCCATCTCTATCCCTCCATCTCTCTATCCCTCCATCTCTATCCCTCCATCTCTATCCCTCCATCTCTCTATCCCTCCATCTCTATCCCTCCATCTCTCTATCCCTCCATCTCTCTATCCCTCCATCTCTCTATCCCTCCATCTCTCTATCCCTCCATCTCTATCCCTCCATCTCTATCCCTCCATCTCTCTATCCCTCCATCTCTATCCCTCCATCTCCCCATCTCTCTATCCCTCCATCTCCCCATCTCTCTATCCCTCCATCTCTATCCCTCCATCTCTCCATCTCTCCATCTCTCTATCCCTCCATCTCTCTATCCCTCCATCTCTCTATCCCTCCATCTCTATCCCTCCATCTCTCCATCCCTCCATCTCTCTATGCCTCCATCTCTATCCCTCCATCTCTCTATCCCTCCATCTCTCTATCCCTCCATCTCTCTATCCCTCCATCTCTCTATCTCTCTATCCCTCCAGCTCTCTATCCCTCCATCTCTATCTCTCTATCCCTCCATCTCTCCATCTCTCTATCCCTCCATCTCTATCTCTCTATCCCTCCATCTCTCCATCTCTCTATCCCTCCATCTCTCTATCCCTCCATCTCTATCTCTCTATCTCTCTATCCCTCCATCTCTCCATCTCTCTATCCCTCCATCTCTATCTCTCTATCCCTCCATCTCTCCATCTCTCTATCCCTCCATCTCTCTATCCCTCCATCTCTATCTCTCTATCTCTCTATCCCTCCAGCTCTCTATCCCTCCATCTCTCTATCCCTCCATCTCTCCATCTCTCTATCCCTCCATCTCTATCTCTCTATCCCTCCATCTCTCTATCTCTCTATCCCTCCAGCTCTCTATCCCTCCATCTCTATCTCTCTATCCCTCCATCTCTCCATCTCTCTATCCCTCCATCTCTCTATCCCTCCATCTCTCTATCCCTCCATCTCTATCCCTCCATCTCTCCATCTCTCTAGCCCTCCATCTCTCTATCCCTCCATCTCTATCCCTCCATCTCTCTATCCCTACATCTCTCTTCTATCCCTCCATCTCTCTATCCCTACATCTCCATCCCTCCATCTCTCCATCCCTCCATCCCTCCATCTCCATCCCTCCATCTCTCTATCCCTCCATCTCCATCCCTCCATCTCTCTATCCCTCCATCTCTCCATCTCTCCATCCCTACATCTCTCTTCTATCCCTCCATCTCTCCATCTCTCTATCCCTCCATCTCTCTATCCCTCCATCTCTCTATCCCTCCATCTCTCTATCCCTCCATCTCTCCATCTCTCTATCCCTCCTATCCCTCCATCTCTCTATCCCTCCATCTCTCCATCTCTCTATCCCTCCATCTCTCTATCCCTCCATCTCTCCATCTCTCTATCCCTCCATCTCTCCATCTCTCTATCCCTCCATCTCTCTATCCCTCCATCCCTCCATCTCTCTATCCCTCCATCCCTCCATCTCTCTATCCCTCCATCTCTCTATCCCTCCATCTCTCTATCCCTCCATCTCTCCATCTCTCTATCCCTCCATCTCTCTATCCCTCCATCTCTCCATCTCTCTATCCCTCCATCTCTCCATCTCTCTATCCCTCCATCTCTCTATCCCTCCATCTCTCCATCTCTCTATCCCTCCATCTCTCCATCTCTCTATCCCTCCATCTCTCTATCCCTCTATCCCTCCATCTCTCTATCCCTCCATCTCTCTATCCCTCCATCCCTCCATCTCTCTATCCCTCCATCCCTCCATCTCTCTATCCCTCCATCTCTCTATCCCTCCATCCCTCCATCTCTCTATCCCTCCATCCCTCCATCTCTCTATCCCTCCATCTCTCTATCCCTCCATCTCTCTATCCCTCCATCTCTCCATCTCTCTATCCCTCCATCCCTCCATCTCTCTATCCCTCCATCTCTCTATCCCTCCATCTCTCCATCCCTCTATCCCTCCATCCCTCCATCTCTCTATCCCTCCATCTCTCTATCCCTCCATCTCTATCCCTCCATCTCTCTATCCCTCCATCTCTCTATCCCTCCATCCCTCCATCTCTCTATCCCTCCATCCCTCCATCTCTCCATCTCTCTATCCCTCCATCTCTCTATCCCTCCATCTCTCCATCTCTCTATCCCTCCATCCAGTGTGGTTGAAGTGGTCCTTGGCAGTCCTTTTACTTCTCTGGGCCAAAAGCACAAACAAATGACTGCCTCTGTCATGCCCCTGACACACACGCACGCGCACACACACACACACACACACACACACAAATGCGCACGCATGCGCACACAGGGTGGGATTGAGGCTGCATTAGTGCCAACTAGACACATGCTCCGGGTGACAGGGTACCGAGGAGAGAGCAGTAGGCTGGTTGCATGCATGCTTGTCTCTCTGCCTCTCTCCTTCAGTGTGTGTGCGTGCGTGCGTGCGTACAGGCTCTAAATGCGTTACAAGAACATTTATAATCGCTGTTATAAAACATGTTATGTGAAGGATAGAGAGAGACAGAGACACAGGGAGCGAGAGAGAGAGAGACACAGGGAGTGAGAGAGACACAGAGAGAGAAAATGCATCCACAGTATGGACTACAAATCATTGTGGGTATTCCTGCACTGTTTGCACCGAGTGACCTCGACAGATAGGAGCAACTACTAGAGGGGGGATTTTACACACACACACACACACACACACACACACACACACACACACACACACACACACACACACACACACACACACACACACACACACACACACACACACACACACACACACACACACACACACACACACACACACACACACACACACACACACACACACACACACACACACACACACACACACACACACACACACACACACACACACGCTCCAAATTCACATGAATTATCATCCAGGGGTAATGAGCAACAATTGATGTAAAAAATAATGCACAGTGCACATTATTTCATCACAGTTAAGTTTTATTTCATTCAACATTTCACATTACAAATATTTAAAAATTATGCATACTTGTTATAAACAGTTGGCTGCAAACAATTAAATAACATTAGATTTTTCTTTCTCGTTTCACTAGCACTTCTACAGACCAACTCCTAGAAATATGGACATATCTGTATTACATAACTTAATAATTAGAAAGGAAAATACAAAAATAGGAACTTATAAAGTGAAATGACAATAAAAATTAAGGTGATATCTTAAGTAAAAAAATGCTATTAATAAATACAACAACCTTCCCATACACTGTTAAAAACTATTGAAATCTTTGCCATTAAGTAACATTAACAGACAAATATTTAAATATTTATTTTCCTTCAGAAAAATGTGAACCATATATTGTGGAGCACAATATAGCAATTAGTAAAAACTAGACACTTTAACATATTAAAAGCTTCACCTCAAAAATATAACAAAAATCTGATCAAAATTATAAAAATCAATTATACATTCCAATTAAAAATATACCAATAAACAGCTAAATACATTGTTGACCTAATAATTACAATGCAACCAATCACAGTAGCTCCAAAAAACCAAAATAAGCAAATGAGCACAAAAAACCTTTTTAATGTTTTAAAAATAACTTCAATTATTTATATTAGTACAAATAGTTTTGATTTCGTTTCTTTTCTTTTTTTTTATACAAACACCAGCATGAAAAGGAGTACAATAACAGTAGAAAATGACTGTGAAAAACATATTAACATCTTCCTTTTTTAATTAAATGTCTGCAATTAAAAATGGCATTAAAGAATTACATTGCAAAGATTCTTTTTTTTGTGTGTCTCTCATCTGGAAAACAGGTTTCAAAAGAAGTATTGCACATAACAACTTGAAGTTAACTTGCAACATTTACCACATTCAAGTCTTTTTTAAGCTCCGTCCCCCCCCCCCCCCCCCCTTTCCTCCATATAGGTCTAAGGTCAAAAGGTCACCTTGACACGTTGTTGAGGTCAGCTCCTCGACGCGACGCCCGCCGCGTGCGGGGAACGCTTCTCAAGTCTATTCAGCAGTATCGTGGGGGAAAAAAAAAGATGCTCAAAGTCCTGCATTTGCTAGAATAAAAAGTTCCTGCCTTGAGTTGTTTTTCTTCTTTCCCGTTATTATATTTTCTTACTTCATACTGCTCTATGCATTCTGCAGACTAGGTCTGAGAATGGGGAAGCCAGGAGATTAAGACACATGGAGACTAGAGACTTATTTATACTTCTCCGCACAACGAGTTCGTAATAGCCGCTACGTACGAGTCCCATTGCGACTCATTGTGAGCTTTGCATAGCGGCTATTTTTTAGCATTATATAAAATACAACTGTTTGGCGAGTGCCGCCATCGCATGACAACGTATACATTTAAGCATTAGGGTTGAGTTTGGTGGGGAGAGAGGTGAGAGGGTGTCCTTATAACAATGTAATATTTGAGAAACATTGGTGCACACCACAACAATTCATTTGTAATAGCTAATTCATGTAACTTGTCATTTTCTCTTTTCTTTTTTTTTTTCTTCTTTTTGTCATGCATGCTAAGGATTACAATATAGGAGCTAGTTGGCAAGTTCAAGAATATATATGTATATACTTTTTTTTCTTCAAATATTAAAATATCTAAACACCAAACATCCATTCGTGTGATACAAGATTCCGCATTTTAAGCGTGAATCTAATTTTTGCATTCTCCTTATAATAGTAAGTTATATTTCCAGCTATGGAGTGGAAACCCAAGACAAAGTTACTATTTCCCCCCCAAACCCGAACTAGGATAGCCATTTTTATAGAGACATTAACATCAGTTTCAAATTACATATTCAGTTTGTCGCCATGCCGCTTATCAATCATATTTGAAAACGTCTAGTGTACGATTACGAAAGCTAGGACCCAATAGAGAGGTGCGCTTTGGTTGTATCCTCTGCAGATTCTTTTTTTTTTCTTTTTTAAGTCGCGTCAACACAAGTGTGCACTCAAGTTTGTAAAGATTTTCCTCAGCACTGAAATGTATAAAAAGCATAATTGAAAATAATATATATTGAAATCACTCTACTTCTTTTTTTGTCTCTTCAAATGAAAACATTTCCATATAATGCAGATCTCTCAGTAACAAAAGTACAAAAGCTACCTTTTACAATGTGAAAAAATTGAGGTATTGCAAAAAGGAGTCTTCCCATTTTGTGAAAAATGTGCCTAAAATGACTGTTGGGAAAAAGAAGAGGAAAAAGAAAATATTTAGAAAAAGTAGTGCATAATAAATGTTATGTGCATGACAAAATAATTTAGCTAGAAAACACTGTACCAAAAAATCAGCAGGCCATGTATAAAATAATCTTTTTTTTTCTTTTTCATCTCATTTTAAACAGCAAATTCTTCACAAAGTGTTTCATTTAGCTTCTAAAGTGTATCACACCCGCACAACTGAAGTCCAGGGTGCAACGACTGGTGCAACAGTGCCCCTCCCCCAACGCGAGGATAGCTCTCTCACTAGTGTGTTACAAGAATCAAGTTTATTATTATTATTATTACTACATGTTTGCACCACACTCCCTGACACGCTCAAACGCTAGGCTAAGAGATTTAGGCGCCGCAGAGCGACTTAGAAAACTTCGACCAAAACGGGAGGTTTCGTTTTGTGTGTGTTTGTGACCATGTTTATAGATCGATTAGAAGTTAAGACAAGCGATTGAATCGGCAATTGTCGTGGAGAAAAAAAGGCAGGGTGTATTTTTTAGTTTGTTACTTATTTCACGGCTAAGGAAGGCCTGCCCTTTCTGAGATGGATTGCACTGGCGTTCTCCGGGGGGGTTTCGTTTCTTGCAATGGTTCACAAAGTAGTCTACTTTGGAGAACCGTCGCATTTACAGCACTGTTACGGATCCAAGGCCCTGTCTTTGGTTTGCTAGAGTCCGTCTGGTCTGGATAAGTGTGTGAAATCGGGTGGAAATTAAGAATTAAGATGGTTGAAAATAAACATAAAATAAAAATGCAATGAAAAAAAGAATAAATAAAACTCCTTGCAATCGATACAAATAAATTATCAACCTAAAAAAAAAAAAAAAGGTAATCGGAAATGAGCTATACAAGGTGTGACCCACTGATGCACGGCCATCTTTGGTTCCCTAAATCCACGGCCCACGGGGGTTCGACGTGTCTGAGCAAGGACAAACTGCATGTGGGTCATCGTCACACAGAACATGAGGAGCAGTAGAGCACATCGCAGAGAGCAAACTATCTTCATTTATGCTTAGAAAACATGGGTTGCTGAGTGTGTGTGTGTGTGTGGGGGGGGGGGGCTAGGTTGGCTTGGATTAAGCTAAACAACAGAGGGCAAACTCCTCTGTAGGACTTAAAAAAACCCCCAGAAAGATCTCGACTTTTTTTTTAGTGATTGCCTCTCGAGATTAACCCATTGAGACCTGGAACGCATCCATGTCACGTTAGCGTTTAACCACATTAACCATTAACCCATTTTGGGCGGGAACCCCTTTTGGTGTTTTAAACATGTTATAATTTAGCTATTTAAAAATAGCAGATCTACAAGCTCATAGCGCGCCACCGAGTGGCGCGCTATGAACTTGTAGGTCTGCTATTTTTGAAGAATCGTTAAAATGTGCCTCAAATCTTTCCGAAAATTGTCATGATTTAGAAAACTTTTTTTTAAAATTTTGACGTCAGGCCTGAATGGGTTAACAGGGTCGACCGACTCGGCTGCAACGACAAAGTTTGGACGTCAAAGACTCAGGAAGAATTGCACAAACACGTCCAAAGAGTAGTGATACAAAATAAAAGTACAAAACAAAAAAACATCGGTACCGACACCCCCTCCCCCCCATCGATTTGTAGCAGCGATGGGAGCCGTATACGGAGATGGCTCGCTGAACACGACCCTTTCAAAATAAAGAGTTGACCTACTGGTTAATAGTCC
>NC_136789.1:55935849-56030798 GCF_951216825.1 Electrona antarctica | reverse complement strand
GAGAGAGAGACAGAGACAGAGACAGAGACAGAGACAGAGACAGAGAGAGAGAGAGAGAGACAGAGAGAGAGAGAGAGATAGAGATAGAGAGAGAGATAGAGATAGAGATAGAGATAGAGATAGAGAGAGAGAGACAGAGAGAGAGAGAGGCCCAGTGGGGATCGTGGTCTCATGTGCAGACGTGTGGCGTGGACAAAAGAGCTGACCCATGATCCCGCGGGATGCGCGCACAAAACAAGCACGCGCGCGAGAACTTCACGTGGGGGTGTGTGTGTTTGGTTCTTTTTTTTAAAACAAGAACCAAACAATCCAACAACAATGGTATTTATGGCAATTTAGCCTGTTAGTGTTCTATTGCTATGTACTAGAGCGTGGCGTGTGTGTGTGTGTGTGTGTGTGTGTGTGTGTGTGTGTGTGTGTGTGTGTGTGTGTGTGTGTGTGTGTCAGCTGCACAGCTAATGGGAGTACAACAGGCCCTGCTGTTCCACGCACAGGATATGAGAGCCAACATGGCTGCCTGCATGGGGTAGGAGGAGGAGCCAACATGGCTGCCTGCATGGGGTAGGAGGAGCCAACATGGCTGCCTGCATGGGTT
The DNA here is from genome assembly GCF_951216825.1 of Electrona antarctica. Lineage (NCBI taxonomy): Eukaryota > Metazoa > Chordata > Actinopteri > Myctophiformes > Myctophidae > Electrona > Electrona antarctica. Next base: position 56,030,203 of record NC_136789.1, on the reverse strand, counting down.
AGGAGGAGGAGCCAACATGGCTGCCTGCATGGGGTAGGAGGAAGGCCAAATGGAAGTAGCAGTATAGGCTTATTGTTGTGCATGTGCAAGGAGTAAAGTAAAAGAAAAAGAAAAGCTGCAGATAGCTTCCTAAGATAAATATTATAAACACACACACACACACACACACACACACACACACACACACACACACACACACACACACACACACACACACACACACACACACACACACACACACACACACACACACACACACACACACACACACACACACACACACACACCATCAAATATGTATATATATATATATGTTTTGAAAAAAGGAAAGAATTAGCATTTGTAAGCATCAGTCAAGTATTATCTTGTATATTATCTCTACATCAGAGAATGAATGGGGTGTGACCCCAGCCAACAGCCAGTGAGCCAGTCAGCGCAACATTGTCATGACATGCGGGCCCATAACACACAGGCACACGCGCGGGCCCATAACACACAGGCACACGCGCGGGCCCATAACACACAGGCACACGCGCGTGCACACAGACAGGGACAGTCGGTCCACATTCAGAGCGCTGCGTTGCTCGGCCTTCAGCGAATACATCGGAGAATTCAACTCGCGGTGACTTTTTCCAGGGTCCGCAGGTCCGCCTGTTGAGGACCACTGATCTAAAACGTCGGCGCGCACACACACACACACACACACACACACACACACACACACACACACACACACACACACACACACACACACACACACACACACACACACACACACACACACACACACACACACACACACACACACACACACACACACACACACACACACACACACACACACACACACACAGCTCAGGCCCTGTTCTCCGATAACGCGAGAGCTGAGCAGATAACAAGCCACAAGCACGACGATAAGGTCACAACAACAAACTGCACGACGCACTGTACAGTATCCCACCCCTACTGTACGTAAGCCCCCCAAAAACACCCTCACCCTCACACCCTGACTCTGTACACCCCCTGAGGTCACTCACGCGCTATCCCACCATGTGCCGTTCCCTTTCACACAAACTAGTACTGACAATACCTCTGATTCTATGTACATATGCGGACTCCTTCGCACATTCCACTCTTACACTGCACGCTGTTGTGGTATGCGCACATGTGGTGCGAAATGATAAGCTAGTGCCCCCGTCTGAGAAACTACATGTGTTCTCTCTGTATGTATTGTTTTATTAGATCGTATGTCATCTCTTGCTTTAACATATGCTAGATGCTAGAACAATTATCGCGGAACAAGTCCCAACATTCTTGACTCCTGAACCCCTCCAATTTATAGATTGACATTTTTGAGTGCTACAAATGGAACCAAATAGACCCCCGTGAGGATCCGGTCCATTTGGTTCCATTTGTACACTCTCAAGAGTTACAGACCTGTGAGGAGGAGGAGGATGAGGATGAGAAGACACTCTCTCAAGATGTTAACTCCTTTAGCGCCATCTAGTGTTAGCATGCGCACACTGCCGAAATGCCGCCCGTCTGCTCCCAATCTACGGAGCTCGTTTCCCTTCCGGGTTAAACAGGAAGGTGGGGGCCTCTTTGAGGATCACGACACCACTCGCATTAGCTCACCGCGATGCGGTACAAACTCACAAATGATTTACGATCGCCGGGTGCGCGGCGGCGCACCATGGACAGCCCTCGAACCTTTGGAGATATGGCGCTTTGAAAATCGGGTTATAATGGAGGCTCAACGGAGCTGGATTTAAAAACCGCATCGCTGGTGGGGAAGGAGGAGCTCCATAGTAGCCGGAGCAATGCTGAAAGGTAAACAGACGGACGGCGCTTTCATATATGGAGTAAACGGTTGTCTGCGAACATACGCGTAGATAGCACCAGTAGGTGCCATTAGCCTAGCTACGTTTATGAACGTAGGTGGCACAGCAAAAGTTTAATTGATTTTGACCCTACTTTAACACATTTTGCTGTGGACCTATACCTACCGCTGTAGGTTGCTTCAGAGTCCCCTAAAGCAGACCACAGCAGAGAGCGTTGGTGTCGATGCCTCGCTGCGCTTGTGTCAGTGTGAACCGACTTCAGCAGAAATGCACTTTTGAGCCTCAGTCTTTGTGACTCTACGGAGCGTCGTCCTGAGCCTCTGTCCATGTCGTGTCGCCTCATGACGGTCAGCTGACAGGACAGACTGGCGAGGATGACTCTACGTTATGCGGCTCATCACGTCCAAGGCAATGTGTGTGTGTGTGTGTGTGTGTGTGTGCGCGTGTGTGTGTGGGTGGGTGTGTTAAGAGCTCTTCACGGGGCTCCGAAAACACACGAGAGGACCCGAGACCCGCCGTATCCGTGTTTTATCGCAACCACTCGGGGGCCGGGGCGCAATCGTCCGGATGTGCCGCGGGAACTCGGGGCCGTCTATCATAATGTCATCATGACCCCGTACTAGTGCGACTAGTGTGTGTTGCCGTACCACTGTCATGTGTGTTGCGTGACCGCGACGCGCTGCACCGGTGAAAGAGAAACGCAATGAAGTGCCGTTTAACCCATTTTGGGGCGGGAACCCCTTTTGGTGTTTCAAGCATTCTGTTATACTTTAGCTATTGAAAAATAGCAGATCTACAAGCTGCTATTTGCATAGTTTCATTAAATAGCAGACTAGGTCTGCTATTTTTGAAAAATCGTAAAAATGCGGCACAAATCTTTGAATGGGTACTGTATATATTCTTTCAGGGCGAACGTTTTTTTTTATTTTGACGTCAGGCCTAAATGGGTTAACTTGTGCGATGTTTTAGGCTGGTTCGTTTGTGGACAAAACCAAAAATGTTGAGCTACGCAATGCATGCGTAGCGTACCGTACTGCAAGGTGGCTAGCCTCGCAAATTATATTTGAAAACACAGGCGTACAATGAATCATTGATTCCTCTTCGGGTCTTTCAAATACAGGAAAATTGCCACGGGTCCACTCGGGCTCGGCGCCCTCATTTGAAAGAAATCTCGGAACGGGTATAGGAACGGGACCAACATTTTCACGGGTCCATCTGGGTTTTGTTTTCGGCGTCGGAATCGGATCAAATTCACAAGATTTCATTCACAAAATTTCACAGATCCAGGTTGTGACTACCAACATAATTTCAAAAGACATATTTCATATTTGAAGAGATTGTTTTTAGAAATGTTAAAACAATTTAAAAAACAACAATTAAACAAATCTAAGAAATTACTACATTAAAAACAAATAATAATTAAGAAGTGAAAATAGCCGATCTACGAGCTTGTGCGCTCGTATCTGCAAACTTTCACTCGTTTGGGTCCCGTTGGGGCCAAACGTCGATAGTGTTTTTGTTTTGTTTGGGGGGGGGGGCTATTCATGTCAAACTGGGCATCCTTTTCAAATGGGGTCTTGCCCCGAAAATTGTCAGGGCAAGACCTCGACCTCGCGCGTGCGGACTCGGCCCCCAGCCTGGTACCCTAGTCAAAATATGGCCCTTGAGGAAAATTAATTGGGGAACCCTGCCCTAGCCCAACGACCTTACAGGCGAAATGCAAAGGCCCAACTTATGTAACATTTTATGTAGACATAGCACTGTATAGTATATATATGCATAGTTTCATTATATAGATATATTCACTGTTATGTCCGTAGCTTACGTATGACTCATGATACCTAGTCTTTATATGATGTATCATCACCATGTTTTTTTGTTCTTGCTTAACCCATTTTGGACGGGAACCCCTTTTGGTGTTGGCATTATGTTATGCTTTAGCTACTGAAAAATAGCAGATCTAGCAGATAGGTCTGCTATTTTTGAGAAATCGAAAGAACGACTGACATGGAAACGTAGCTTTTTCAGAAAACTGTCAGGATGCAGAAGACATTTTTAGAATCTGATCTCAGGTCAAAATGGGTTAATGTAAATCGCTCTGGATTAAGAGCGTCTGCTAAATGCCTAAACTGTAATTGCAAATTGTCGAATAATCTGTGAGTGCATCCCACCTGAAAAGGTTTGTGGAACCACTGTGCTATATGGGGTCTATGGGTTGTGGAACCACTGTGCTATATGGGGTCTATGGGTTGTGGAACCACTGTGCTATATGGGGTCTATGGGTTGTGGAACCACTGTGCTATATGGGGACTATGGTTGTGGAACCACTGTGCTATATGGGGTCTATGGTTGTGGAACCACTGTGCTATATGGGGTCTATGGTTGTGGAACCACTGTGCTATATGGGGTCTATGTGGAACCACTGTGCTATATGGGGTCTATGGTTGTGGAACCACTGTGCTATATGGGGTCTATGTGGAACCACTGTGCTATATGGGGTCTATGGTTGTGGAACCACTGTGCTATATGGGGTCTATGTGGAACCACTGTGCTATATGGGGTCTATGGTTGTGGAACCACTGTGCTATATGGGGTCTATGGTTGTGGAACCACTGTGCTATATGGGGTCTATGGGTTGTGGAACCACTGTGCTATATGGGGTCTATGGGTTGTGGAACCACTGTGCTATATGGGGTCTATGGGTTGTGGAACCACTGTGCTATATGGGGTCTATGTGGAACCACTGTGCTATATGGGGTCTATGGTTGTGGAACCACTGTGCTATATGGGGTCTATGTGGAACCACTGTGCTATATGGGGTCTATGGTTGTGGAACCACTGTGCTATATGGGGTCTATGGTTGTGGAACCACTGTGCTATATGGGGTCTATGTGGAACCACTGTGCTATATGGGGTCTATGGTTGTGGAACCACTGTGCTATATGGGGTCTATGGTTGTGGAACCACTGTGCTATATGGGGACTATGGGTTGTGGAACCACTGTGCTATATGGGGTCTATGGTTGTGGAACCACTGTGCTATATGGGGTCTATGGGTGTGGAACCACTGTGCTATATGGGGTCTATGGTTGTGGAACCACTGTGCTATATGGGGTCTATGGGTTGTGGAACCACTGTGCTATATGGGGTCTATGGTTGTGGAACCACTGTGCTATATGGGGTCTATGGGTTGTGGAACCACTGTGCTATATGGGGTCTATGGTTGTGCTCAGGATAAAACCTCTTGGCGGCCATGCACCGCTCCTTTACCATTTACACCCGAGGACGATTCTACAAATGTCTTCTAAATCCTGGCAGTTTTCTGGAAAAAAAACTCATGTTTCTATGTCAGTGGTTTCGCAACCTTTTCATGTCAAGGACCCCCAGAATTATATGTAATTGGCCGCGGACCCCCAATCTCAAAAAATGTTGTTCCAGGGACTCCCCAGAAGATGAGTTAAAAAACTGCTTGCTCTGAAAGAATATATTTTAGATGTGCAGTGCGCCACATTTGCACGATTTTTCAAAAAATAGCAGACCTACAAGCTCGTAGCGCGGCACGCTATGAGCTTGTAGACCTGCTATTTTTCAATAGCTAAAGCATAGCATAATGCTTAAAACACCAAAAGGGGTTCACGCCCCAAAATGGGTTAAAGCGCTGTGCCACCACCGCATCGGTCACAAATCGCGTCTTCATTGAGGACACACACGCCACCGGCCTTTTAAGCCTCTCTGTCGACCCCCTACCCCCCCCCACCCCATTATGCATTATGCATGAATACCCAGAATGCACTGCTGCTGCGGCATGCAGCGTGGACACTGCTGTCTCAGTGGTTTCCTGGACTTCCTTCACTGTGTCTGATCAGCACTTTACTGAAACACCACTGCACGCACACTGCATACACACACTGCGCACACACACACACACACACACACACACACACAGCGAGAGAGAGAGAGAAAGGGGGAAGAGTAGGAAGCATAGAGACAAAGACAACAGACAGTAAAGACAGAGCTAGACAGAGAGGACAGACACACGCACAACACACACACACACGCACACGCACACGCGCGCCATACAGACACACACACGTGCGCACGCTATACAGACACACCATTAAGCCTGATGTATAAACAATCCATTCACTGATGCGAGTTTCTAGATCGGACATTGAGAGCTTGTAGATCGGCAATTTTCAGCATGCCACCAAGTGTAAAATCAGCCATTACGACGTCATCAAGGCCCGTCGACATACATTTCCGTCGACTAAATCGACTGTAGATTTAGTCAACTAAACGTAGACCAACACTAAAACATTTTAGATGACAACAAATGTGACTAAAACTAAATGGAAGAATTCCGTCAAAATCAACAGCGATGTGTTTAAACAGAATTGTGTGGAGGTGCATTAAAATAGCAAAATAATTGCAAAACAAATTGCCGATCTACAAGCTAGTAGCTAAGTAGATCGGCAATTTTTGTATTAATTTATTACTTTCATAAACATTTTGGAAGTGAAAAAAAAGTGTGTCTGTAAATATTGGGAAAGTATTAAAAAAAGAGGCTTGGGACTAAATAACTACATTGGAAAATCCTTTTTTTTCCCCCGTAATCATGAGAAGTAACAGTTCTGGACAACAAGGTGTCCACCCGACGGCGACGATCAACATGTGAGGTCTGTGCGTGGTGAGTGTGTGTGGCGAGCGTGTGTGGCGTGAGTGTGTGGCGTGAGTGTGTGGCGTGCGTGTGTGGTGTGAGTGTGTGGCGTGAGTGTGTGGCGTGAGTGTGTGGCGTGAGTGTGTGGCGTGAGTGTGTGGCGAGTGTGTGTGGCGTGCGTGTGTGGCGTGCGTGCGTGCGTGGCGTGCGTGCGCTCTCACCTTTCAGGCTGTCCTGCTCGGCTCTCATGATGTCAATCAGAGAGCTCTCCAGGGTGTTCATGTTGAAGCCGTCGAACGAGCGCGTGCGCTCCTGTGGAGGCACAAGAAAACACCGCCATGTTTTAATTATCAGTTGGACCACAATGGAGACGAGCTTCGGCCATTTTGTATGTTGGCGTTTTTAACCCATTTAGGCCCGACGTGGAAATACAAAAAAAACGTTCGCTCTGAAAGAATATATATATTCAAAGATTTGTGCCGCATTTTTACGATTTTTCAAAAATAGCAGACCTACAAGCTCATAGCGCGCCACCGAGTGGCGCGCTATGAGCTTGTAGATCTGCTATTTTTCAATAGCTAAAGTATAGCATAATGCTTAGTTAAAACACCAAAAGGGGTTCCCGCCAAAAAATGGGTTAATTACTTTACTCCCTTGCTGTACCGTTACAGCAGCCTGGGGTCTCTCAACCAGTATCAAGTCGAGTGTTAGTTCTGAATATCAGTTTCGATGTGCGTTTCCAGTTCAGTCAGCCAGAGTATCCGTCTAGTTGTATGAATGAATGTGTCATATCAGTCAGCTATGATGATAACTTGCTAGCCACCTATGATGGACAGGTGTCACACCTTTCAAACCCAGACCTAACCGGCCTTATCGCAAAACAGGAACATACCACAAGTCATCAGTCTCATTTAGAGTTATCATTTCACGGATGTTTCATGAAAATGTATATGATTCATTTATTTTTGCCATGGAATCATTGGAAGACATTAATACAAAATTGCACGTCTTAAATGATGTCATAATCTGCTCTGTGCGATGCTTGTTTACAAAGCCTAGGAGGCGAAATGGAATATGTGCCAATGTTCAATCCCCCCCCATTCATTGCAACTTTTGCTGATATTTCATGATGGTGACGACACTGACAGGCTTACAGCATGAAGCAATACTGAATACATGAAGTAATAAGACAGTAATACTACAATACACCACAGATACATTATTATCGAGAGCTTTGACAAGACAAAGAGCATCCACGGCAACAGTTCACACATGAGACATATACTGGAAATACATGCATGTGATTACAGTCTGATATAGAGTAATGCATAGTGTACACACACAGTGATAAGGGCTTAGCCTTTACCCTAATTAACCTAACAAGGACGCGCACGCACGCGCACACACACACACACACACACACACACACACACACACAGGTCTCTTTGTTCATGAGGCCAAGTGCAATATGTGTACGGTATATTGGGCAAGTGCAATATCGTATCTAGTGTACGGTTTGCCGTGCCGGGGACCCTTATTTTAAGATTTATTATTGTATTTATTATGGATGTTTTTTTTTATTTTACAGCGTTGAACCGACTATGATGAATTGACGGACTAAAAGTGTGTGGCACAATGTTGTTGTTGATGGTGCCATTTGGTTTTTGGATGCAATAAAGAAAATGTTATTGCATGTTCCATCCATGCAATGAACTTCAATCCAAAAAATACAATAAAAGTGTGCTTATGAAGATGTAGCCTGGCTAATAACAAGCCAGACCGAATCAGACAGTGTTGTGTGATATTAGTCTGGCTTATTAGCCAGGCTAATGAAGATGTGTGCGCGCGCACACACACGCACACGCGTCTTCATATAAGCACAATACAAACAGTCAAGTTTAGGGTCAGTACTCAATGAAGTTGAGTGACATAGAAACATAGGGTATTTTTGTCATGATTTAGAAGACATTTGTAGAATCGTCCTCTCAGGTCTAGATGTCTTACAAAAGACAATACAGAGTGGCGTGCTGTTCATTCCAGAGCCGCCTCTGTGGCTAACTGGAACACGCAGCAGACACATGACTTGACCACTGCCCCGGCATGACTGATAACATACAACGCATGCATGCACGCGGTCTATCTAGCAGTCTGCGCAGCCATCTAGCCATCTGTTTGTCTGCGCGTCTGTCTGTCCTTCCATCCACCACTACTACACTATCTGGGCAGCAACATACATCTTTACTCGAGTGGGAAAACACCCTTGCTGTGAGGAGGAGGAGGACAACAAAAAAAACAAGAGTGGGGCGGTGACTTAAAGCAGGTCACGGGACAAACAAAAAAACTGAAAAAAAGTGGCAGCCGGCCAGTCAACTTATTTATGCTTCTAATCTGCATTGACTGTACTTTTGGGGACATAGACACTTGTATTTTCACTGTGCCCTTCTTTCTCGTCTGTTGTTTGGTGGGTGGGGTGGGGTGGGGTGGGGTGGGTGGGAGAGCCATCTGTGTATGTGAGTGTTCTCTATAGTATACTATGGCTGTTGTTCATGCTGCTATGGCAGTGGTTTTCAACCCTTTTTGTATCGGGGCAAATTATTTATTCAGCATTTGAGCCACGGACCACCATTTGATGAGGTTTCCATGCTGTATTGATGTTTCGATAGGAGAGATAACAGGCAAACGTTGATCAAAATAACAATTATTCTACGGTCTCTAATTGCGCATGTAGACTTCTTGTAAGTAATGCAGATGTTTAACAATAATTTTACTCTTGAGAGCGTAAAATCTTTTTGATGATTACCTCACAGCTTCCTACTGTAACATGTTTGCCCCACTGTCTCCATGGAGTAAGTAAGTGCCTTGGATCTTTAACTATGGTCTTAAATGGACATTTGTTTTGTTAGTAAAGTGGACAGTGACTGTCTTAAATGGACATTTGTTTTGTTACTAAAGTGGACAGTGAATGGTCCTAAATGGACAGTCAGCGTTGCTGAAGAGCTCCCAGGAGACGTTGGCATTTGCCTACTGGACCGAGAGACGTTTCCTATGGACACACACACAGCTGCTGCTCTCACACACACACACACACACACACACACACACACACACACACACACACACACACACACACACACACACACACACACACACACACACACACACACACACACACACACACACACACACACACACACACACACACACACACACACACACACACACACACACACACACACACACACACACAGCTCTAAGATACCTGGTGAGACGCACACATACACATACACCCTTGCCAGCTAGGGTCGGCTGTCGAAATGTGGTGCAGGGTACTACCAGCTATGTAGGGACCATCAACATGAAGGAATAGATACAATCCTTATCATTTATTGAGGGTCCAATTGGTTTCTAATGAACACGAGGCCTATTAGCAGACCTACAAATGCCTAACGTCGTAAAACCTCTGTCACATTGGGAGCGGGCCGGAAACGTTTTTTGTAGCCAGTGTGTCGCCGCATTGTGAGCAGCAACAGAGATGCATCTGACCTCCTATAGAGCTTGTCAAACTTTTGTTCATGTCAAGGACCCCCACATTAATATGCATTCGGCCGCGGACCCCCACCTGAAAATATTTTGCGTCAGGGACCTGCCAGAAGAGAAGATTTGTGAGCTTGTCGACCGGGGCGATTTTTGAACATCTAAAGTATAGAACAGGATTTAAGTTGATAGTGACCACCGATAGTGACGCTACATTAACACATTTGTTTTCCTGGGTACCCCCACGGGAACCCCCTCAAGGACCCCCCGGGACTTTGAGAACCACTGCTCTAGAGGCTGTCCGGGAGGCGGGTCGCATTGGGAAACTGCGACACAGCTGCGGACGGATGGAGGCGGCAGGGGCTGAGTCACACCACCACAGATGCAGTCAGTTGGCAGCCCAGTGACGCTCTGAGCAGTGGCATGTTATGGCTGTACTCGGATGTAAGGCCTGTAAGCGCATGAGTCAGCTGCATCACACTAAAAGCCTGATGCATGCTTCCGCCTTCCGTGCGCCGTTTGCTCCGACTGAAGCAGTGTACACTTTACCCATGGTTAAATGAATGCCTGAATGTCGTGACCGACCGCAACGCACTGTGGGGGATTTCTGACAAAAGCTCTGACCGCGACCGACCCAGCCGAACCTCAGTCTGAAGGACATCGTGCTGTAGTTGGAAGACATGGCCGGACAGAAGAAACTACGGTTTGATTGGCTTTATGTCAGTCGTTCTTCAATTTTTCAAAAATAGAAGATCTTCTATTTTTCAATAGCTAAAGCATAACATAATGCTAACACCAAAAGGGGTTCCCGCCCCAAAATGGGTTAACGAGCACAGTGAGCTTGTAGTTCGGCTACATTTTCACAATATGTATTTGTGGAACCAAGGCAAACTATTAAGTGCAATGCCTACAATTCCGAGTGCTGGTCAGGGTGGAGGTGGGGTCCCCACTTCAAATATTATTAGTATAGGTCACAACCTGAAACGTTTGGGGAGCCACATGGCTATGCCAAATGAAAACCAGTGGCATTCCAAAGCACAGTCTATATACAGTGGCCTTGTGGGCTAATGGCACATGACAACTGGCAGGTTACAACTAGTGCAAACGGTCACGGCCTCATTTCCTTTGACACACATCTTCTTTTTTTCGCCACGTTGTGACCGTGCACGTAGCCAGGGTCTGTGCATGCGCACGCACACACACACACGCACACACACCCAAACTGGTAGATTATAGTTATAGTCACCAATGTACACAGTTTTTAAATGTACACATATTTATAAAAAAAAAAAAAAAGCTTTTTTTTAAAAAACATAATAGTCGACTAGTAAAAATGACTAGAAGTGAATGCACACACACACACACACACACACACACACACACACACACACACACACACACACACACACACACACACACACACACACACACACACACACACACACACACACACACACACACACACACACACACACACACACACACACACACACACACACACACACACACACACACACACACACACACACACACGCTTATCAGGGACTGCATGCTGGTGCTTCTTTCAAACAATGATGCAATGCTCATAATCACCGACGACCCACATACGATATATACATTTCGACAATACTGCTGGCTCATTGTAAATGCCCCAAAAAAAACATATATATATACATTCCACAAACGGGGACACTCATCAAATACAGAGCATATTCCTGGAGAACACACGTTTGTTATTATTACTATACTTGTGAGGACATGATAAGCCCTGCAGTCTCGGTTTATTTTCAAAGCCATGTCAGGAATTGCATTTGCTCTATGCTGGATCAGAATCCTAGTACCTATCGAGTGATTTCTTGGCCCTCAAGGATCCATCTGCTCTCACAAAGCCAGGCAAAGCAGCGTTCTCGGTCAGTGCTCCATTTGATTGGAATGAGCTCCGGAAGCAACACAAAGATCACATCACCACCTTCCTTGGGTCAATTCAGGGAAATGATTTCCAGCACTTTTGTTTTTAATTGATTCTCTTACAGTTATTTTAGTTTTGAGTATTTTCTGTCTACCTATTCATATATTCGGCTACAATGAAAATGAGGGCCTGCCCCTCAACTGTACTCCGAGTCCGAGGTTAAATAAAGGTTATGATGATGGACAACAACATAGGTCGGCATTGAAAAAAGCAGAAAACAGCCACAAAGAAAATATATGCCAATCGACATACATAACGGTATGACAAACAAAATGCACGTGTGTGGAGTTGAATGTGTGGGTGCGTGAGTGTGTGCAAGTGTGTGTGCACGTGTGCATGTGTGTGCAGAATACAGCCAGCTATCCACTGCCCAGTCCATTCTAATTAGCCCCCTCACCATCATGTAATTTTATTTCACCATTGTTTGTTAATCACAATTATTTGTACAATATGACACACACACACACACACACACACACACACACACACACACACACACACACACACACACACACACACACACACACACACACACACACACACACACACACACACACACACACACACACACACACACACACACACACACACACACACACACACACACACACACACAGCTTTCCATGGCAACGGCTACACCACAGCCATACGATCCATTCATACTGTAAAGCATTTTGACTGAGTACATCTACTCAAGTACTGTCCTGAAGTTTCCGTTTGTTTGAAGTAGTCAAAGTCGTACCATTTGTCACACACGTTACCGCAGTGACATTTGTTCTCAGGCATTTGACCCATCTCTTGGAGCAGTGAGCCGGAGCCAAGGGGCGGTGAGCTACACCCATGCCACGCTCTGGAATCATTTGATTAGTTGAGTTGACCCCCCCCCCCAAATCCAACCCATTGATGCAGAGTGCCACGCAGGGAGGCCCATTGGGTCCCATTTTCTTTGGTATGACCCGGCAGGGCCAGGGATCGAACCCTGACCTCCCAGTTGCAGGGCGGACACTCTAACCACAAGGCCAAGGCCACACAAGGCCACTGTCTACTCCACCACATCTCAGGGGCGAATATTGTACTTTTCACTCCACTACAATTTAACAAGATTTTAGTTACTAGTTACTTTGTAGATTTTGATCATTGTTACAAAAAAAAAAACATACATGAAGAATCAATTAGCCGCCAATCTGCAAGCTCACAACATGAACATGTTGCATCACAACGCATTGTGTGCTTATAGATCAGCTATTTTCGGGGTTTAGTACTGACTTTTACGTATATTTTGACGCCAGCGCTGTTGTACTTTTAATGTACTAGTCAAATTATGAATATACAGTACTTGTACTTGCAACAAGAGTATCCTCTACATTGTGGTATTGATACTTGGACTAGAGTAAAATTAAATCGGATTACTGCCATCACTGTGGCTACACCACTGTAACATGATCCCCACACGTGCGCACGCACAGAGAGAGAGAGAGCGAGAGCGAGAGCGAGAGCGAGAGCGAGAGCGAGAGCGAGAGAGTATGAATCCAATCACACACACACTCAGTGTCAGATTACATTACTCACCCTCAAACAGCCGGTCTAGCCTGTGGTGGAAGAAGCCATCGGCAGCGATACCACAATGCACAATACCACAATTACTTTGTCACAAGTAATTGTATTTGTACTTGAGTAAAAGTACAAAATGCACTTAACAGTACCAAAGTACTCAATTTATTTATTCATTCACATTCATATATACCGTAACGCAAAGAAATAGATCTGCTATTTTTGAATAACCAAATTATAAAATAGGACTTGACTACTTGTAAAACCTTTGTACTAGCGCAAAGAAGAAGTACAATATTTTTTTTCCTCAGAGATGTAGTGGAGTAGAAAGTATAAAAGGCTCCAGAAAATACTGCAGTAAAGTAAAAAAAAAAAAAAAAAAAAAAACCCTTGAAACAGTACTCGGATACTGTACTTGAGTAAGCTACTCTCCACCGGTCCTCTGGGCTTACATTAGCCATGCTGTTACTGCCGCTTGTAAACGGGGTTACACACACACACACACACACACACACACACACACACACACACACACACACACACACACACACACACACACACACACACACACACACACACACACACACACACACACACACACACACACACACACACACACACACACACACACACACACACACACACACACACACACACACACACACACACACACACACACACACACACACAGTGTCCTTGCAGTATCTAGAGGGCGTAGAGACAATGGCACTTTGGGGCAGATGAGACTGACTCAAACAGGAGCAGCGCCATCAGGATGTGCGGCTAGCTAGGCTAACTCTAGCTCAGTTTCCATTTCAAGGACCCTTAGTTTTTTTGATTGATTGATTGAAATATGTATTAACAGTTTGCAGAATTACAGTACATTTCGAGCACAAACTCAATACAAAGGCTGTTAACTGTGAGTGGACGACCCAATTCAGCATTACACTTGTTTCCAACAGGGTCCACCATGTTCAATTCATCAAAACATTTAGAGACGTACAAATAGACACTTCTATATAGACAAAGAACAGAACAGGAATTCATCATAATGGAGGTAAAAAGGGAAAATAAACATATACAGTGAGGGAAAAGGGGGGGGGGGGGGGGGGGGGGGATTCAGATTTTACGGGGGCCAGTTTCGAATTGCAGCCGTCCGTAGGTGCCCTTTGAGAGCGGTTTTGAAGGAGTCAAGGGATTCACATGTCTTAATGACTGTTGGTAGGGCGTTCCACATTTTGGTGGCATAATAGGAGCGAAAAGAATTTAGTCCCTTGTTTGTGCCGAATCTGGGTTGTACATGGTTCGTTGCACTCCCTCTGGTGTTGTGGGTGTGGACTTCGTTAACATTAAGGAAGTATCTAGACAGGTACATGGGTATCTTGGTTTGACATGCATTAGGGGGTGTGAGAGAGTGTATCGACACACACTCGAGTGCTGGGGGTCAGTACTGTAGGAAAGGAAGGCTTCACTTCACTGAGCAACCTTCCACAGAGCAAATTGTTACAGTTGGGTGCCACCGATATTGTCCCTTATCATTTGACCCATTTAGGCCTGACCTCAAAATTTAAAAAAAAATCCTTCTAAATCCTCCAGTTTCCTGAAATAAATATTTTCACGATTTTTCAAAAATAGCAGACCTACAAGCTCATAGCGCGCCACTCGGTGGCACGCTACGAGCTTGTAGATCTGCTATTTTTCAATAGCTAAATTATAACATAATGTTTAAAACACCAAAAGGGGTTCCCGCCCCAAAATGGGTTAACTGTCCTTTTGCGCAGATCACGCAAACCTCAGCAAAAAGAAAAGGACAATATCGATGGCCTCCAACTGTATGCATTGGGGCTAACTGGCTATGACTGTTTTCCTCAATTTTGATTTATAATCGCAATATATATATATATATATATATATATATATATATATATATATATATATATATATATATATACACACCGCCTTACATTCAACATTATGCAACATAACATGCAATATATTGAATTGTGAGTGCCGCCTGTATTGTGATGCGTATCGAATCGCCAAATCCATGGCCATGCACATGCAGTCCTTGTATGCATGATTAGACCACGGAGGACCCCGATTTGATAGATTCATATTCATTTATTTAATCTCTGGGACCCCAATCTGCACTGTCAAATCTGTCAAGTGTCAATTGAACTCTGAGAGTGTACAAATGTGGTTCCATTTGGACACTCTCGGGAGTCAAATAAAGCCACAGACATCTCCGTTTGTCTCCTATAGGCTTTGTTAACAGAAACCATGCACAGGAGAGATAATGACAAATAACCGACATTTATAATGACACTTTCAACAGATGGATTCATTCAGACGATACCGGAACGATTATGGAAGAAAATAAATCTCGATTATCCCACATTTTCATTATGTAATAACTGTGACAGGTCAGACAACTACAGTGCAACAGTAGTAAGGCCCCCCCCCCCCCCCCCAAGTCAACACAACAGCAGCAGAAATGTGTTCTGTAACGTTGCCCTACTTTGCTTGTCCCCGGCATAAATATCCCTTTGTTTCCCAAATGACACTGGTCCCGTTTGTCCCGTTTGGAAGGATTTTACTGTTTTACTTCAATAAGGACCGAAGAAATGATTATGTGGATGTGGAAGGTAAACAACATGACAGATTGCTTACATTTTACCTCGAGGGTAGACCTGGTCACGAACAGCTTGTTCCTGACCTATACTATGTCGACTGAAACTATTCGTCGAAAAATATTCGTCGACTACCTTTTTTAAATATATGTATATATATATACACTAAAATGTTAGGGAGGGACTAGTGGAGAAGAGATGGTTGTGGTAGTGCAGGGTTCCCCAATAGGCGGCCCACGGGCCATTTGCGGCCCGCGGAGCGCCCCCTTGTGGCCCCTGGAAGAATTTCAATTTTTGTTTTCTTTTTTTAGGGGGTCTCAGATATAAATGGCATTAAATGGGGGTCAGTAGCCTATACATGTCAAACTGGGCATCCTTTTCAAATGGGGTCTTGCCCTGAAAATGTATTTTCAGGGCAAGACCTCGACCTTGTGCGTGCGGACTCGGCCCCCAGCCTGGTACCCTAGTCAAAATATGGCCCTTGAGGAAAATTAATTGGGGAACCCTGTGGTAGTGCTACGAAAATAGCCGATCTACAAGCTTGTAGATGTGCTATTTCCTAAGTATAAATTATAAGTCTAAAGCATGAATATAGCAAAGTATAAATTCTAAGTCATGACGCCATCACGGCCCGTAAATTGCTGTCAAAATGAAGACAGAGTCAGGAACACTCACAGTTCCCATATCAGTGCAGAACCAAGCCTCTTAGCAGGCTTGTTACGCTATCGACAAAAAGATGAAGCTAAATATCACCCTCCTCCTCGCCACCTTGTCTTCATATCACCCTCCTCCCAAACTGGCTCCATATCACCCTCCTCCATCCCCACCTTGTCTTCATATCACCCTCCTCCCAAACTGGCTCCATATCACCCTCCTCCTCCCCACCTTCACGTCTTCATATCACCCTCCTCCCAAACTGGCTCCATATCACCCTCATCCCCACCTGGCTCCATAGCACATATCAGCTCCAAAACACAACTCAACCGTCAATCGCAATAATCTGTATGACTATGAACATTAATCTTCAAGTAAATACAATGACAGCCCTACCCAGCGCATTGCAAACAGCCCACCCTGCCCCCTGCCTTCTCGCCAAGACCCAATCAATCAATCCTTAGCCTCGATCAATAAAGCAAATTCAACCCCATCCCAGCGTTTAGCTCGCTCCATCAATCCCATCAGCCCTTTGCTACACACGAAGACCCCCTTATCTGCTCTACATACTGGACTATCTACATCTCATTATACTGTTGGATGAGGCTGGCATTTTCACAATGGCTGCTAGGGTGCGCACGTGCGTGCGTGTTCCTGGGTTATTAATGACATGGTAACAGTGTACACCATTAGGTTACATGTCACGCAGTGGGGTATATGTATATAGGTACCTACGCCCTCCTATTCATTCATTCATTCATTCATGGCTCTTTCGGTCAGATTCTTTTCATCGTTTCGCAAACATTAATGGCGGTAATCTGATGCCGATTTCTCGCCTTACATCTCGCATATCTCCCCCCACCCCCCGTAACTCCATCCTCATAATTCCATATCGCATACCCACATTACACAATGGTGGAAGAATAAGCCTACTCACATTTGTTTTAACCTTTTCTTTAACCCATTTAGGCCTGACGTCGAAATGTAAAATAATTATTCGAAATCCTCCAGTTTTCTGAAATAAATATTTTCACGATTTTTCAAAAATAGCAGACCTGCTATCAGATCTGCTATTTTTCAATAGCTAAATTACAACATAATGTTTAAAACACCAAAAGGGGTTCCCGCCCAAAATGGGTTAAGGAGCACTTCACCCATATTCAACCTATCGTTGTATAATAGGTCCTCAACAATAATGCTCATTAGGGATGCACCGAAAGGGAAATTCTTGGCCGAAACCAAATATAGGAAACAGTTGGCCGAAAACGATTAATATTATATATCTTTTTTTCCTACCATTGCTGTCATGGCCGTACCTTAAAGCTACCTGATTTATGGCAAAAAAAAATGGTTATGGCAAAACTTAACTTGAAAAATAAATCCTCTTTTTTCTCCCTCCCTCCCCCTCTCTCTCTCTCCCTCCCTCCCTCCCTCCCTCCCTCCCTCCCTCTCCCCCTCCCTCCCTCCCTCCCTCCCTCTCTCCCTCTCTCCCTCTCCCCCTCTCTCTCTCTCTCTCTCTCTCTCTCTCTCTCTCTCTCTCTCTCTCTCTCTCCCTCCCTCCCTCCCTCCCTCCCTCTCTCTCTCCCTCCCTCCCTCCCTCTCTCTCTCTCTCCCTCCCTCTCTCTCCCTCTCCCTCCCCCTCCCTCCCTCCCTCCCTCCCTCTCCCTCTCTCTCTCCCTCTCTCCCTCCCTCTCCCCCTCTCCCTCTCCCCCCCTCTCCCTCTCTCCCTCTCCCCCTCTCTCCCTCTCCCTCTCCCTCTCCCTCTCCCAGCGAGGGACTGGATGAGCGCAATCCACTTGTTTTACAATAGAAGCCAAACCTGCCTACCGATGTCACTGGTAGGCACTAGGGAAGGTATCTGAACTGTCCACAGCCCTCCTCTGAGACACAGAGTGAGTAGACATGATTCTGAACTGTCCACAGCCCTCCTCTGAGACACAGAGTGAGTAGACAGGATTCTGAACTGTCCACAGGCCTCCTCTGAGACACAGAGAGTAGACAGGATTCTGAACTGTCCACTGTCCAACTGTAGCGCCCGGTTGTTGGTTTCTGACGTTCTTTTGTTGGTTCACTCACTGTGTTTAGTTATGGTTGTCCTCTAGCTCCAGTTAGCTCATAGCATTAGCTTATGTTAGCTTCTGTTGCCACTCGCTCCGCGTTGCAGCGTTCAGAGTATGGGTTTTTATGCCGGTCAGACTAACATTGGCTTTGGAGGCAGCCAATCATGACTAGGTCGCTTAGTAAAGTCATCTCGCAATATCTCCACCTCACCCCCGTAACTCCATCCCCATTATTATAAATCTCTCACCTCACCCCCGTAACTCCATCCCCATTATTCTACATCTCTCACCTCACCCCCGTAACTCCATCCCCATTATTCTACATCCCTCGCTTCCGTATTATAATCCCGAGTTATACTTTGCCGTGTGGCACAGTGGCGACAAATAAATAAAAACGGAGCTGCAATCTCACAATGCTGTGCATTGCTGAGATTGTAGGTCTGCTGGAAGCATATCTATGTTTCCCATTTGCAAGCCTAACGAAGTGGGAAGTGGGTAACATAGAACCCGGAATACAAATGGACAGCAACAATATAATCATTTGTGGCAGGCCTAAAAATCAGGCTTTAGGCTCTCGTTCACCATCTTCATTTAGAGTCTCCCTCCCCCTTCCCCCACCACCACAAGCACGTGTGCGTGGAAGGCAGCACTGCGGTGACACAGCCATATTACTCATCATCATCATCATCATCATCGTCGGGGTCGGCAGTCGTGGAGGCGAGGGGGCTGACCGGCCTAGCCTCTCGTAGCGATATAATATCACTGCGTGGATATTATCCCATTTAGGCCTGACCTCAAAATTAAAAAAAAAATCTTCTAAATCCTCCAGTTTTCTGAAATAAATATTTTCACGATTTTTAAAAAATAGCAGACCTACAAGCTCGTAGCGCGCCACTCGGTGGCGCGCTATGAGCTTGTAGATCTGCTATTTTA
Source organism: Electrona antarctica (assembly GCF_951216825.1). Taxonomy (NCBI): domain Eukaryota; kingdom Metazoa; phylum Chordata; class Actinopteri; order Myctophiformes; family Myctophidae; genus Electrona; species Electrona antarctica. The sequence goes on along the minus strand of NC_136789.1, from coordinate 56,010,375 downwards.
TAGCTAAATTATAACATAATGTTTAAAACACCAAAAGGGGTTCCCGCCCAAAATGGGTTAGTCTCCTCCCTCTCAGTATTATTTTTTTTTGTTGTTTTTTTGCAATGTCCCGCCCCATATTTGCATACTGGGCCCTGGTTGATTATAGCCAGGTTCCAGACAAATCTGTTTGGCTCGTCACCACTTCGGCCGTGGAATTCCTCCCACAATTGAGAGGGGCCAGACTCAATCTGCCTGGGGCAATATGCATTGCAAAGGCAGATGAAGGATGGCTATATGCAAGATGCAGATGACCTCTGACATCTGTCCTGTTAGACGCCAACACAGCTACGCCGCATATTATGGCACAACTCTAAGGGCGGATAGAGGGCCTGTACAGTATGTATGCAGACAGTGGGTGGCCATCAGCGTTGTACGATTTTTGCGAGAGAAATAAGCAACCAGGTCTATGAAAACAAGCCCAAAAGAAGCCTAGGCAATACGGCTATTTGGAAATAGCCGACCTACAAGTTTACAGCACGCTGCGAACAGCTTGCAGAACAGCATTTGTTTTCTTTTTGCTTTTAAGAAAGAAAAAATCTACACATTCTTTTGAATATTTCTTTAAACATACAAATGTCGTATGGGAAAGTCCCTGGCACAAGATGGGTCTTTTCCGTGAAAATGTTTAAGAACCACTGGTTTAAACAACATCAAGATCAAGCGAGCCTAAATAAGAAACTACACTTTAGATACAGGCCCAAAAAAAAAAAACACCACCCAATATCTGTGACCAAAAAGTGACTTTACAAGAAGTTAAGCCCAAACTTGCTTATATAATAAGTTAACAGACATGGCAACACTGGTGGTCAAGATTCCAGGTGTATTATTTGTCACTCAATCATCCAAGTACACACTGTACGTCACGTGCCGTGACATCTCGTCCGGTAGATACAGTAGACATAAGGTGCTGTGTAGCACAATATGTAGAATTGTGTTTAGGCATTATCATTCTATGACCTACGTGCAGCTTAGTGCTTACTCAAAGTGCTTTACAATGCTTACATTCATTCATTGGGAGGTGAAGCAGAGAACAGTCAATTCCAGCGTCCTCACTTCCCACATTCACACACCAATGGTGGCGACCACTGGAGGCAAACATAAACCTATATGTTCTTGCTGTTCTACATACAGCCATTGAAAACATTGCAGATTGAGGCTTTAACCTGTGCTTTTATGAAACTAATGCAAGTTGGAAATGCATGCCTCACCCAGTTATTATGTACAGTATGTGTCCCTTTTATGCCCATAATATGGAGGTCTTTATCAGGCATGCCCAAATATCTATGCAGATGTCGGAACATATTTGTGATATACGGTATGGAGCCTGGGAAGGGGCCCTGTCCAGAGCCCGGGCAGAGGCCTTTCGTGGCAGTTCTGGACCACCGTGGGACCGTCCGACTTCAAACCGGGCACTGCACCTTCTGTGGGGGTGTGGAACGCGTGTGTCGAATTTGAAGTCGGCGGGGCAAGCGGTTCTCGAGTTACGTGGTTTACAGACGTACGTGTACACACACACACACACACACACACACACACACACACACACACACACACACACACACACACACACACACACACACACACACACACACACACACACACACACACACACACACACACACACACACACACACACACACACACACACACACACACACACACACACACACACACACACACACACACACACACACACACAGAGAGAGAGATGCATTTATGTATATGCTCCAACGGTGCCCGTTGGAGCCTCCACAACGGTGCCCGTTGGGCACTGGCCTACTTGGAACGATGCAAGTTGGAAATGCATGCCCCACCCAGATATTATGATGTGTCCCTTTTATGCCCATATATGGAGTTCTTTGTCATGCATGCCTAAATATGGAGTCTATGCATCAGACGTCAGAATGATGTCAGAACAGGCCAGCTCCATATATGGACACTGGGCAGGGGCCCTGTCCAGAGCCCGGGCAGAGGCCTTTTTGGGGGCGGTTACGCGGTTAACGTTATACTCTGAATGACAGAATCGGCCCATGAGACGTGACATGCCCCGCGATTGTCGTTTAATCCACCCAAAACATACTTTTTGTAAGCGAGATACTATCGTTTAGAGAAATCAGCCGCAAATCAAGCTTGTTTTGACCCAAAAAGAAGAGTCTGTGATATTAGTATTCACCATAGACCACATAATGCAGCAGATTTTCCATTTCCATTAAGATTTTGTTTTTACCGCACCGGAACCGGGGTGTTATGAGCGCGTCCAGGACGCAGTTGATCACCGTAATCAATTGATATTAAAAAAGGCGTGATAAGGCACCATCGGCGGGAGAGGTACATACGAAAATAGGTGTCAAAAGGCGCAATTGGCGATAAATGAGTTAACAGTCAAAGTATCTGGGGCTGGACTGTTGGCTCAAACAATTTCCAAATGCTTCCGCCTACACCTACACTGTGCAATACAAGCACTTGAAAACCATACTGTCCTACGGTAAATAGTCAAAGCATTAATATCCAGCTTGCTGCTTAGCAGAAAACTGACATTCTAAAATGTAACCACTTAGACCCTCTGTTCTAACTGGACCCGAGTTGGCTCTGTACTTGCCTTTCCCAAAAATAGCCGGTCGGCAAGCTCACAACACGTGTCGGTCGGCTATTTTTGGCCATTGCCCCCCTCTCTCCCCTCCCTATATAGATGCTGGGGTTCAAGTGGTTAAAGATATTTAAAAATATATTTCCGCGATGACACAACAGATGACAGCTTCCATCCAGTAGTTCTACACTGACACTCTATGTACAATAGTTGTCTGGCTCTAGAGACTATAGGGATCCCCCGGCTCTAGAGACTATAGGGATCCCCCGTCTGGCTCTAGAGACTATAGGGATCCCCCGGCTCTAGAGACTATAGGGATCCACCGGCTCTAGAGACTATAGGGATCCCCCTGGCTCTAGAGACTATAGGGATCCCCCGGCTCTAGAGACTATAGGGATCCCCCGGCTCTAGAGACTATAGGGATCCCCCGGCTCTAGAGACTATAGGGATCCCCCTGGCTCTAGAGACTATAGGGATCCCCCGGCTCTAGAGACTATAGGGATCCCCCGGCTCTAGAGACTATAGGGATCCCCCGGCTCTAGAGACTATAGGGATCCCCCGGCTCTAGAGACTATAGGGATCCCCCGGCTCTAGAGACTATAGGGATCCCCCGGCTCTAGAGACTATAGGGATCCCCCGGCTCTAGAGACTATAGGGATCCCCTGGCTCTAGAGACTATAGGGATCCCCCGGCTCTAGAGACTATAGGGATCCCCCGGCTCTAGAGACTATAGGGATCCCCCGGCTCTAGAGACTATAGGGATCCCCCGGCTCTAGAGACTATAGGGATCCACCGGCTCTAGAGACTATAGGGATCCACCGGCTCTAGAGACTATAGGGATCCACCGGCTCTAGAGACTATAGGGATCCCCCGGCTCTAGAGACTATAGGGATCCACCGGCTCTAGAGACTATAGGGATCCCCCTCTAGAGACTATAGGGATCCCCTCTAGAGACTATAGGGATCCCCCGGCTCTAGAGACTATAGGGATCCCCTCTAGAGACTATAGGGATCCCCCGTCTGGCTCTAGAGACTATAGGGATCCCCCGGCTCTAGAGACTATAGGGATCCCCCGGCTCTAGAGACTATAGGGATCCCCCGGCTCTAGAGACTATAGGGATCCCCCGGCTCTAGAGACTATAGGGATCCCCCGGCTCTAGAGACTATAGGGATCCACCGGCTCTAGAGACTATAGGGATCCCCCGGCTCTAGAGACTATAGGGATCCCCCTGGCTCTAGAGACTATAGGGATCCCCCTAGCTCTAGAGACTATAGGGATCCCCCGTCTGGCTCTAGAGACTATAGGGATCCCCCTCTAGAGACTATAGGGATCCCCCGGCTGGCTCTAGAGACTATAGGGATCCCCCGGCTGGCTCTAGAGACTATAGGGATCCCCCGGCTCTAGAGACTATAGGGATCCCCCGGCTCTAGAGACTATAGGGATCCACCGGCTCTAGAGACTATAGGGATCCCCCGGCTCTAGAGACTATAGGGATCCCCCGGCTCTAGAGACTATAGGGATCCCCCGGTTTGGCTCTAGAGACTATAGGGATCCCCCGTCTGGCTCTAGAGACTATAGGGATCCCCCGGCTCTAGAGACTATAGGGATCCCCCGTCTGGCTCTAGAGACTATAGGGATCCCCCGTCTGGCTCTAGAGACTATAGGGATCCCCCGTCTGGCTCTAGAGACTATAGGGATCCCCTGGCTCTAGAGACTATAGGGATCCCCCGGCTCTAGAGACTATAGGGATCCCCCGGCTCTAGAGACTATAGGGATCCCCTGGCTCTAGAGACTATAGGGATCCCCCGGCTCTAGAGACTATAGGGATCCCCCGGCTCTAGAGACTATAGGGATCCCCCGGCTCTAGAGACTATAGGGATCCCCCGGCTCTAGAGACTATAGGGATCCCCCGTCTGGCTCTAGAGACTATAGGGATCCCCCGTCTGGCTCTAGAGACTATAGGGATCCCCCGGCTCTAGAGACTATAGGGATCCCCCGTCTGGCTCTAGAGACTATAGGGATCCCCCGGCTCTAGAGACTATAGGGATCCCCCGGCTCTAGAGACTATAGGGATCCCCCGGCTCTAGAGACTATAGGGATCCCCCGGCTCTAGAGACTATAGGGATCCCCCGGCTCTAGAGACTATAGGGATCCCCCGGCTCTAGAGACTATAGGGATCCCCCGGCTCTAGAGACTATAGGGATCCCCCGGCTCTAGAGACTATAGGGATCCCCCGGCTCTAGAGACTATAGGGATCCCCCGGCTCTAGAGACTATAGGGATCCCCCGGCTCTAGAGACTATAGGGATCCCCCGGCTCTAGAGACTATAGGGATCCCCCGGCTGGCTCTAGAGACTATAGGGATCCCCCGGCTCTAGAGACTATAGGGATCCACCGGCTCTAGAGACTATAGGGATCCCCCGGCTCTAGAGACTATAGGGATCCCCCGGCTCTAGAGACTATAGGGATCCCCCGGCTCTAGAGACTATAGGGATCCCCCGGCTCTAGAGACTATAGGGATCCCCCGGCTCTAGAGACTATAGGGATCCCCCGGCTCTAGAGACTATAGGGATCCCCCGGCTCTAGAGACTATAGGGATCCCCCGGCTCTAGAGACTATAGGGATCCCCCGGCTCTAGAGACTATAGGGATCCCCCGGCTCTAGAGACTATAGGGATCCCCCGGCTCTAGAGACTATAGGGATCCCCCGGCTCTAGAGACTATAGGGATCCCCCGGCTCTAGAGACTATAGGGATCCCCCGGCTCTAGAGACTATAGGGATCCCCTGTCTGGCTCTAGAGACTATAGGGATCCCCCGGCTCTAGAGACTATAGGGATCCCCCGACTATAGGGATCCCCTGTCTGGCTCTAGAGACTATAGGGATCCCCCGGCTCTAGAGACTATAGGGATCCCCCGGCTCTAGAGACTATAGGGATCCCCCGGCTCTAGAGACTATAGGGATCCCCCGGCTCTAGAGACTATAGGGATCCCCGGCTGGCTCTAGAGACTATAGGGATCCCCTGGCTCTAGAGACTATAGGGATCCCCCGGCTCTAGAGACTATAGGGATCCCCCGGCTCTAGAGACTATAGGGATCCCCCGGCTCTAGAGACTATAGGGATCCACCGGCTCTAGAGACTATAGGGATCCCCCGGCTCTAGAGACTATAGGGATCCCCCGGCTCTAGAGACTATAGGATCCCCCGGCTCTAGAGACTATAGGGATCCCCCGGCTCTAGAGACTATAGGGATCCCCCGGCTCTAGAGACTATAGGGATCCCCCGGCTCTAGAGACTATAGGGATCCCCCGGCTCTAGAGACTATAGGGATCCCCCGGTTTGGCTCTAGAGACTATAGGGATCCCCCGTCTGGCTCTAGAGACTATAGGGATCCCCCGGCTCTAGAGACTATAGGGATCCCCCTCTAGAGACTATAGGGATCCCCCGGCTCTAGAGACTATAGGGATCCCCCGGCTCTAGAGACTATAGGGATCCCCCGGCTCTAGAGACTATAGGGATCCCCCGGCTCTAGAGACTATAGGGATCCCCCGGCTCTAGAGACTATAGGGATCCCCTGGCTCTAGAGACTATAGGGATCCCCCGGCTCTAGAGACTATAGGGATCCCCCGGCTCTAGAGACTATAGGGATCCCCCGGCTCTAGAGACTATAGGGATCCCCCGGCTCTAGAGACTATAGGGATCCCCCGTCTGGCTCTAGAGACTATAGGGATCCCCCGGCTCTAGAGACTATAGGGATCCCCCGGCTCTAGAGACTATAGGGATCCCCCGGCTCTAGAGACTATAGGGATCCCCCGGCTCTAGAGACTATAGGGATCCCCCGGCTCTAGAGACTATAGGGATCCCCCGGCTCTAGAGACTATAGGGATCCCCCGGCTCTAGAGACTATAGGGATCCCCCGGCTCTAGAGACTATAGGGATCCCCCTGGCTCTAGAGACTATAGGGATCCCCCTGCTCTAGAGACTATAGGGATCCCCCGGCTCTAGAGACTATAGGGATCCCCCGGCTCTAGAGACTATAGGGATCCCCCGGCTCTAGAGACTATAGGGATCCCCCGGCTCTAGAGACTATAGGGATCCCCCGGCTCTAGAGACTATAGGGATCCCCCGGCTCTAGAGACTATAGGGATCCCCCGGCTCTAGAGACTATAGGGATCCCCCGGCTCTAGAGACTATAGGGATCCCCCCGGCTCTAGAGACTATAGGGATCCCCCGGCTCTAGAGACTATAGGGATCCCCCTCTAGAGACTATAGGGATCCCCCGGCTCTAGAGACTATAGGGATCCCCCGGCTCTAGAGACTATAGGGATCCCCCGGCTCTAGAGACTATAGGGATCCCCCGTCTGGCTCTAGAGACTATAGGGATCCCCCGGCTCTAGAGACTATAGGGATCCCCCGGCTCTAGAGACTATAGGGATCCCCCGGCTCTAGAGACTATAGGGATCCCCCGGCTCTAGAGACTATAGGGATCCCCCGGCTCTAGAGACTATAGGGATCCCCCGGCTCTAGAGACTATAGGGATCCACCGGCTCTAGAGACTATAGGGATCCCCCGGCTCTAGAGACTATAGGGATCCCCCGGCTCTAGAGACTATAGGGATCCCCTGTCTGGCTCTAGAGACTATAGGGATCCCCTGGCTCTAGAGACTATAGGGATCCCCCGGCTCTAGAGACTATAGGGATCCCCCGTCTCTAGAGACTATAGGGATCCCCTGTCTGGCTCTAGAGACTATAGGGATCCCCTGGCTCTAGAGACTATAGGGATCCCCCGGCTCTAGAGACTATAGGGATCCCCCTCTAGAGACTATAGGGATCCCCCGGCTCTAGAGACTATAGGGATCCCCCGGCTCTAGAGACTATAGGGATCCCCCTCTAGAGACTATAGGGATCCCCCGGCTCTAGAGACTATAGGGATCCCCCGGCTCTAGAGACTATAGGGATCCCCCGGCTCTAGAGACTATAGGGATCCCCCGGCTCTAGAGACTATAGGGATCCCCCTCTAGAGACTATAGGGATCCCCCGGCTCTAGAGACTATAGGGATCCCCCGGCTCTAGAGACACTATTCAAACACTCTTTATGTCCATTGCTAGTTTGACCACTTTGCGACATGCTTCCATATAGAACAGTGGTTGTCAAAGCGGGGTGCGGGGTGCGGGGGGGGTGCGGGGTGCGGGGGAAATGTTTTGAAAAATACCGAAAAATGTTTGGATATTTTTGAAGAATTAAAAGAAAGAAGAGTTACATATACAAATACAGATCGATTTGGGGGTCCACTTTGAGAAGCACTGCCATAAGAGGACAATGCTGGCTGCTATGGCATGCAAATGACAGACGTCAAGCCGTGGCGAGTTAGAACTGATCGGAGAAGTCTCATTCCAATACCAGGGTGAACGTGAACACAGCTTCTGAACCACAGTGAACGTGAACACAGCTTCTGTTCTGAACCATTCTTTAGCTCCATGGTCACTGAACCACAGTGAACGTGAACACAGCTTCTGTTCTGAACCATTCTTTAGCTCCATGGTCGTCCGTGAACACAGCTTCTGTTCTGAACCATTCTTTAGCTCCATGGTCACTCTGTTCTGAACCATTCTTTAGCTCCATGGTCACTCTGTTCTGAACCATTCTTTAGCTCCATGGTCAGTCTGTCTGGTCTGTTCTGAACCATTCTTTAGCTCCATGGTCAGTCTGTCTGGTCTGTTCTGAACCATTCTTTAGCTCCATGGTCAGTCTGTCTGGTCTGTTCTGAACCATTCTTTAGCTCCATGGTCACTGAACCACAGTGAACGTGAACACAGCTTCTGTTCTGAACCATTCTTTAGCTCCATGGTCACTGAACCACAGTGAACGTGAACACAGCTTCTGTTCTGAACCGTTCTTTAGCTCCATGGTCACTGAACTAAATATTCGTCACAAGCCACACAATCTTCCCCACGTACACACGCCACAAAAATGATATTATTTTCAGAGAGACAAATCAGGAGAAAATCGTTCATGAGATCTGCCGTCAGGCGGCGCCCGGTTATGTCTATATTTGCGCACCATTTGCCTCCGATGCCTAGAATTGGAATGGAGAATCTTCCTGTATATATCCACCATCTTCGACATAATTCCCCACCAGGATTAATTAATAAATTCAATCGTACAGGCCAGGATTTCTTTTCCCGTGCAACCCTTATGTTGAAGAGCCAAAAACTGCAACCACATTTTACTTATGAGTGTGTGTTGTGACGGACCGGATACCCGCCTCTCGCTCGGAGACCACAAAGGATCACCGCGACCATCGCTACGGCCGTTATGGACCGTCGAATAAAGCTTTTTTTTTTTCTTTTTTTTTTTTTATCCCACGATTTTGTAACCCATTTTTCACCCCTGTGTCAATGATCTGATTTGATCCTGGGCTCTACACACCCTCCACCAACCTAGTCCCCATATATGGGGGGGACATGGGGAGAGCAACGGACTTGAACTCATGCTTCCTTCATGCCTGAGTGTCCAAGTTGCTCCTTTACACCTGACAGGGGGGAGTTTCCCTGGTTGGACGTAGCGCGTGGAAGGAACACGTTATTCCAGGGGGAAGCAGTTTAGAGACCAGGATTACTGCATGTTTTTGTGAGGGTACCTACCCTAGGGGACACGGGGAGAACATGCAAACTCCACACAGAAAGGCCCTTTCGCCAACCCCACCTCGGGTATGGGCTTGTTGGTAAAGCTTGTTTTGACCAGAAACGCCATCCGGGACAACAAGGAATTGGGAGATAAAGGCGGTCGAAAAGAAACCAGATACAGTACGTGTGGAACCGTGGATGGAACCATTCCCGTTTACACCATCACCTAGCAACCCAGCGCTAACGTATTAAGTAGCATTACGACCCGATCGGTCAGAACCACTATAAAAAGAAAAATACCATTTGAAATACGCCATTGACGGGCGCTCAGATGAAATAACAAAAGACGCTATGATCTACGTCATACGAACGTGTCGGAGACGGCCACTGACCTGGAAGGGGAAGATGTTGTCGTTGCGCCCCACGCCGTCCTCCATCCAGGACTTGGGGTTGAAGCCCCCCACGGCGGGGCCGTTGCGGGGGTACTTCTGAGAGCCGGCGCTCATGTGATTGTTGGGAAAGGTCTTCTTCAGCGGCGAGATGGAGTTGATGGGCGTCACGCCGCCGTTCATCCCCCGTCGGTAGTCCCTGCCGCCCTGCCACACAGAGGATCACGGCATCGGACGGTGAACGATTGTAGTCGTGAAGTAAAAATAAAAATGGCATTTCCGGGTTTTAACCCATTTTGACCTGAGATCAGATTCTAAAAATGTCTTCTACATCCTGACAGTTTTCTGAAAAAGCTATGTTTCTATGTCAGTCGTTCTTCGATTTTTCAAAAATAGCAGACCTACAAGCTCGTAGCGCGCCACTCTGTGGCACGCTATGAGCTTGTAGATCTGCTATTTTCCAATAGCTAAATTATAACATAATGTTTAAAACACCAAAAGGGGTTCCCGCACAAATTGGGTTAATCTTCTAGGCTTGGTTGGATACGAAAACGATATTTAATTCAAAATCTAATGATAACAACATGTACCGTGTCCAAGACAGGGCATATTTGTAAATGTTATACTTAGAAATATGTTTTATTAAAAGGACCACTTCACCATTTGTTATCTTCATATAATTGGACCTCACTAATGTTCGTGATAAAATAGCACACAATGTTTCTACTCGGTCTGTGTCTCATAGGAGGGCTGTGGGCAGTTCAGAAACCCGACGAAAAATGAAAGCCATCGTTCCCACGATAATAAAAATCTAAATATTTTTTCCAAAAAATGATGTTTAAAAAAAATGATGACACTGGTGGACAGCTTTCTGAACTGCCCACACTCTACAGCCCTCCTATGAGACACAGACCGAGTAGAACAAAATTGTGGAATTTTATCATGAACAGTAGTAGGACCAATTATATGAAGATAGGTCGAAAAGTGGTAAAGTGGAAGAACTAGCCGATAACGCATTGCATTGCGACACATTGTGAGCTTGTGCGGATCGGCTAGTTCTGCCAAATGTTTGAAAACGTATGGACATTATCTCAAATAATTCTAAATATGATTTAAATTAGTTCACCAATTAAAAATGAACTACTAATAATAATTTAAATAATTCAATTGAATTAAAATTAATAATAACTAAAAAACTGCGACCAGATGATGCCCCTCACCTGCGAGCCGCCCCAGCCGCCCCCTCCTCCTCCTCCGCCCCCGTAGCCTCCGCCTCCCGGGCTCCAAGAGGCGGAGCTGGGCGAGGGGGAGGGGCTCTGGTAGCTGGCCGGCCCCCAGGGGGAGGGCGGCGGCTTGGTGAGCCCGCCGCCGGCGGACAGGTGCGGCAGCTGGCCGAAGGCCGGAGGCGGCGGGCCGCCCGGCCCCGCGCTGCGGTGCGAGAAGGGGTGGGGTGGCGGCGGGGCGCTGTGGGGCGAGGCGGCGGGCGAGCGCCGGTGCTGCTGGGGCGTGTGGGCGTGGCCGGGGTGGGGCGGGGGGTGGGGCTGGAAGTGGGGGTGGGGCGGCGGCGGCACGGGCGGAGCGTGGTGGGGGGGAGGAGCGTGGCCGCCGATCTGCGGCGAGAAGTTGCCGCCGCCGCCGCCGAAGCCGGGGCTGACGTGGTGCGAGAAGTTCTGGAAGAGCAGCGGCCCGTTGCCCAGGCCTGTCGGGGAGCAGGACATGATAGGTCAGTGCTTTCCAACCGCTCTTCATACCAAGGTCAATTATTTATTCTGCAATTTGAGCCACTTGACCACCATTTGATGAGAGTTAGCATCTCAGACCTTAAACTTAGAATATTGTGTTGTCGGTTAAAGGTTTCATCCACAATCCCATGCGGTGTTGATGTTGGTTAGAGTGAACAGGCAAACTTTGATCAAAATAACAATTGTTTTACATTCTCTAATTGCGTAGAACTTCTTGTAAATTAAGTGATGGAGATGTTTAACAATAACATAACTCTTGAGAGCGTTAAATTAAACCAAATGGACCCATACGGTTCAGTTTGGTTTCATGTTACGCTCTCAAAAGGTAAAGATCTATAAGGGGTCCATTTGGTTGCCACCATCATTTAGCTGGGGACCACCTGGAACCGCCTCAAGGTGAAGATTTAAAAGGTGCAGTAAAGGTAGTTGCACAATCTGGTGTGTTTTTTTCGTTGCGTTTTGCGGATCCGAAAGTCAACATCATTTTCCGACCGCGGTCGAGATCATAGATTTCACAATGCCACGCCAGACTTTCTGGTCCTTCATTGCCATCCCAGTTCCTGCTTACTGATGCATGCTTCCCTAGCGATGACATCAGGGAACGACAGTTTTCTACCTCTGGTCTGCTTTGAGGCAGGACTCCAGAGAAGAAGGGAAGTAAAGATATAACCTCATTGTCAGCTCTGTAGCAGTGGCCGGCAAACTGTGTTCTTCTGGATCGGACTAGTGAAGAAACACGGGGAAAGTTGCCGTATATTAGATTAGTCGATGGGTGGCTCTTCCAAGACAGATTTTGCGCTCTCATTAGAAGGCGGGTGTAAGTGCCATCCAGCCGTTTCTCTAATTTCTTTGAAAGTGTCCATGTCTCGGAGCCATAGAGTAGAATCGGCTCGACGGTCGTCCTAAATATTTTTTACTTACTAAGCTGGGATGACCAGATATTATGCATGTCATTGCAGGCTGACCAGGCCATACCCTTCCTTGAAAGTCCTTTTGGGAAGAAGATATACTGTATATGAACCCAAATACTTATTACTACGTATTAGGCATGTAACGATATATCGTATATCGATATTAATCCGGACGATATGAATCGATTCATTGAAATAAAAAAATCGATTTTCAAAACAACAAAAAAACAGGGGGGCTAGTGTGTGATGTGAAATGTGAGCTTTAGTCATTATTCCATCATATTCAAGTGCTTTTGGAGAGAAATGATAGTCACTTGCAGTAGTAGAGCACTGTAGAGGGGAGCTGTGTGACGTGTCTGTGACTGTGCCCAGGTGACGATGGTCGTTGATGCTCATCAAGGAAGGCAATTATGTTTCTGCACTGTCAAAGGTAATGCTACTTCTTTTGCAATGTAGTTAAATAAAAAATCTCAGGGGGGAAGATAAATGATATAAAATTTAAAAAACGGTAATTTCTCTTTAAAATATATATTTTTTTAATATCGTGAAAAATCGTATTGTGAACCTCATATCGTGATACGAATCGTATCGTGAGTTGAGTGAATAGTTACATGCCTACTACGTATTATCCGAAAGTAGTAGGCTATCACTAGCTGTCAGGCTCAGCCTGTCACCTGTCACACCCCTCTACACCCCACTAGACTAGAGCTGCGGAAGACGGATAAAATCAACCCCGGTTCCGAAAAATAAAACGTTATACGGATAAAATATTCAGCGGCAGTGTGCAAACGTGATTGACATAAAGTGAGGTTGATTTTTTTTTACGTCCTCTGAAAACACACCAGTGTGCAAACACCTTAAGTGAGGTTTTTCCATTAAATGTTAAATGGCTCCATAGGCTATACTGATACTAATCATTGCTATAGAGTATCCGTTCAGTAAACGTGTTAAATAGCTCTATATTGTAATATTGTAGTAACAGCCTCACGTCATATACTATATTAACTTAACACATTATGTGCCCTTTCATTCTTTCAAAATGGCGACGTGGGGTGCCCACCTTTAGACCCACATTTTGACATAAAAATTACCAAGACGTCCACAGACGTCCTGGGCACTACATGCGGTAATTCCTAGGACGTCTGTGCACGTCTTGGGCACAAATTGTGTTTAATAGTAAAATGGCCGCCGTGTGACTATGGTGAATAGAGTGTTTGTTCAGTAACGTGGGTCTCCCAGTCTCTGCAGCCTTTTAATTAACAGAAAATATATATATATATATATATATATATATTCCAGGCGTATTATTACCGTTGCCCGCTGAGGCGGCCGGGTTGAAGAAGCTGACGTCCTCGTTGATTATGGCGGACCCCGCCGGAGCGGGAGCAATGGCTGCAGACCAGTTGTTGAACCCACTGAGGGACCAGGAACACAGTTAATGAAACTAAACAACCAACCACAACTAGACACATTTCAGTTAAGAGGAGAATTTCACCCATTTTCAACCTCGTCTCTGTATAATTTGTCCTCAGTATAACGCTCGTTATAATACAGCACGGTTTCTGTCTGCTCAACTCTTGTGTCGTAGAGGACAGCTCAAAAACCTGGACACCAGTTACATCGTCGGTACTAGGCAGGTTTAGTCATTTCAAACAAGATTTCAAACGTTTTCAATTGAGCATTCTAACTTCAGGAAGCAACATTAGCTGCATTATTTTGGATTCCCCATCAATGATGTCATTGGTTAGTCAGGTTTCTGAACCGTCCACAGCCCCCCAATGAGAGACAGAGTGAAAAGACAAAGAAACGGTGTCAACTTATAATGAGCTGAGCATTAGTGAGGACCAATTGACCCTTTGCTAAGCCCCACCCACTCCACTTTGCCAGACCAAGGTCTGGAAAGCTGTGCTTCTTGACGGGATTTCTCCATATAAATTATCGATCATGTCAGTAGCATGAGCTTCAAAATCTCTTTTAAATCTATTCAACAAGGCCTGCAGTAGGCTATGCAGGCCTGCAGTAGGCTATGCACTGGGAACATGTGCATGACATTATTTCAATAAACTAGAAATACGAGGAAATGTTTCCAATTCAATCAGCTTTAACGTCCAACTCCAGGAGTTTTTTGTATCATTATTTTCTTTTTTTGCATGTAATGCACAGTAAGACTACGGTGATTAGTATTATTGCCATCACCTGGACTACGGTGATTAGTATTATTGCCATCACCTGGGTGGGTGAGTCGTGTAACTTGCACGACGTTAAAGGCGTAGTGAAATGAAAAACTTTTAGACCATATCCGTGGTCATCATATGGGCATACCCAACAATGGATGCCATAAAAATGGGCAAATTCTTATTTGTGTGTTTTTATATCAAAAGTCCATACAAATATTATTTTAATTACTTCCTGAAAACGAAAACGTGCTGCGTGATGACGTGTAGAGATACACATCGATAAAAGCCAATAAAAATGAAGCTCACCCGTTTAATTCCCTATATCTGCGCATCCGTCCAGCACAGCTGCTACTGATTACAGAAATCCTCCGTTTTTATTCCCATTCAAGATAACATCCAGACAGTGTATTACTCGGTTTCAACGTAATCATCACGCTAAAATATGTATCTGAAAACAGGGTAGAAATAAGCCACAGCTGGTCGACTATCTGACTTGTAAACAAACACACACCATAGCTACCGTCCCTAGCTACCGTCCCATCGCCTGAAGGGATGCGACGCTCTGATGGTTCAGAAACTTCAGAGCGGTGTTTCATGTTGAAACCGTCAAAAATAAATACTTCAAAATAAAATGCCCACCATTTCCGTTTCCCTACACCTTTAAGCTGTGTATGTGTATGTCAACAACATAAATAATTAAATGAAATGCAGAACCATAATAACCTGGTGGAGGAGGAGTTGCCTGATTGGACGCCGGGGCCCGACGGCTCCTGGTAGTCGAAGCCCGTCATAACGGGCGACTCCAGGCGCAGCTGTTTGTCCTTGATGGCCGTTTCAGCGGCGCCGTTGTTGTCCGCCTTGCCCTCCTCCGAGCGGGCCTTCTCCAGGTCCAACATGATCCCACCCCCACCGCCGCTACCTACGGTTGTCACCGTCATGACATATTAGTTAACGGTTAAAAAGGTGCCTTTAACTATATCTTTTGGTTAAAACAAAAAAGTTTTGGTAAAAAGAAATATCAAAATGAAAAAAAGTTAAAGCTCTATTTTGTGATAGTAGGCTAATAATTGCTGTTGCTGAGTGTTTGCTCAATAACTCTGACTCTATAGTACAGGGAAAAATCCATTTCCAGGTGCGTTGCCAATTTCAACCAATCTGGAGTGTGTCCATTTATCAGCTTCAATGTCAGTGTTCCAATTCCAAATGTGTCTGCTAATGTCTTTGTGTCATCACTTCCAATTTCACGTATCCTGTATGAGTTCTCTCTCCTGATTGGATGAATTTAATATCCCAACCTGAAAATTCATGTTCTGTTTACCGAAGAGCTGGTGAGACGGGGAGACTCCCGTTACTGAACAAACACCCTATAGCAATGATTACCATCACAAAGTACAGGCGTTGACACTAAGGGTTACCCCACCCGCCCCCGACAGGTCAAATAAACTGTCGGGCAGGTGGAGTTTGCTTTCAGGTTGCCCGAGCGGGGTAAGTGCTCATTTGAGAGGGGACGCAACCGGCATCTGTCTAAACACCTGAACGTGGCCAGAGCGCTCGGTTTTCTGGGGAAACGTAAAATAAGAGCACTGTTTACCTATCATGAGCTGTGTCTGTGGAACGTAAAATAAGAGCACTGTTTACCTATCATGAGCTGTGTCTGTGGAACGTAAAATAGGAGCACTGTTTACCTATCATGAGCTGTGTCTATGGAACGTAAAATAAGAGCACTGTTTACCTATCATGAGCTGTGTCTGTGGAACGTAAAATAAGAGCACTGTTTACCTATCATGAGCTGTGTCTATGGAACGTAAAATAAGAGCACTGTTTACCTATCATGAGCTGTGTCTGTGGAACGTAAAATAAGAGCACTGTTTACCTATCATGAGCTGTGTCTATGGAACGTAAAGTAAGAGCACTGTTTACCTATCATGAGCTGTGTCTGTGGAACGTAAAATAAGAGCACTGTTTACCTATCATGAGCTGTGTCTATGGAACGTAAAATAAGAGCACTGTTTACCTATCATGAGCTGTGTCTATGGAACGTAAAATAAGAGCACTGTTTACCTATCATGAGCTGTGTCTGTGGAACGTAAAATAAGAGCACTGTTTACCTATCATGAGCTGTGTCTGTGGAACGTAAAATAGGAGCACTGTTTACCTATCATGAGCTGTGTCTATGGAACGTAAAATAAGAGCACTGTTTACCTATCATGAGCTGTGTCTGTGGAACGTAAAATAAGAGCACTGTTTACCTATCATGAGCTGTGTCTATGGAACGTAAAATAAGAGCACTGTTTACCTATCATGAGCCGTTTTCACGGTTGCTACATTTAAAAATATATTGTATATCCCACTGTATAATGGGAGGATTTACTTTTCGGACACTTGCCCGTCAGGCAAGTGCCTCTGAGACCTTAGTGTCAAACCCCTCCAAATTATAGAGCTATGTAACCCTTTAACTAAATATCACTACACATTTAATTGTCATACAAATAATTGTGATAACCATGAATATTCAAAGAAATGACTACCAATAATCTATTATGCTTCAAACATCTTAACCTGTATTATTCACTATATGACACATACATAACCGAGGACTGGCAGACACAGGCATGCCCATATACGGGCATATACTACACACAAAAAAGGTGATATGGAGATAAAGAGATCATTATGACAGTGATATATGCAACACAACCGCGATTACCCCGTCAAGCAAATTACTACGTCGTCATAATTGTGGCAGGCTACATTGTAACAGGGGGGCCCTACCGTTTCCGCCCTCCTGGTGGTGACTCCCAGGGGACAACTGCTGCTGCTTCTCTTGTGATTCTTGCATTTCCTGCGTCTGCTGCTGTGCTTTGGGCTTCTCTGGGACCCCCAGGATGTCATCCCCCATGCTCCCGTGGGTGGCGGAGGCAGGAAACAGCCACGGAGAGCCCCCTCCTCCTGGAGATGTTTTTTTTTTGGATAGAATACGATACTTCATTGCACTGGCCTGAAAAGGAATCTATCGTAAAGCTACAAGTGGAGTCAGATATGAATTCCCATTGAAATGTGGGGTCATCGTACACTGTTTTTCCCCCCCTTTTCTCCTCTATGAATATATAATATTTGTATTTGTTGATGACATGAATTATGAATGTGTTACTATTCTATGCTCTAGCCCAGGTGTTGGACAAACGACCATACAGGAAGAAAACAGAGTACGCAACACTGGTAAAGAAACTCGGCCTCCACTAAGGTTTCGGTTAGGTTTAAAAAATAAATTAAAAAAATCAGTTTCTGCCCGACAGTGATGATATAATGATTCAATATTGTTTTGCATCAATTAAACATTATTTATTTGTATTTGTATGCATTTCCTTGCTTTTTGTTTAAATTTGGAAACTGACAATAACTACATTTGCTGACAATATATTGTTCAAAACATCGGTGATCAGTAGTCTAGCACTAAAAGTTAATTTTGTAGGATTTAGGGTCATTATTCAAAATCAACACGGATCAGCAATACATATCATACCGTGACCTATCGTGATGTGCACAAAGCGCACAAATAATTGGCAAAACACAAAGACTCTAATACAAACATATCTTTGTGATTTTGAAAATAAATAAGTTGACTAAATGACTAACTAAACTTGAAATAAAAATAAGAACTAAAAGTATACTACTTTTTACTTTAGTTCCGTTGATCCAAGGTGGAACACAGTCGATCGACTGGTCAGTAAAATAAACATGCACACGGGTCCACCCGCCATCTGACCACTTAACAGTTGAGGGGTCAGAAGATGATTTCCACCGCGTAATCTTTCTTTTGTATTTGGTTTTGACTTTGTCCTTTCAATATCGGTTACTTTAGGTGGACAGATGGGTGGGCGGCGAACAATTTCGAGATTTTCTACTATAGCGGGCCCTGAGCTTTCAGTCCGTTGTCAGCCCGTTTTCAGTCAGTGTTTCAGTAAGTCTAGAGTGTTTTAAGTGGTTACCTCCTGCCGTGGTGCCATTCCCCTGGGCGGCCGTGGAGTTTATGAAGGCCTGCGGGCCGGTGGGCTGCGCCGACACATTCTGGTGGTGGTGTGGGGGGGGTTGCAGATGGGGGTGGATTCGGACCGGGAATGCAGACTTGTTGCCAGTGTTGTTTTGAACTAGGACTCCGAACCCGTAATCCCCCATTTGTTTGCTCCGGCTCCGCTCCCCCCACACACGCACACGCACGCACACACACACGCACGCACACAAATAGCTATCCCGTGATCGTTAGGCCCTGTCGAGAGGAGAGGGGGAGAGCACACGCACACACACACACACACACACACACACACACACACAGTCACACACACACACACACACACACAGTGTCATGCACCGAGTCAGCAGTGCATCCAACTGATGCCAGTTTAAATGAAGCCATTCCACTGACAGCACAAACAGACAGCGTCAACTTTCTTCATCAAACAAAAGCGCCATTATTTTATAAGAGTCATTTCATCATAATCATTATACACGCACGCACAAGCACACACAGTAGCCTGCTTCACTCCCTGGAATCCTTGACATACATAATTATTATTATGCCACAACATGCAGTCATGAATAAGCTTAGCTCTTTTTCTTACAATGGACACACTGAAAGAGGCTAGTGGTGCCACGGTTAATCAATTCCATCGATTATTAAAAATAAATAATTGATAACTGAAATACCACAAATGGCAGATCTACAAGCTCCCAACACAGACACGTGACATCACGGTGCATTGGGAGCTTGTGTAGATCGGCTGTTTCTGTTTCGGGGCATTTCTGCGCAATACCTTGCAATCATGTGCAGTTAAATCAGACTAATCGATTTTTTTTAAACCGTCATGTTTATTTGTCAAAATATTTAACAAAATAAATATCCAAATATCACTCTTCTTGACTATTCGATTAAGCGAACAAAGTAATCGTCGATCATACTACTGTAGGTACCTACAGAAAAATGCCTCTTGAAGCAAAAACAGTGGCTATACTATAGTGTCACAGCCCTAAAGAAAAGCCACATCCATCCATCCATCCCAGGTTCTAATTTTAAACCCCCGCCGTGACGTTGTCAGTTTGCCTGCCTGCCTGCTGGCCACAGCAGATCTGCTTGCTGCTGCCTGCTATATGGCTGGCTGCTTTTTTTTGGTTAGCATGTCACTGTCACATTCTCTAAAAACCCTCACTGACTGACCACCAACCACCTCTCCGTGTGTGACAGTCGAGTCACACGGCTGCTGAATCACCCATGCATCATAATAGCACATCACAGTCATGATAAGATTATATGTATTTTTGTACTTATTTTATTTTCAAAGAACCACCACCTTCGACCTTGTTTGACAGCTGTCAGTGCCAGTGGACATTTGGACCTTTATTAAACGTGACACACAGACAGAAACACCCTCTTGGTCTCCCGGAGACCGTGGATCAAAACGCTGTCATGTTAATTATGATGATTTATTATTATGAATGATTATATCGACCACCGTCCATGCACGGGGTTTACGAGGCGTGTGAAGCCGGGCGAAAGCGCCTCTCGATCGGTCACCGTTGGTTAGCATCCCCCCCCTCCTCCACCTCCAACGTTAGCCAACCCAGCTAACTAACCCCCCCGTTAGCAACCCCAGTGCTAAAACGCCGTGGTATAACTCAAAGTAACGACCCCGCAAAGAACCGATCTGCAATAAGCTCACGGACGCGACGCCTTGTGAGCTTGCAGATCTGTTCTTTTCGGGACAGCTCCAACCAAGCTAGTACTGGACGTACTAGGGCTTGGGGAAGGGGGGGGGGGCGAATAGATAGGGGGAAAAAATAGAGCCATATTTCACCTTGTTGGTTCGATCCCCGGTCCGGCGATGGCTCGGTAGATGGTGTAGAATGGATCCCGTGATGGGGTTCTTACAGAGCGGATGTGTTGGATCTATAAATCGGGGGGTTCTGGGACTGGACTGGACTGGGGGTGGGGGGGTTCGGGACGGGTTCAGTTCTTCTGACGTGTCCTGCTCTGGCTCAATGACACAGCTCTCTCTCTCTCTCTCCTAGTGGATGATCCTCTATGTCTCTCTACCTTTTTTTCCCCACTCACTTCAAATTTAGGATTATTTAATCGAC
The DNA here is from genome assembly GCF_951216825.1 of Electrona antarctica. Taxonomy (NCBI): domain Eukaryota; kingdom Metazoa; phylum Chordata; class Actinopteri; order Myctophiformes; family Myctophidae; genus Electrona; species Electrona antarctica. The sequence continues at coordinate 55,989,773 of NC_136789.1, read as the reverse complement.
GTGGCAGCGCGTTCGGTGCGTCGGGTTCCTCTTCGTCGAGCCTTATTCGACGGGTCTCATCATGGATAGGGTTCGGAATAATGTGTTAATGTGTTTAAATGTATATTTCTCTCTATAAATATATATATACGTGCTGCTCGGCTCTGTGTCTCTCGGCCGAATGACAAGAACAACTGACTGCTGATCAGCCGCTGCTAGCTTCCGGTGGACGCCCCGCCCCCAACGACGCGTTATTGGACGAGGAGTTGCTGTCATCGCCGCCGGCACGCCCACTGAGGTGTCTGTCTGTCAGTGGCAGCTAAAACCCGCCCAGTGAGGTCAAATGTATTGATCCTAGTAGATGAGGAGGTCGTGAGAAAATTCGCACGCACGCACGAACACGCAAACAAACCCACCACGCGCTGAGTGCACGCTCGCGCGACGCCGCGCATGCAGAGATATCAGCAAAATAAATTACCCAATCAAATCTCAATCAACCATGCATGTGCCACCTCTTCTGATAGACCCTGTCAGTCCAGCATACTGAATGCCACTTTACTGTAATATCCTATAGCTGCCCTGCAAGGCTCTCTCTCTCTCTCTCTCGCTCTCTCTCTCTCTCTCTCTCTCTCTCGCGCTCTCTCTCGCTCTCTCTCTCTCCCTCTCTCTCTGGCCACCATTAGTCTCAGGTTTCACAGATGACAGTGTGCCAGTCATCGACAGTGTACCATGCAGCCACAAATGGCCCACCTAATAAATCTGTCACATTATCACATACAGTCCAGCTGGACGTGGTGGGGGGGAGGGTCGCATGATAAATAAGGAGAAATCGCAGCATTTTGCACCAGTGGCAAATATGCCTAATTCCAGTTTCCAGAAAAGGAAAATAACTCCCAACAGCTGGGAGTCGACAGGCGCACAGGTTTAGTTAGGCACGAAACAATTTTTCCTCTGGAATCTGGACGCATGTCTTCTTCGGTGGGTCGTCAGAATAATACTATGCTTAGTATTATTAGTTATATTAGTTAGTTATATAGTTATAGTTAGTATTATTAGTTGCTACCTGCAACTGAGAGGATGTGAAGTGACTAAGGTAATGTTATGCAAAGCATAACAAAGGAGCCTGCCCCAGCTAGGTAGACGGCGCCACCGCTTGCTTTGTTTTAGATGTTGAGCGCGCCGTCAACGCGCATTGTCGTGCATGTGCGTGCATGTGGGGGGCGTGCGTGCAGCTTCAGAACTACCGGGCAGCTTTGATTGATTGATTGATTGAAGAATTTATTAACAGTTTGCAGAATTACAGTACATTTCAAGCACAAACTCAATACAAAGGCTGTTAACTGTGAGTGGACGACCCAATTAAGCATTACACTTGTTTCCAACAGGGTCCACCATGTTCAAATCATCAAAACATTTAGAGACGTACAAATAGACACTTCTATAGACAGAACAGGAATTCATCAAAAAAGAATTCATCAAAAAGGAGGTAAAAAGGGAAAAGAAATATATACAGTGAGGGGAAAAAAGGGGGGGGGCGGGGGGGGGGGATTCAGATTTTACGGGGGCCAGTTTCGAATTGCAGCCATCCGTAGGTGCCCTTTGAGAGCGGTTTTGAAGGAGTCAAGGGATTCGCATGTCTTAATGACAGTTGGTAGGGCGTTCCACATTTTGGTGGCATAGGAGCGAAAAGAATTTAGTCCCTTGTTTGTGCCGAATCTGGGTTGTACATGGTTCGTTGCACTCCCTCTGGTGTTGTGGGTGTGGACTTCGTTAACATTAAGGAAGTATCTAGACAGGTACATGGGTATCTTGGTGGTGTATCGAATCTTGTGGACCAGACCCATTGCAAGATGCTGTACTCTGTCGTCGACCCTAAGCCATTCCAGCCTGTCGAAGTGGGCAGGGGTGAGGTGGGTTCGGGGGGCTAGATCAAGTAGGAGCCTGACCAGTTTGTTTTGGGAAGTCTGGAGCCTGGTTTTAAGGGCCTTTGAGGTGCTGTGGTACCAGGAGGTGCATGCATAGTCAAAGAAACCCTGTACAAGGGCTCCTGTTAAGGTCTTCAAGGTGTTTTTGTTGACCAGTGAGGAGATCCTGTAGAGGAATCTTGTTCTATGGTTGACTTTTTTGATTACGTTGGTGGCCATTTTATCACCGGAAAGATTAGCCTCCAGGATGGAACCTAGGTAGGTAATTTCATCTTTACGTGTGATAACATTGTCACCCACTCTGACACTAGAGACCAAAATGTTGCAATGTGAAAAGATAGACCGATATATTTAAACGTTGACCTCATTTCAACAATATACCCAATGGCGTGATATATCATGAGTATAGCACAATTTACAATTTAGGCATTTAGCAGACGCTCTTAATCCAGAGCGATTTACATTAAGCAATAACAAAAAGCATGGCATACATCACATATATAAAAAGTAGTTATCATGAATCATGCGTAAACTAAGAACGTAACAGTGGAGTATCTATGTAAACTATACTATATCATATATTATACATGTGTACTATAAAGTGCTATGACTACATAAAGTGCAATTCTAGAGCTGTACATAACAAGCTATAAGTCTGTTTAAAATACTATCTAAGTCTACATAATGTGCTATCTAAGGGGCTAGGCTAGGGCAAGTGCTACGGGCCATGGTGGAGTCTGAAGAGGTGGGTTTTCAGACTACGGCGGAAGATTGGGAGTGAGGCTGCAGTTCTGACTGCGATGGGAAGTGCATTCCATAGTTTTGGAGCGACTTGGTTGAAGACCAAGCGGAGCACAGCTATATACGGACGTTGCAGGCACGACAGAGGCTTCAAAATATATATATACCTACCACAATGTGCCACATTGTGATGTGTCCAGAGTTTACAAATCAGCTTTTTTCTGGATGTATATATTGGACCGTAGGCTAACGAGAGAGATTATATGGCCCAAAAGGTGACCTCAAAAGTTAATCAGAGAGTGAGATTCCTTGCCAGGATATCTACTTAACTTTTATAAATAGGACAGCTTTAGAGTTTTGTCAGGGGCCCTATAGTCCATGCTTGTTCATATGCACTGCTAAAGTATCTGACAAACTAAACTACTTCACTCAGCAGGATTAAAGGAGAATTCCAGGGTAGTCAGTTTCTTACCGTAAAATTATGATAATATATCCATTAACCAGTTAAAGAGGTGGGAGGGAAAAAAACGGATAGTTTCATTGAGAATCCAATGGAGATAGGTTTTCGCCGAAGCACTTTTGAATGGGCCTACTTTCCATCGGTTCAATATTTATTTAACCAACACACAGACGTAAACGGTTCAACAGCATTGGTTTATGGAAAAAGTATAATCAAAACCATCAAACAATTGAGTTAGGTGGTTTCATCCGGACAGCAACAATACATTTCCATTGTCAATTACGATGTCAAAGTCAATAGACCAGTTTGTAAAAAGCAAAACAAACAAGACAAGTATATCACACAAGGTCATTCTCTAATAAGATGTGAATTGTTTTGCCCAATTCTTGCCATTTGATATTAGCCTGATTATCAGACTGAAGCGTGAAGATTCAGTGCAGGTCACCCAGAGAGTATGGTCTGGGAGCCAGGCTAATTTGATATTGCATATTGTTCATGTGCTCATGATATACTTGATACCCATTAAGAAATATATTTTATAACATGGTTGCCAGTGTAGCCACCAGCCAAGACCCCGCCCGCAACAGCCCTGCCAATCGGGCTCAGCCCTATTGGCACGACAGGTTGCGCGTTGGTCTGGCGAGTGGGAGGCCCGGTTTCAATCCCCGCTTTCCGCACAATGCTACACCAGCATTTAGCAACAAGATTCGACCGCAATCTTAACCAAAATCATTATGGTTTCTAAACTATAGATGTTGCGCGTAGCAGTGGGTGATTGTGATTGTAACAACTAACTTCAGTTGTTTTTCACCACCTGTGCGCAACCTAACACACACACAAACACACGCACATATTAACTGTATGTATGATGATTTCGGGTGTGCCAGTACAGTACAGTGACACTACAGTAGAGGCACGGTAACTCTGTCATTTCTCAACCGTTTCGGACATGGGGCGGCACGCCGGAACCGGCCCGGCATCCTGGGTGCGTTCCTGTGGGTCTTCCGGACCCCCCCCCCCCCCCCTGGGGACCCCCACACGGAGTTGCACCACTCACTTCACACAGGTGTGATTTTACTCTTTGATTGCTCTTTCTTGCACTCATTATTCTATCCCTTTGTTTGCTGTGCTTGCTGTGATTGATGTTATGTTACCTTATCTATGCTGCTGCATTGTCTGAAGGAAACCAAACTAAAATAAGTTTTACTCTTATGTACCTGTCCACAAGATATAACAATAAAGTACAACCTTGAACCTTGGTTAATGCACTGCATTCTATGGCGTTTGGAATCCAACCAAGCAGTGAATGTGATACATGTATACTGGTTTATTCCAGTGTATTACGTTGCTAATTCAAAAGTTGAAAACATTCACTCATTAAGTCAGTAACACATTCACAAGAATGTGTTCCGACACATTCCAAAACATGACATTTCTGCTTATTTCTTTCTTCTTTGCTCTTCAGCAAGGCTCTTGTCATGGCAGCCAAACATAAAGAAAGTTAATTTAATTCGTATAGCACATTTCAACAACAAGGCAATTCAATGTGCTTATAAAACATTAACCGGACCAGAGGCCAATTCTAAAAGCGTCTTAAAACATACAGACAGACACGCAATGCACACATGAAACCATGGCATGTTCACAAGCCTGTGGTTTATCGGCCATATTGAATACTCAGTCACTTTTGTCAAGCACAATGTCAGAACACATACAGACAAATTGATCAAAATAAACGTGTGTACATAACAGTAGGCCTACATAATAGTACTTCATTTTTGGTTTAGCATTATACCCAGCGGAAAAGGCACCATACTTATACCAAAACTGACTAGTATAGTAGTTCAGTTCCTTCAGTTTGGCCTTGACGCACACACACGCACACGCACGCACACGCAGGCACGCGCACGCACGCACGCACGCACGCACGCACGCACGCACGCACGCACGCACGCACAGGAACATGAATAACACATTCAATCCATTAAAAATGAAGCATCTCTACCTTAGGCATAATTATGGTCCAATTCCTCCTGCTCAAGCACGCTCAAGCGTGTGTGTGTGTGTGTGTGTGTGTGTGTGTGTGTGTGTGTGTGTGTGTGTGTGTGCGCGCGTGTGTGTGTGTGTGCGTGTGTGTGTGTTAGTTGTGAAATGTGCCGGATGGATCAATGTCCATCAATGTGCTGGCTTGTGCGTGACAACATCGTAGCCGGAAGTTATGAGGAAACGCCATAGCCTAATGAGTGGCAAAACCTACTTTCTGGCCTTGACAGCTCATACATCCAAATCAAACGTTAACTCACCAACATTGCAGCTGTATACGGAAAGCTTGAATTATCCTCTTTCTACATGCAAAGTTTTTGTTTCATAAAAATCCACCACTATAAACATGTTATGAGCTACTTTGTCAATAAATTCCATGCAGGTGATTATTAAGTAACCTATATCAGAGTGTGGAAGCACTCGTGTTTGAATATCGCAACATCCTGATGCATTATGTACCAATTTAGACAGGTGGTATACGAAGGACCGTTGTGAGGGGAGAAAGGGGTGGGTGGGGATTCAGATTTGACGGGGGCCAGTTACGAATTGCAGCCGTCCGTAGGTGCCCTTTGAGGGCGGTTTTGAAGCAGTCAAGGGATTTGCATGTCTTAATGACTGTTGGTAGGGCGTTCCACATTTTCATGGCATCGGAGCGAAATGAATTTAGTCCCTTGTTTGTGCCGAATCTGGGTTGCACATGGTTTGTTGAACTCCCTCTGGTGTTGTGGGTGTGGACTGTATATGTGTATGTACAGTACATATACAGTATTTAGACAGGTACATGGGTATCTTGGTGGTGTATCGAATCTTGTCGTCATCCCAGCCATTCCAGCCTGTCAAAGTGGGCAGGGGTGAGGTGGGTTCGGGGAGTGAGGCCAAATAGTAGCCTGGCCAGTTTGTTTTGGGAAGTCTGGAGCCTTGTTTTAAGGGCCTTTGAGGTGCTGTGGTACCAAGAGGTGCATGCATAGTCGAAGAAACCTTGTACGAGGGCTCCTGTTAGGGTCTTCAAGGGGTTTTTGTTGACTGTGAGGAGATCCTGTATAGGAATCTTGTTCTTTGGTTGACATTTTTGATTACGTTGGTGGATATTTTATCACCGGAAAGATTTGCCTCCAGGATAGAACCTAGGTATAATTTCACCTTTTCGTGTGATAATATTGTCACCCACTCTAACCAAGAAGCCATCTGCCTTGCTGAGATTACTATTTGATCCAAAGAGAATATGGATTCAGTTTTTCCCAGGTGTAAAGAAGATAGTTTGTTATCAGCGAGCCAGGTGCCGATTCTATGATCGGATTAATACAAATCATAATGGTAGAAACCTGCATAATATCCTCTGTCCAAAAATAAGTGATTTCATTTTGCTAATGAAGAGCTCTACATCCCGTTCACAACAGTCTAAAATCGACACTTCACATACTGTACGTGTTGTGGCAACCCAGGGGAGAATAGGCAAGATTCACAATAAAATAAGAGGCTCAGAGTCAGAATCAACATAAAGTGTCTTTTATTAACTTGTTAGGGAAGGGGAAAACGGGGCAAAACATCAACTCAGGGTTCCTCCTGTCTGGGGCTTGGGCTTTTAGTCCTGTGGGCAAAGCAGAGAGAGAGCTAGTGACTATCCTGTATTCAGGGGTGGAGAGTGCTGTAGGCTCTCCCTTGTGGAGTTCAGTCGGCCTAGGAGGGAGGGAGAGAGAACGAGACCAGGTGAGCCACAATACACGCACAGCACATCCAAGTGGGTCCAAAGGTTTGAGTTAGATCTTGTACTCACTTATGAAATGTCCATCATACCAGCCTCCTCATGAACAGAGTGATTCCTGCTTCCTCACTCCTCCATTAGTCCAAACTGACTCACCAGGCAGCTTGGGCGTCGGCTATTTAAAAGCTTCTGTTGATTGCCTTACTGGCTGCAGGTGCGTCCATGTCCAGGCTCCCATTGGCTGCAATACCTGTACAGGGTAATATACTCCCTCTATTACCTCCCCCAGCCTCCTTATGTGGGGAATAGGCCTGGCTGTTTCCCCTGGTTTGCCACAGTGTCTCACAGTGGGAACTCTAAAAAGTGCTCCTCGGAGCACAGGTCAGGTATTGTGGGCCAGCAAAGTTCGGAATTCAGTCATTATACGGTAGATTGTGAATCGGAATGAGGCAAGATACCCCTCAGCCTCTACTGTATATGGGTAACCGGTAGTGTTCCGTTAACATTAAGTAAAGCCGGGGAAAAAAGGATCATACAAGAAAGAAAAGAAAGATAATTTATTCCGAACAATTTGTCTTAAGTAACAGTAACAAATAGCTAACCTGTTCTGTCCATGTGGCTTGTTACGGAACAATTAGTTGCTTTGTTTTGTCTTGATTTATTTTGCAACTGCATCATTGAGAGAACAATTAAACTGCATGATTGCATATGAATATTGTTTGAAAAACCAAGGTGGAGCGGTGCAAGACAAAGTGAGTTATTCTGTAGTGTGGGAGTAGGCTATACACTTGTCATGCATTAGCCTACTGAGAAACTTGATTACTACATGTAATGTAAATGTGTCGGCTCTGAGTCTCAAAACTTTATCATTATGCTGCCGACTAACCCCAGCCTCAGTATAACTAGATATGTCTGCTTTTTGGAAGCACTGGTATAATTACGTAAAACTGATGTTTTTATTGGTTAGGGGTGTTTCTTTTGTAGGCTATATGTAGTGTTTTATGTTGTCAACTGCTTTTATTGGACCCCGAGTCTGAACAAATAAAGTTGATTGATTGAATAAAATACCAGACTAGTTTATGCTGCCAGCGTGGTCAGTGCATATCTCAGCATAGAGAAGTCCTGCACACTTCAGCCAGCATAATGTAGAAGGGCTCGTCGATGTGATACAACTTGCATCAGAGAGAGAAGATACGCCTGGGCTCTTCAGAAGACGTACTATTAATGAAATAAAATAAACTGGAGCACTAGACTGCAGGTCTGCATGTTCTTTATTTGCCAAACAAATAGAGAATGTGCAGAATGCCTCCTGTGTGTGTGAAAATCCCATAAACAACCTAGCTTCAATAAGGTTGCTATTGAGGGTCGACTTACTCGACCCTTACTCATGTACTGAGATCATCCGGAACGGCCCTTCTGACCATAAAATCAGGCTGCAAAAAAACTGTAGGTGACCGGGCATTTGCGATCCGGGCACCGTCACTCTGGAACGCCCTGCCCCTGGAGTCTGGAGATCAGGCTTGCCGAGTCTGTGTCGCATTTTAAATCGCTCCTAAAGACACATTTTTACAGAGCTGCATTTAGCCCATCACCCATGTGATTCTTTTATTTTGTATTGTTATCTTCTATTATGTTCTATCGACAAATCTCTTCTATTGTATTCTATGCCTTTTTTATCCATGTTTTTCTCTATATATTTCTGTTGTGACTTGTTCTTAAAAGGTGCTATATAAATAAAGCTTTAGTATTATTATTATTATTATTATTATTATTATTATTATTATTATTATTATTATTAATATTATTATTATTATTATTATTATTATTATTATTATTATTATTATTATTATTATTATTATTATTGTGTATAATTGGCTGGCTTCAGGATTGGACCAGTATGGGTGATATATTGTCAAGGCTGTTTAGCTTTTCATACGGAGAAGTCCATTGTGCCATTTCCTGATGGTTTGTTTTTTCTTACAAAATGTCTGTGCTATTGTTCTCTGTGATGATCACCTCTGCTCTGCATCCAGCTTTGTCTCAGGCCATCTCACTTTGCATGTGTGACCACTTAGGCCCGGAAACCCGACTACACCACCCCTGGGAGTTTCACCCAGAGAATATAAATTCACAAGACACTAGAATAATGAATACCCAACTACAGGTTTGAAAAAGGAGAGGAGCAGATAGTGTTTCCACTATCACGTTAAAAAGAAGAATTTTGTTTATTTATAATTCAAGACAGAATAAAAAACTCTAAATAAAGGCTTCAACTGGAAGAAGAGTGTCATGTTAGAAAAGAAAATGCCTATTTAAAATTGACTTTATTGCAAAATGCCAATATCAATATCAAAGGGATTAAAAAGTTGTGCTACTGTACCAGTAGCAGGGGTTTAAAGGTGTCCTGTTGCCTTTACACAGGAGGATGGCAGGGAGTTTTCCCCTCACTCCGAACAAGTGAGGGGAAAAGTGTAACCGCCACACCAAAGAGTGCACACACAGCAAAGCACACTTCAGTCACTGCCAGTGCTGCAAAACAAGAGATAGTCCTACTGTACACAATAAAACTGGAAATACGCATGCAGAACGAAAATACATCGCAGCTGGGACGTATCCTCAGTGATGTATCCCAAGGTCATCGGGGTTTCAGCTGGGACGTATCCTCAGTGATGTATCCCAAGGTCATCGGGGTTTCAGCTGGGACGTATCCTCAGTGATGTATCCCAAGGTCATCGGGGTTTCAGCTGGGACGTATCCTCAGTGATGTATGCCAAGGTCATCGGGGTTTCAGCTGGGACGTATCCTCAGTGATGTATCCCAAGGTCATCGGGGTTTCAGCTGGGACGTATCCTCAGTGATGTATGCCAAGGTCATCGGGGTTTCAGCTGGGACGTATCCTCAGTGATGTATGCCAAGGTCATCGGGGTTTCAGCTGGGACGTATCCTCAGTGATGTATCCCAAGGTCATCGGGGTTTCAGCTGGGACGTATCCTCAGTGATGTATCCCAAGGTCATCGGGGTTTCAGCTGGGACGTATCCTCAGTGATGTATCCCAAGGTCATCGTGGTTTCGGGTCTCGCGAACATCATACTCCTCACTCGGGTGACCCAGCTGGGGTGATCAAGTCCCGACTTACGTCCCAGTAGCTACCCTAGATCAGACCCACTAGGGAAAGACCATGCAGGGCCACACGATCCGTTGACAGACACGTATCATGCACTATAAAAGTAAAACCCAAAACGCAGCCTATACCACCACTGTGACCAACCCACCTGTCGGACTAGAATCTGGACCACCTGCTACCACTGGCACGGCCAGAGCCAAATACACTGTTCTGAAGCATTAGACTACTATTAAATTATGCCACACTAAACAAGAAAACAAAAATTCTTGGACAAAAACAGCAGAGGCAAGGCAAACCGGAGTGTCTCCTTAACAAAAACAAAGGGATATACAGTTGGGTGCCATCGATATTGTCCCTTATTATTTGACCCATTTAGGCCTGACCTCAACATTTTTAAAAATCCTTCTAAAGTTTTCTGAAATAAATATTTTCACGATTTTTCAAAAATAGCAGACCTACAAGCTCGTAGCGGCGCGCTATGAGCTTGTAGATCTGCTATTTTTCAATAGCTAAATTATAACATAATGTTTAAAACACCAAAAGGGGTTCCCGCCCAAAATGGGTTAACTGTCCTTTTGCGCAGATCACGCAAACCTCAGCAAAAAGAAAAGGACAATATCGATGGCCTCCAACTGTAGATTGAAATATGAAATGAGCCTGGTGACGAGGAGGGCAACCAGCGAAGCTCAACCCACTACAATCGCAAATGATCCCACCCACCACACATTTCTCTTCAACCATTGGAATCATAAGATGAGCTACTGTACTTTGGACAAAACAAAGTCACATGTTGTTACTTTGTCTAGGAAATAATTATGGCCACACAAGGAATACTCGGAAGCAGGCCTGGGATTTCGTCATTTTAGGGGCAAGGCCACTTGGCCTTTGGCGTTGAGTTTTAGTCCATTGAGATTAATTGAATTTAAGGTTTGATACAGACATTTGATACAGACTTTTAGCATGTTACGTAGACAGCACTATAATTGCATTGTATGTAGTCATAGCACGTCATAGTACATATGTATAGCTTAGTATAGCATATATGTATATTTTAGTATAGTTTCATTATATAGATATTCCACTGTTACGTTCTTAGCTTACGCATGTTTCATGATAAATGCTTTTTATATATGTGATGTATTCCCATGCTTTTTGTTATTGCTTAATGTAAATCGCTCTGGATTAAGAGCGTCTGCTAAATGCCTAAATTGTAAATTGTAAGGTTTATGAATGATTATAACTATCTGCAGTGAAATAAACGAATGATGGTATTACTATTGTATTTATCTGATCCATGCTCGGCCCAGCACCAATCAAAGTCACTGGATTGGTTTAAAGATGGGGACTCAGGGGAGTTGCTACAGTTGGAGGCCATCGATATTGTCCTTTTCTTTTTGCTGAGGTTTGCGTGATCTGCGCAAAAGGACAGTTAACCCATTTTGGGCGGGAACCCCTTTTGGTGTTTTAAACATTATGTTATAATTTAGCTATTGAAAAATAGCAGATCTACAAGCTCATAGCGTGCCACCGAGTGGCGCGCTACGAGCTTGTAGGTCTGCTATTTTTGAAAAATCGTGAAAATATTTATTTCAGAAAACTGGAAGATTTAGAAGGATTTTTTTAAATTTTGAGGTCAATTTACAATTTACAATTTAGGCATTTAGCAGACGCTCTTAATCCAGAGCGACTTACATTAAGTAATAACAAAAGCATGGCATACATCACATATATAAAAAGTAGTTATCATGAATCATGCGTAAACTAAGAACGTAACAGTGGAGTATCTATGTTAACTATACATATTATACTATATAATATATTATACATGTGTACTATAAAGTGCTATGACTATCGGTGGCACCCAACTGTAAGTATTCAGAATCTCAACAAAAGACACTGGTGTCTACAGTCAGCCAGGGCATTAAATCCACTGTGGTGTGGCCTCATGGCATGCCATTTTTGAGGGGCACAAGGCCAAACCGAGGGGGAGACGACAGCCGTGGCCTCCATGAAATCCCTGCCCTGCTTGGAAGACACTGGAAATGGCAATAAAGATGTAAACAATGTCTAACGTCGTTAGAATGTGATGCATTGTCCTTTTTTAATCACCGTAGCTGATGCTGTCATTATGTTTGATACACTGTTGCGTTTTGATTTGTTTGCCTATATTTGATGTGATTTGTTTTATTGTAATAAAACTCCCGCACTTACCCTACCCCCCTTAGACAGCACTTCTTAGACTTATATAGCATTTGAAACAGACTTATAGCATGTCATGTAGACAGCACAATAAGTGCATTGTATGTAGTCATAGCACTTCATAGTATATATGTACAGCATAGTATAGCATATATGTATAGTTTATATGTATAGTGTCATTATATAGATATGTTCTAGTTATAGTTTATATGTATAGTGTCATTATATAGATATGTTCTAGTCACGTTCTTAGCTTACGCATGTTTCGCGATAAATGCATTTTACATATGTGATGTATTCCCATGCTTTTTGTTCTTGCTTAATGTAAGTCGCTCTGGATTAAGAGCGTCTGCTAAATGCCTAAATTGTAAATTGTAATTGTAATGTGTGTAATACAGTATGTGTCACTGCACTGGAACGTGCCACCAAGCCAAGTATATTATACAGAATAGTCTAGCTTCCAAGTAGGCTAACCCATGTGTGGACAGCACAGTTTTTGTATTCAATTACATTGTCCTAGACAACATAATATGATAAAATGTGACTTGTTTTGTCCAAAGCAAAGTGTAGCAGCTCATCTTCTGATTGTAATGGTTGAAGATGGTTGATGTGTGTGTGTGTGTGTGTGTGTGTGTGTGTGTGTGTGTGTGTGTGTGTGTGTGTGTGTGTGTGTGCGTGTGTGCATGCGTGCGGGGGGAGGTGGGGGGGTCATTTGCATGCCAAGTGAGATGACCCGAGACAAAGCTGGATGCAGAGGTGATCGTCACATTACAGAAACCAATAGCACAGGCCTTGCACAAGCACATTGTAAAACAAACCATTGGGAAATGGCTCAATAATGGACTTCTCCACATGGAAAGCTAAATAGACTTGACAATTAGAATGACTCAATGGCGTTGAATTATCCTGGTTTCCCACTTTTGTTTGTTTGGCTGATTTCCATGTTCTCACTGAGATTGATTACAAACTTTACTTTACTCTGCAGAGCTATGGTGACATCTGCTGGACACACTGCGATTATATACAGAACTCGGTGTGACTTCAGCTAAAATAAAGATGGCCCAAATAATAATACCTTTCATGCACAATGTGTCCCCTCAATGTTCAAGCCGGCAGCCGGACATACAATGAAACACACTTTATATTAATTCAATCTTTAACTGCCATAATTATTAGTTGTGAATTGTGATTATTTTGTTTGTTTTATTTTCATTGTTGTCTATAGGCTAATATTTGTTTTGTGAATGTTGGTTTGTGTGTGTGTCCAGTGTGTGTCCAGTGTATTGGTTTGTGTGTGTGTCCAGCTGGTGGATGTTGGTTTGTGTGTGTGTCCAGCTGGTGAATGTTGGTTTGTGTGTGTGTCCAGCTGGTGGATGTTGGTTTGTGTGTGTGTCCAGTGTGTGTCCAGTGTATTGGTTTGTGTGTGTGTCCAGCTGGTGGATGTTGGTTTGTGTGTGTGTCCAGCTGGTGGATGTTGGTTTGTGTGTGTGTCCAGCTGGTGGATGTTGGTTTGTGTGTGTCCAGCTGGTGGATGTTGGTTTGTGTGTGTCCAGCTGGTGGATGTTGGTTTGTGTGTGTGTCCAGCTGGTGGATGTTGGTTTGTGTGTGTCCAGCTGGTGGATGTTGGTTTGTGTGTGTGTCCAGCTGGTGGATGTTGGTGTGTGTGTGTGTGTCCAGCTGTGTGTGTGTCCAGCTGGTGAATGTTGGTTTGTGTGTGTGTCCAGCTGTGTGTGTGTCCAGCTGTGTGTGTGTGTGTGTGTGTGTGTGTGTGTGTGTGTGTGTGTGTGTGTGTGTGTGTGTGTGTGTGTGTGTGTGTGTGTGTGTGTGTCCAGCTGGTGGATGGAAATGATCGTTCCACCCACGCGGCAGAATGCCGCTGGGGCAAGCTTTTCCGGGAATCTGGCCGACGCGACAATCTGCCATTTCCATCCACCATGGCTGTCTAAAAACCCGGAAATGACAGCTTCTTTTGTCCACGCATTTAATCTTAGGTGCGCCCAGACACTGTGCTTTTCTCCATACAGGCAGTGCTAAATGGTTCACTTATTCACTACTTGACATTATCTACAAAGTGACAAATACTCAGCACAGTCTATATGGTAAATGGTGCATTTATATAGCGCCTTTATCCAAGGCGCTTTACATAGATTGTGCATTACATTCACCCATTCACACACACATTCATACACCGATTGCTGCGGAAGCCATGCAAGGTACCAACCAGCACATCGGGAGCAATTTGGGGTTCAGTGTCTTGCCCAAGGACACTTCAACATGTAGACAGGAGGAGCCGGGATTCGAACCGCCGACCCATGGATCATTGGACGACCTGCTCTACCTCTTGAGCCACAGTCGCCCATTACATTATAACATTATATAAATAGAATCCAACTGTGAGAATTATTGCACACTATGATTCTCGCCAAAATAAAGTCTGTGAGTGACCAGTAATTATAAAGTTATTATAAAAGGACTGCATGCTTATTGCTCATTTGAATACCACTGCTGCGCGTGCTCTCCATTTCCTGTCTATCTACTGTATACCATCAATAAAGCAGAAAAAGCAAAACAACGTCTTAAAAACGTGTTAGAGGCATAGTAGTGTTGCACATCCATAGATGCTGCAGACTATATTGTGCAGCCCAGTTTCTAATGTATGCAATGTTTTTTTGGTGCTCTAGCAGAGAGGTGGTAGCTGCGCACCTGAAATGAGCATTCCTCTCTATACCCTCATCCTCCCCTACGAGCCCTGCTTCCAGCCCAGGGGAGAGAAGCTCACCATTTGCTGTATGGACAGAGGAGACGTGGGTCAGGAAAAAGGAGGCATACCCCTGCATGGATCGACTGTAAGGATGGGAAACTGGGGTGCAAAGTTTGCTTGTCCATTGTGGATTCCTCTGCCTTCAATGAACAAGCGCGGAAAGGACTAACGGAACATGAATGGCGTTTCTACACCGTCGCACCTAGAGGGAAAGACACGAGAGCCATGATGACATATCTCAGTAGGAAAATAATGAGACACAAACAGATGGTCACATTGCTGCACAACGCATACAAGACAACCCAAAAGATGATCCAGAGGACAATCTGCACGAGAAGGCCATGCGTAACGTGTTCCGTTCAGTATACTACTTGGCACAAAACAACATGCCATTTTCAGATAAAAGTGGATTGCAAAATTTGCCAAACAAAAGTGGGATTGCACAAATAACCAACTTTTTAGGTACAGAAATGCAAAAGGAAATCTGCTATAGAATCCAAGACAAAGAAGGGACATTTTTAATTCTTATCGATGAAACAACTAGCCTGGGACCTGGACTTATACTGATGGTGTACCTCAGATGGTGTGAAACCAACAAGTTGTGAGCCACAGTTAATGTTTCTAGATTTGATCGAGCTGCCGAACCAAAAGGCTGACACCATTGTGGAACATCTGTTGAAATGCCTCAGGGAAAAAGGATTTGATTATGTGTATTTGAAGGAGCACTTGGTTTAATTTGCAAGTGATGGCGCTAGTGTCCTGTTGGGGCGAAAATCTGGAGTAGCTGAAAAAACGTTTGAACCGTATCCTAAAATAGTGACCTGGCATTGCTTAAATCAAAACCTGGAGCATGCTGTGAATGACACCGTGTCTGATGTCAACGGTGTGAACCATTTTGAGAACTTTATGGACAAACTGTATATTGTGCACAACAGTTCATTTAAGTATGCTGAATTGCAAAAAGTGGGGAGAATTGGCGGTTTGCTGAGCACGAGATGCGCAGGCAGTTCTTTCCGCACAGTGTCTGCGGTTTGGGATGACGTTTGAGTCACTGTGTGCTTACTTCAGCTTTGCAAAGACAGATGAGTAACACCCAGCGCACGATAGGAAACGCTTTGATGGTCTGTTAAAGCAGCGGACTTCAAAGCAGTTTGTGTTAGACACGTTCATGTATGACACGCTAGACGAGTTAGCCACGCTATCCACACGTTTACAACAAGTCAAGTCGGTAACCTGTGCAGACAAACAAATGCAGCTTTCAGGTGATTGCTGGAATGGGAGAACGACCCGGACCCAAAGTAACCTGACTCTCACTCTGCCAGATTGCGGCAGTATTGAGCTCGATGAGAACGATTCCGGGTTCACTGAGAACGATGAACCCGGAAGCAGCGGGACAAAAATCGGATATCTCCATAATAATTTCGAGTTGTATAGTCTTGTTAGGTTGAGTTCACATGTGCGCTGTGGCACAGCTTCAATATGTCATAAGTCTCGCGTTGATCCCGTCTCTATACGGCCCCATACAGCCGCATATCGCTCCAGACAGAATTGGTCCGGAGTACATCGTCTCTGCCCGAGAGATACCAGACTCACCCTTCTGGCAGAATGCAAATGTTGTCCAGCAGGGGGAGTGGATCCACCAGGCTAGACCCAAAGTGCGTGCAGCTGAAACTGCAGTATCAGAAGGTTTGGCACAGTTGTGTTGACAGACAACCCAGAAATGGTCTCCCTCGACCGTCAACAGTTTCTCGAAAGTCTCAGCAATAATCTAAGCTACAGAATGTCAGACCCGCATGTCAATTTGATTTCACAACTGAAAGTCCTAGAACCTGAACAGTGGCCACCAGCACAGAATAGGCTGCGCAGGTTTGGAGAGGATCAGATGTTTGAACTGTGCGACGAAAGATTCAGGCTGCCACATAAGGAAAGCTTTGGTGTAATTATTGCATTCAGGGAATTTAACAAGTGCATCGGGGAACGCACTGCACCTGATGATCTCCGGTCTTTATTGAATTGCATAAAACTCATCCCATGGAGCACCGCAGTGTGAAAGGGTATTCAGCCAGATGAATGAAATGATCACCTCGGATAAACACTTACTGATTGATCAGGTTTCAGCCATGATGTTCATCAAGTTAAATGGACCACCTCTAGCAACGTGGGATCCAACAGAATATGTGAAAACGTGGTTTTGGGAAACCTGGATGAGATGCTATCAATCAGATGATCCAACATCTTCATTCAAAACCCTCATAAAAGAGCACCTGCCCGCGATTGACCCATTTTAACTTGACTGTTTTCAACAGCTTTGATGTTGTAATGCCATTTCATTGTCTTATTATCATACTGGCAGTTCAAGTTGCTTTGACTGTGTTGAAACCATTTAGATGATGTAATGTGGTTGTTGTTGAAACTTGAATATTTGAATCTTACTTTCTTTTTGGAGCACAGCTTTGTGTGTCTGTGTGTCCGCAGCACGGAATGTGATGATGTAAGAGCGCACCTCACTTCACACAAGTGTGATTTAAAAAAATAAAATAAAGTAGTTCAAGTAAGCCTTTATGAAAGTCTATACAGTAATGTGTGTGTGTGTGTGTGTGTGTGTGTGTGTGTGTGTGTGTGTGTGTGTGTGTGTGTGTGTGTGTGTGTGTGTGTGTGTGTGTGTGTGTGTGTGTGTGTGTGTTGTGCGTGCGTGCGTGCGTGCGTGCGTGCGTGCGTGCTATTATACAGATTGGCTACAAATGTAAACTACTTGTGTTCATATTTGGAAGCCTCAGTAATGTCCATAAATCAGTCGTGAGGGGCCTGCAGATTGCTGGCATGCCCAAGCCGAGAGCTAAGGCATTGGCAAAAGTCTGTTCAGTGTCTGCAATAATTGGCAGTCGCCATATATGGAGAAGGCGATGCTTCCTGTACCCGTGATCTGTATCCTAAAGCACTTGTTGTACAGCTTTCCAAGTTTGCGCATCCACTATTGTTTGTGTTCAAGAATTTCTTCTAAAATGTGAATGCAAATAAAGAAGTTAAGTGTGTGTGTGTGTGTGTGTGTGTGTGTGTGTGTGTGTGTGTGTGTGTGTGTGTGTGTGTGTGTGTGTGTGTGTGTGTGTGTGTGTGTGTGCGGCTATGATTTGGGGTGCCATGTCACTTGCTTGTGTTCTTCCACTGTGTTGTATAAAGTGCAGAGTCAAACTAGCCATCTATCAGGATATTTTAGAGCACTAGGTGCTTCCGTATGTTGACAGGCTTTATACAGATGCTGATTGTCTTTTCCAACATGGGACTTGGGCACCTGCCCACAGTGCCAAAACTACTAGTAATTGGTGTACTGACCATGGTATTACTGTGCTTAACTGACCAGCCAACTGGCCTGACCTGAACCCCTCAGATACTCTGTTGTATTGTCAAGAGGAAAGTGTGAGACACGAGATTCAACAATACAAATGAGTTTAAAGCTGCTATCAAAGCAAACCTGGGCTGCTCACCTCCATGCCACGCCCCATTGATGACATAATTTGTTCAAAAGTTGCACAGACCAATATTGACTTCATACATTAATATACTTTTCAGATGGTCCACATTGCTGTAATAAAAAATAAAAAAAATAAAAAAGTGGGCTATTTTAAGACCATAATGATCAAGAATATGTTTATTTTTTTCTTTTTTCTTTTTTCTTTACATATTTCACTTTATGCTCAATGAATTGAGAATATATGAAAGTTTACATTTTTGAATTATATTATGGAAGAATGTTTTTCTTCACTTTTCTCTCGCTCTCTCTCTCTCTCTCTCTCTCAGTGTAAGCAGACCTTAGCGCACAGCCGTGGACAGAAGAAGCTGTGTTTTACGAGTTTTTAGACAGCTGGTGGATAGAAAAGAAGCTCCACCCCCATCTGTCCGTCGCGCCAGTCAGCTGCGGGGGTGGAGCTTCTTTTCCATCCACCAGCTGTCTAAAAACTCGGAAATGACGTAAAACGCAGCTTCTTCTGTCCGCGGCTGTGCGCTAAGGTCTGCTTACACTTTATGTGTGTGTCATGTAAATCCAGTCACGGCTGCACAGATTTAAGCTCAGGGTTACCAGCCTGTCCAGCTGTTGCCTCCCACCAACCTGACCTCTATACCTCTATACAGAGAGAAGAGAATGTGTTGCAATAAACAGACATAAAACAATAATATTACTTTGATTAGAAGAAAGCCTTTCAGGATACAATCTAAAATAATTTACCTCAGTTTGGTTGGAAGTAAAATGAGTATGAAATGTCATACTCATCATTAAGGAAACTTTGGTGGATAAGATTAATTTATTATATAGCCTACTCCTGTGTGTTCGGTTCTTTGCTAGTTGGTAGTCCAATGTTTGTGACGTGAGTGTGTTCTATATAACTATATAACTATCTGTATTTGGGAGTTGAGCCTTTGAAGTTGGAACAACTGTTGCTATTGAATTAATCATTTAAGTTGAACCATGGCTTAAATTGAACCAATCCTGCGTTTGGGTCAATTTCCTCACTCACATTAACATTATGGACTCAAGCTGAGCTGGCTTTTTGTGCTTCCTCCATTTGGCATGCTTTTAACTTGTTCAACCTTAGAAGACGTTCAGACATTCAATCTGTGTAAACATGCCGGCTTTGGCTATAGAGCGTCACAGTCCCGCGCCCTTTCATGATGACGCCATGCAGGCCCAGGAAATAATTCCCAATGCATTTTCCCCATAGACATTTCAAGAACAAATAATTACAAAGAAAAAAATAAAATAAAAGTGTAACCTGCTGTTTTTTTCTTCTAATTATTTGTTCGGCCCAAAACATTGTGTTTATTGTCATGATTTGTCACAACTCGAGTTGGCTTTGTCCGCAGCGTAAACGTCTTTAAATAAATACTTTTTGAAAAGTCTATGAGGAAAATGAACGGGGAATTATTTTCCGGGTCTCTCGAGGGGGCGGGGCATTGGTGTGGTCTACCTTAAAAAAACGTTTGGTCCCAACCCGACCCTTTGGTGTGGCTTGGGCTTTAGCCTACAGTATGTGGATTCTGAACTGTCCACATTTTAAAAGTGCTGCTGTGCAAATAGTGCAGCACAACGTACAGGAAAGTATCTGAGCTTCAGACACGAGGCAGACAGCAGGCTGAAAGTATCTGTATAGAGCTTCAGACACAGAGCAGACAGCAGGCTGAAGGTATCTGTATAGAGCTTCAGACACAGAGCAGACAGCAGGCTGAAGGTATCTATAGAGCTTCAGACACAGAGCAGACAGCAGGCTGAAGGTATCTATAGAGCTTCAGACACAGAGCAGACAGCAGGCTGAAGGTATCTATAGAGCTTCAGACACAGAGCAGACAGCAGGCTGAAGGTATCTATAGAGCTTCAGACACAGAGCAGACAGCAGGCTGAAGGTATCTATAGAGCTTCAGACACAGAGCAGACAGCAGGCTGAAGGTATCTATAGAGCTTCAGACACAGAGCAGACAGCAGGCTGAAGGTATCTATAGAGCTTCAGACACAGAGCAGACAGCAGGCTGAAGGTATCTGTATAGAGCTTCAGACACAGAGCAGACAGCAGGCTGAAGGTATCTGTATAGAGCTTCAGACAGAGCAGACAGCAGGCTGAAGGTATCTGTATAGAGCTTCAGACACAGAGCAGACAGCAGGCTGAAGGTATCTATAGAGCTTCAGACACAGAGCAGACAGCAGGCTGAAGGTATCTATAGAGCTTCAGACACAGAGCAGACAGCAGGCTGAAGGTATCTGTATAGAGCTTCAGACACAGAGCAGACAGCAGGCTGAAGGTATCTGTATAGAGCTTCAGACACAGAGCAGACAGCAGGCTGAAGATGGTACTGTGGCTGAGTGTGACCTCTCTGCTCCTTTCCTGTCTAACCATTGCACTGCATTGTAAGTATAGATTTAACCCACCACCTGATCGATAGCCTACCATGTGAGCAAGGGTGGAAGAAGTGCATTTTTATTATTGTGTTCATTATTTAAGTATACCGTACCACAATGTAGGAATACTCAGTTTACAAGTAACATTTCTGTATTTAAAAAAAAGTTCAAGCATTAAAAACAAAAAATCTATGAGGAAAATGAACGGGGAATTATTTTCCGGGTCTCTCGAGGGGGCGGGGCATTGGTGTGGTCTACCTTAAAAAAACGTTTGGTCCCAACCCGACCCTTTGGTGTGGCTTGGGCTTTAGCCTACAGTATGTGGACTCTGAACTGTCCACATTTTAAAAGTGCTGCTGTGCAAATAGTGCAGCACAACGTACAGGAAAGTATCTGAGCTTCAGACACGAGGCAGACAGCAGGCTGAAAGTATCTGTATAGAGCTTCAGACACAGAGCAGACAGCAGGCTGAAGGTATCTGTATAGAGCTTCAGACACAGAGCAGACAGCAGGCTGAAGGTATCTGTATAGAGCTTCAGACACAGAGCAGACAGCAGGCTGAAGATGGTACTGTGGCTGAGTGTGACCTCTCTGCTCCTTTCCTGTCTAACCATTGCACTGCATTGTAAGTATAGATTTAACCCACCACCTGATCGATAGCCTACCATGTGAGCAAGGTTGGAAGAAGTGCATTTTTATTATTGTGTTCATTATTTAAGTATACCGTACCACAATGTAGGAATACTCAGTTTACAAGTAACATTTCTGTATTTAAAAAAAAGTTCAAGCATTCAAAACAAAAAATGCGGGGGAGATTCGTGATCACATTGAGCGTGTCTTGGGATATGAGATCCCATTCTCCCCAAGTTTGTGCATATTAGGTGATTCCAGTTCTCTTGAAGACCTGACACCTTATGATGCTGAATGGGCTCAAACAGAGTTAATGCTGGGTGGTAAATGTATTATGTGTGAGTGGAGGGCTCCTTCTGCCCCCTCTGTGAATGTATTATGTGTGAGTGGAGGGCTCCTTCTGCCCCCTCTGTGAATGTTATTATGTGTGAGTGGAGGGCTCCTTCTGCCCCCTCTGTGAATGTTATTATGTGTGAGTGGAGGGCTCCTTCTGCCCCCTCTGTGAATGTTATTATGTGTGAGTGGAGGGCTCCTTCTGCCCCCTCTGTGAATGTTATTATGTGTGAGTGGAGGGCTCCCTCTGCCCCCTCTGTGAATGTTATTATGTGTGAGTGGAGGGCTCCTTCTGCCCCCTCTGTGAATGTTATTATGTGTGAGTGGAGGGCTCCCTCTGCCCCCTCTGTGAATGTTTGGTTTAGTCAACTTGGTTAAGTGGCAGCGTTGGAAAAACCAGAGCCATAGAGTAAGACAGAGTTACGCAAACTCCGTTCACTTCATGGGGCCATGCAGTCCAATGGTGGCTCTTCTACATAGACTTCTATTGAATGGGGACAACCAGAAGTATTGAATGGGGACAACCGGAAGTTTACGGAATGCATTGGAGTCTATGGGCTCGTGCGAATTCATGAACCACGTGACCGGGCTGTTTTCTGCCCTCTCAATATCGCAACTCTTCTGTTAGATGGCTCTTGGAAAAAAACGTCTTTCAGACTTCTTAACAAAGTAGACAACTATTTGTTAAAATGGCATAAGTGGGAGGTGTACACTGGAGGCACTGTCTAATTGTAAACTGAACAGACTATTATATGAACTGTGCTTGAATTTCCCTGAATGTCCATCACCTTATTATTTTCATATTGTTTTGTTTTATGTATGTATGTTTTTTTTCCCTCTCTTTTTTCTTTTATTGTTTACTTTTGCATTCTCTGTTTTTCCTTTTTTTCTGCTTTAATTATCTGTTTCTGCACTGTTGCGAGCATCTTTTCTGTACCCTGTGTGATTGGGAAAAAAAACAAACATAAAAAAACAAAAACAAACAATAAATGCATGTTTAACCGATGACGTTCCTCAATATCAGCCTGTTATCAGCCACAGGAGTAGTGCGGTGGACAGTGTTTACCTGCAGAAACACACTGTATCTGTTTTGGTAGATGTGGACGTTAAAGATGCAGTGCCACAATTTTTGTATTTTTTACAGTTTTTCATGTGTCTATGAGGTGACAGTACTTCAATATACACCCTGGAGTCGTTTTTATGTGCAATGGTGTATTCACTTTATATTTAGGGTTTCTTCCTGTTGGCTGAACAGTAACTAAACAGTAATATCATGACATCACAATATCAGCCCCTCCCCTAACCCCTCCCCCTGTATCATACAACTACAGTTGTGGGTGCGGCTTCAGTTCAGGTGGATCACCACCCATCACCACCCACCAGGCAAACCAGGCATACTTAATGAACTGGTGGGCGTGTCCACATAAAAACAACACTTGTACACTTTTTTGAAGAAAATTATACCTCCTTATATAACAATAAGACCTGATGATCATGTTTTAGGGTGGAAAAAAAATCACGGCACTCAATCTTTAATTTATGGGCTAAACACAGTTATTTATAGGCCTACTATGCCTTTAAGTACAAAAGTGTTGGCATCGAAATGCACGTTCAGTACCAAGACAACAAGTATTCAAATGTGTTTACATTTGTCAAATCTAGAGGATGGGAATGGCAGATGTAAAAAGCTCATAAAGTGTCACAAATTAAGTGTTTGTATTTGTACATCTGCTATTTTCTGAATAGTCAAAGTATGGGCGGAATTGGTCAATGTATGTTTTGCGATAGTAATCGCAGTTGCACACGTGTAAATCGCAGTTGCACACTTGCAATCCAACATTTCCAAGTGTATTTCCTTTTTACACGAGCCCATTTTCCAGTGCAAGTTACAAATAGCTTCCTTCAACCTCTCAAATCAGTGACTGCAACGGCACAATTTGCTTGCACACATCACAAATTCGTTAGACTATTGCGCTCACATTTTGCAACATATATACCTCCATAGAGAACCACAGACATAGTGAAGTGTTCACCAGGGATGATGTGTGCTGTCGTCTCAGTAAACCCAGCAAATAGCAAACTGAACAAATATTACAGTATCTACTCGGTTCTGTTTGCTATTTGCAGAGTTAACTGTAAACATTGTGTCAGAAGCAAAGCAGTGATGATGACACTTTTATTGATCTCATTCAGGTCCTGGATGAATTGTTCTCATGGGGTCCAAAGTGGCGTCCAAAGTGGGGTCCAGGGACCCCCAGTAGTCCAATCATTTTAAACACAATCATACATTGGCACCAAAGTAATCAAATTTGAACTGGGGACCTCCGCCCAAATAATCATATTGACATATTTATTTTTCTTTCTTTCTTTCTTTCTTTCTTTCTTTCTTTCTCAATTTTTTGGAATTGAATTTCTCTTCAATCTCAATCTCTCTTCTAATGCACTCCCCCATGTACTCTGTGACAGTCACGCTCATATATATATATATATATATATTTTTAATCAATTTCAGCTCTTCAGGTTCAACCAACACCAAAACCATCACCAGGTAATCAAAGCTGAACAGACAACACAACATTATACATTACGATTAAGTTACAACCCTCTTTTGCTAGGGAAAAGGTTCATAACATAATTAAAAGGAGGAGAACAGAGAGCTTTTGCACAAATATTAAGGACATTTAGTAACACAAATATTTTCAGGGAATGAATTGAATAGGTACAAAAAACAAACTAAACAAAAGTAAGATTCCCCAAAGGGATCTTTTAAAGTTGGACTGCAATGGCTTTTTCGGTCATATATGCAGCCACATTTACTATGACATCGTGCATGTCCATTCAGTTGTTTGGTTGGTCACTCCCCCATATATGGTCATGCCTCCTTGACATCACGCGATGTCATCAATATTAAAGGAGAATTCCATGCTAGATGGCTTTCTTACCTATATTTGTGGTTGTTACGTCCCCACCAAAGAGGTCCTGGTGTTATTTTGTGCAAAAGTGCATTATTGGCTATTTCCCCTAATATAAGCCCTCAATGGGGGTTGGGTTTTTGTGCTAATATATGCTTATTTCCATCGAAATAAGTAGTAAAGTCTGCCGCGTGGGATAATATTTACATTATGAATAGAGGATATATATATACAATGATTTTTGAGCGACGGAAATAAGCGAATTAGCACAACACCCCAATGCCCCATTCAATTCAATTCAATTCATTGAGGGCTTATGGTAGGGGTAATAGCCAATAATGCGCTTTTGCACAAAATAACACCTGGACGTTTTTGTTGTGGACGTAACAACTACAAATAAAGGTAAGAAAGCCTTCTAGTCTGAAATTCTCCTTTAAGCTTTTATATATGGAGATCCCTGATGTCATCAATATTGGCTGACCTGTTCTGACATTCCATATGTTGACACTTCCCCAGCCACCCTTCCTCTTCGATGTCTCCCTTTTGACTGATACCTGTCCATTTAAACTCTAGACGGGCCTGCCCAAAAGTTATTCGTGCAGCCACGCCCGGTAGCCGGCGAAAACAAGTATTTAGAAGTTTCAGTCTGAAGTATGTTTCTGAACCAATCAAAGCATCCCATTCCCAAGAGACAGCTAGCAAAGCATGTTTGCTACCACGTGGCTTATTTTTACCATATAATGTTTTCAGATACATATTCTTGCGTGCTGATTAAGTGTAAGAGTAATACACTGGATGCATGTAATCTTGAATGAAAGCAGCTGTGTTTGGATGAACATGCAGCTATGGGAATCACGCAGGTGAACAAAATCAAGTTTCATTTTAATATATTCATACAGGTCTATGCATAGATATAGAAACCTAGATAATTCGCCGCTGCAGTTCATTGGCGCGACATGTAATCTTATGGAGGCCATATTGAACTCCAATATGGCGGAGGCATGGCACGCTGCCACTCAAAGTGACTATACTGGCCAATCACAGCGTATCTTTTCCGGGACGTCCGGGCACCAGTGCGCTCAGTGGGCAAATAGAGCCAACCCGTCGTTGTCATGGAGACGGAGGGAAGTGACCAATCCGTGGGCCTGATCAATTCCCCCCCACGTGTGGACCTTAGAGTATATTAATAGAGACGGCACCCGGTGGAAACCCTGAGGCGAAATGGACATAGTGGCCAAATTTGGTATTGCAGCTCGAGCCAGCGCTGGTCCGTTGACTATGATTGCGCACGTTCACGTTATGGGGCAATGACATGTGAACGCTGTTTCATACGTGAACGCGTGGAATGATAGTCAGCGGCCAGCGCGTTCACGATTTGGCCCAATCCAACCCAGAATGCACTCTGTTCCTACCCGGAAGGAGGAGTGAAATCGCCTCATGCGCTTTTGAGGAACTTAATGCAAGTGGATGGGAGGAGAAATCCGGTGCCGTCTCTATTAATATATATACTCTAAGGTGTGGACCAGCCGGCTGTCACACCACCGTGCCGAACGTGAATGAATACTCTACTCATCAGGCAGTCCCACCTAGCACAACACTCCAACTCTCTGAACGAAATATAGGAACATAACATGATGTAATACAATCATACAAATATTACAATAGATTACAAAATATCCAATACAAAATAATAACTTATTAAATAATAACTTATTATTTAATAAGTTATTAAGTTAAGTTATTAAGCACTGGTATCGGTATTCGGTATCGGTATCGGCTAACACAGAAATTGTTGGATCGGAATCGGATCGGAAACAAAAAAAGTGTATCGGGATATCCCTAATAATAAGGAAATAAACATATAGCAAAAATACCAAATATAAAACAAGTAACGTAATATAAAACTAGTACGGCTGGCCGTAACACCCTCCACCCCAAAGAAGACTTTTCTCCAAAAAGAAATCCTCCAGAAAGGGTACAGTGCAGTACAGTACACAAAATTAGCTCAGCCGAACACACAGTTGGAGGTTGGTCTCTTATAACCTTGGAAGATGTGAATACGCTCAGGCGCTTAGGAAAACGGCAACAACATTAAGAACACCATGCCATTTTCCACCCTATTTTTCCCCCCGACTGTTTAAAAAAAAGAATGTTGTCTTTGTACAGATTTGGTCGCGTTGGTGGACGGAACCAGTAACTGTAGTGGAACACTGTGGAAGGAACACAATGGAGAGTGGGCCACAGTTCAGGATAAGGATAAGAAATTTAAGATGAAGGAAGCACATGAAGTGTGTCAAGAGCTGGACTGTGGCACTGCTGTTTCAGTGAAAACCATCGGAGGTTGGTGGGACACCTCCGTGGAGGTGACCTGCTCAGGTACCCAACAATGACTTCCACAAATTGCTTTTCTTAATCTTGATCTGTAACACTGTAACTCCTGCTGTGCTGCCACTTGGCGACTGATTTCCCCTGTGGGGAAACTACATAGTATATTTCCAAATAGTAGCCCTATAGGTACTACAAATAGCTGCCTGGTTCCTTTTAAACGCCTGGGGGTCCAAATCGATTTTATGTATTAAATGGAAATATACGGCATCTATCTACATCTCTCTCTCTCTCTCTCTCCTCTCTCTCTCTCCAGAGTCTCTGAGGTTGGTGAATGGGAATGGTTCGTGCTCAGGCAGGGTGGAGGTGAGGTCTGGTGAGTCGTGGGTCTCAGTGTGTGAAGGTGACTTTGAACAGCAGGCTGCCGAGGTGGTCTGCAGGCAGCTTGGCTGTGAAACTTATCCAATCCTCCTGGGGGCGCTCTATGGTGAAGCCAGTGTTCCAATGTGGACCAAAGAGTTCCAGTGTGAAGGCAACGAGTCTGCTCTCCTGGACTGTAGAGCCTCACGCTCAACCAGAAACACCTGCTCACCTGACAAGGCTGTTGGAGTCACCTGTTCAGGTAAAAGACAAACTACAGGCCCGGACCGTCTGCGCACCTAGGCTACTGAGCCAGCCTGACGGCGTGCCGCGGGTTCGACTCCCCATCCTGACTAGCCTGGCTAATAAGCCAGACCGAATCAGCCGTTGGCAAAAGAAAATTGCCTGCCGGCGGATTACGGTCTGGAGAGGCTCAATTGTACGCCCATTTCCTACACCAGAGAACTGGTGTGGCCAATCGGGACACGGTATGCAATATGGTCGGGCTTTGGTACAGTGACGTTCAATGCTTGAGACCTTTGACTGACAGTAGCTCTGACCAATTGCGTCAAAGAGAAAATGTTTGAACCCGCCCCCCGGGAAACAAGATCCATACACAGCATCTCCAGACTCAAATACCACACGACAGTGTGATTTGAGTCTGGCTTATTAGCCAGGCTAGATCCTGACGGCCTTTGCGACGTGTCATCCCCCCATCTCTCTCCCCATTTCCTGTCAATCTACTTTCAACCTATCAATAAAGGCAGAAAAAGCCCAAAACATATCTTTAAAAAAAGGACAAACTACAGTGCTTGGGTGGCGCAGTGGTAAAGTCCCTATAGCTGCCCATCACCACGGAGGTTCAAATCCACTGTGGTTCGGGGGCACGATGGCACAGTCGGTGGCGCTAGATTCGAAAGTCCCGGGTTCAATTCCCGCCGTGGGTGTTGGGGTCCGTGTAAATATAAATATAAATAATATAAATATAAAAAAGAAATATAAATAAAACTCCACCGTGGTGCATCCAGATTTGTCGGGCATGGGCCACGGGCTTCATGCCGAGTAGCAGTCATATTTTGGTCGGAAGCTTAGTTTGTATAGTGACATTGAGGTGTTTGGAGAACCTGTGCTAACAGCTGAAATATTATCGATGTTTGCCTAAAAAGCATTTCTTCTAATCAAAGTAATATTATTTTGTAACCGTCTATTCTTGTTGTGTCTCCATAGGGGTCAGGTTGGTGCGTGGACCCAGTAAATGTATTGGGGAACTACAGGAGAAACCCGATGGAGAGTGGAGAACAGTGTCTCCGAACGATAGGGAACATGTATGGAAGCTGATGGAAACGCATCATGTCTGTAGACAACTGGACTGTGGCTCTGCTACGTCAGCAGCAGCGAGTGATTCTTTGGGGTTCTGGTTCAAGAAGGATTTTTACACAATGGAGGTGATCTGTTCAGGTAACACACGACGACGTCAACAATCAACGACACAACTCTAACGAGTGACTTATCACCGCCAAACCGCCGTTCAAATCTTCAGAAAGGTCAGCCTCGACTCAACAAAATGCTTGTGTCCATACTACAGATGTCAGGTTGGTGGGAGGTGCCAGCGACTGCGCCGGCACACTGGAGAAGAAACTCGGTGGAGAGTGGAGTCCAGTGCATGATCGCAATTTTAACTTTGATCTGAGTACAGCACATGAAGTGTGTCGACAGCTGGACTGCGGCACTGCTGTTTCAACGAAAACCAGTAAAATCGAGCCCGACGGTGACGCCACTAAAGTGGAGGTGATCTGTTCAGGTAACAATGACTACAACAATGACATAAAATTATAGTTTTGGTCTGTCTGTCTGTCTGTCTGTCTGAAAACATTGTTTGGCACCAGAACAATGCAGGAAGACTTCCGACTGGCTTCAGACTCCCAGAGTCGGGGCTTCAGACTCCTCCGTCTTCAGGGAGAGGTTGAACAGGTCCTTGAACGTGATTGATTGAACACTGCATTAATAGTTTGCAACTGCGACCACCGACCAAACACACCCGGAAGCACCTCCACCTCCTGGATTGGCTCCAACGTTGGAGCCAACAGAGCAGGCCCACTATAGCGTAGGGGCATGGGATGAACGTGTCCCTGAACGGGGCAGCTATATAGTTGCCCAGCACACACCCACTCTGCACCTGGGAGGGTTCATGTTGTACGTTGTTGGTCCGTGTGAGCCGAGGCTATAGCTGATCACTTGGATGGTGGTGAGGATCAGGGGTGGAGGAGCCAATGAAAGTGGATGCTGAGTGGAGGAGTGTGTGCACGGTGTAAATATGAAGAAAAAAACATGTGCTAATAATAAAAAATAAATAAAGGATAGATTAAAAATATAGGATCATTGTATAGAACATTTACATTTGAAATCTCTCTCTCTCGCTCTCTCTCTCTCTCTCTCTCTCTCTCTCTCTCTTCAGAGTCTGTGAGGTTGGTGAAAGGGTCTAGCTGGTGTTCAGGCAGAGTGGAGGTGAAGTCTAATCAGTCGTGGGTCTCAGTGTGTGAAGGTGACTTTGACCAGCAGGATGCAGAGGTGGCCTGTAGACAGCTTGGCTGTGGGCCTCCTTCAGTCCTCCAGGGGGCGCTCTATGGAGAAGCCAATGTTTCAATGTGGACCAAAGAGTTCCAGTGTAAAGGCAACGAGTCTGTTCTCCTGGACTGTGGAACCTCAACTAGACATACCCGCAAACCTGACCAGGCTGTTGGGCTCACCTGCTCAGGTGAAATATCAACTAGGCCTACACTTTAGGGTTTGGCCTGTTATTGTCAGGATCTGTGTTTTACAAGTAAGATGTGCGAACGCGGGAAGCGAACGCAGCTCGTAAATTGCAATAACAACAATTAGAATAAATTACGTACTTAAAGTTTTTTTTTAAGTTCTCTTTTTTTATTATTATTTATTTAAAAAAAATTAAGTTACGTTTTTTTTTGTTCTTTTTTAGTGTGTGTGTGTGTGTGTGTGTGTGTATGTGTGCGTGCGTGTGTCTTTTTCTTTAAGTTTGTTTTTTTAATTATTTTTTTAAGTTACGTTTTTTGTGTCGCAATTAGGAACACGGGCCATTATAATACAACAATCAAGTCATACATCATCATCATGACGTAAAATGTGCTCAGACACTAAGGTAAAATTGTCCATTCATTGTCAAATGGGAATTTAATGTTCGTGTAAGATGAAAATCTACACTAATAGCTGAATATAGGAGGGGTTAGCGCCCCTCAAAAATAAAATAGTCCCCTTCTCCTTTTTTCACTCTATATTTGCATGTATAAAGTGAAAGAAGTCCTCTCCATTCACCTATCCTATAAAAAACTAGAAGCAGTGAGCACCCATTCTACGGCACTCCAGGAGAAATGATAGGTCACATTTCTGGCCTGGCCTGGAATAAAACCTGGGACAACCATGCAGGGGCTCTGGCTTCCATGCAGGCGGGCTCACTAAACACACAGCTATGGCTATAGCCATAGAAATTAGCCATAGCTAATTCTATTCGTATAGACAAATCCGCTGAGGGGTGCCCTGCGGGCGCAGACATTTCTGGGGTCAGCATGCACTGATTAGCTACACCTGGCCAACAGGGCACTGCTCCATGGATGCAATGCCCTGTTGGCCAGGTGTATAGCTAATCAGTGCTGATTACACCTCAGTACTGGCTGCGCCCCTAAAGGCTCATACATAGTCTGGATTTTCGGTGGTGAGGTGACCACCGAACTACAACATCACGTCACGAGCCGCGGTGAAGAGCAAACCACCGCCACCGCTACAGCCCTTCTCTCTGTTTTTACTCACCACCGCTCAACGTTATTTCAGCTCCGGTGGTCACCTCACCACCGAAAATCCAGACTATGAATGATCCTTAAAGGACCACTTCACCACTTTTCAACCCATCTTCATATAATAGGTCCTCACTAATAATCATGATAAAATACCACCATTCTTTTCTACTCAGTCTGTGTCCCATAGGAGGGCTGTGGGCAGTTCGGAAACCCGTCCACCAGTGACATCATCGTTAGGCAGATTTTTTTAAACAAGATGTTTTTTACAAAAATGTTTAGATTTGTATTATCGTGAGAACGATGGCTTCCTTTTTCGCATTGCAACTTTTCAGGACTAGAAAGCCTGCAGTTTCTATTAGCTTGGATTCCCCATTGATGATGTCACTGGTGGACGGGTTTGTAAACTGCCCACAGTCCTCCTATGAGACACAGACCGAGTAGAAAAAAATTGTGCCATTTTATCACGATTATTTGTAAGGACCAATTATATGAAGATAGGTTGAAAAGTGGTGAAGTGGTCCTTTAAGCCTTAAAGGACCACTTCACCACCTTAAAGTTTAAGGCACCCCTCCATGGAATCGTCTATAGACGCTCGACAAAGCCGGATGCCCTGTGGTGGATTTAAATCGCCAGACGATCCGTGGTGGTGGGTCGGCTCACCAGTCACCACTGACTGCACCACCCGCGTGTCCGTAATATTCTTTTTATTCACACCATTTCATCCGTTGTCTCTGTCCAGATTACAGGTTGATGGAATCGAACAACTGGTTGGTGGAATCAAGCAATAACTGTCTTGGTAAACTTGGAGAGAGACACGATGGCGGGTGGAGAGGCATGTCCAGGGATCTCGTACGGAAACTGATGAAGGAAAACAAACTGTGTAGAACGATGAAGTGTGGCTCTGCTGCCTCGGGGATAGTGTTATTCAGCGACAATCATTTGGAGCTGGTCTGTTCGGGTAACAAACAATGAAAGGCATCCATACACGTGTCTTATCACCAAACTGTGGTTAAAATCTGCAGAAAAGTCTGTCCATGGTCAACGAGATTCTCATGTCTATATACTACAGATGTCAGGTTGGTGGGAGGAACCAGTGACTGTAATGGTATACTGGAGAAGAAAGGCGATGGAGAGTGGAGTCCAGTTCGGGATTATAGTTATAGCATTGATCTGAGGACAGGACATGAAGTGTGTCGACTGATGGACTGTGGCCTTGCTGTTTCAACACAGACCATTGAGGGGGAATGGATTTGGGACCCTAAAATCACCAAGGTGATCTGCTCAGGTAACAAGCAATGACAGAAATATCTATCTATCTATCTATCTATCTATCTATCTATCTATCTATCTATCTATCTATCTATCTATCTATCTATCTATCTATCTATCTATCTATCTATCTATCTATCTATCTATCTATCTATCTATCTATCTATCTATCGTAAATGTAGACAGACATTTAAGGTAAAAGGATAACACAAAACATAGTTTTCATTGTGGTCCTATGTATTAAATTAATCAATACAGCATATACAATTAACACATTTACCGCCCCTTTTGGACTTCCTGGTAGATGTTTTTTCAGGCCAGTTCGAAAGAAAACAGTGTTACACGTCTTTTAGTGGTGTCAGAGCAGTAGAATGGGAACTTTCCCATGTTTGTTATAAATTATGGTGTGTAAGCACAGCTGGTCAACTTTCTCTCGCCGGTGCTTCCACGCCCACTTGTTGTAGTAGCAACCTCTCATTGGCTGCCGTACTGACCATATCGTCCTGATTGGCTGCCTCGTCTCTAGGCAACCACACACTTTTTGCCTGTAGCTGACCTCTCAGCCATGGGACAGCAAGCAACAACATAGTCTGAACGGCATAGTCAAACGATGGACCGACACTAGTTTTATGAAACTTTATAAAGTCAAAGACAGTGAGCGCTGGGACTCGCAAACAGTTCTCATTTGTCATTTGCATTTTGCTCCGCTGTGTGACGGTCTGTGTGTGTGCGTGCATGCATGCGAGCTGCATGCGAGTGACTGTGGTGACGTCACCCGTTCACCTATACGTGAGCGAGTGGGGTCGGGGAGGATACGGCCACTGTTCTGGAAGAATGCTGTGAATGTCCAGAATGGCTCTGTGACATAGCCTCGCGTAGCGATACTAATATCACTGCAGGGATAATCTGCCTGGGATAATAATATACATTGCAAAGGCAGATGAAGGCTGGCTACGCGAAGCTAAGCGACACAGTGAGTGTAAATGTCGAAGAGTGGTTATACATTAACAAAGTGCAATACTGAAAAATGCTTTATACCTGCCAAGCTAACCGACAGCTGTGCGTGAGGTGTGAGATATCATGGTTTGGAGAATGGGCTACCTGAGAGAGTACAAATACAACCAAATGGACCCATATCAGTCCATTTGTACAGTCTCAGAGTTTATTGTTATAAGAGGGTCCTTTGGTTCCATTTGAGTTAGAGTCACCTGGACAGATCCTGTTGGTGTTTACACACACACACACACACACACACACACACACACACACACACACACACACACACACACACACACACACACACACACACACACACACACACACACACACACACACACAAAGCTGTGCGCAGCTTCTTTTTCCGGGTATTTAGACAGCTGGTGGATGGAAATTAAGCTCCGCGGACGACTTGCGCGACGGCCAGATTCCCGGAAACGCTCTCCTCCGAGCAAGTCGTCCGCGGAGGTGGAGCTTAATTTCCATCCACACCAGCTGTCTAAAAACTCGGAAAATAAGCTGCCCACAGTTTAAGACGTGCGCGGCTGTCGACCGTTTTGCGCTTAGGTGTGGAAACAGTGTCTCTCTCTCTCTCTCTCTCCCCACAGACCTTGTATTGAACTGTACTTTCCTGTGCATTTTTCTGCAAAGGTGTGAGGTTGGTGAATGGGCCTTGGGAGTATTCAGGCAGAGTGGAGGTGAAGGCTAATGAGTCGTGGGCCTCAGTGTGTGAAGCTGACTTTGACCAGCAGGATGCAGAGGTGGTCTGTAGGGAGCTTGGCGCTGGAAATGCAATCCTCAAGGGGGCGTTCTATGGAGAAGCCAACGTTCCAATGTGGACCAAAGAGTTCCAGTGTGAAGGCAGCGAGTCTGCTCTCCTGGACTGTAGAACGTCAAACTCAACTCGACATACCTGCTCACCTGACAAGGCTGTTGGACTCACTTGCTCAGGTAAAATATCAACTACAATGTAGGTTTAGAAGATTATCATGTGTCTGTGTGCGTGTGCACGTGTGTCTGTGTGTCTGTGTGTGTGTGTGTGTGTGTGTGTGTGTGTGTGTGTGTGTGTGTGTGTGTGTGTGTGTGTGTGTGTGTGTGTGTGTGTGTAGCAGTTTGGATAACGCTCCATACACCAAACCATTGTTCGTCATTCATTCCTGCATATGTTTTTTATTAGTATGTGTGTTCTGATAGAAATCATACAGTTACCAATTCCCTACCCCATGTGGATGTCAAATAAATAGCAGCCAACAGGAGAAACAATTAAATGAAATCATTAACCTGTTGCACCCGATCCATGTACTCTGTTACACTTAAACGCATGTTTTCTTTTTCTTTCTTTCTTTTTGTTTTAATCTCTTCAGTTCACCAGATTCAACCAACACAACATATAAACCAACTCAAAACAACAACAGCAACTAAGCATTATTTACTGTAGCCTAAAAAAGGTTTCTTATAATCAGGTCAGCTGATCAGCTGCTCCTGACTGTGCCGAATACCAATTACAGGTCCAGAGGCGACCGTGCTTTTTCAGTGGCCGGCCCCAACCTCTGGAACTATCTGCCCCTACATATCAAGTCTGCCCGCTCCTTAGAGGCCTTTCAATCTTTACTTAAAACTAATTTCTTCTCCCTTTCAATGATGTTTGACCAAATTAACTTGTGTAATATTTGTCTTGCTTTGATGTTGTTTTACTATGCTATTTGTGTTGCTTGTATCTTTGTATGCTTGTTATGATCTTGTACAGCACTTTGGTTGACCTTGGTCTTTGTAAATATGCTCTAGAAATAAAGTTTGATTTGATTCATAATCAAAGTGATATTACTTTTTCCTTATTTATCTTCACTGTTTATTCTGTTGTCTCTGCACAGAGTTCAGGTTGGTGGGAGGAACCAACAACTGCGCTGGTGTACTGGAGATGCAACTCCGGAATGAGTGGAGACCAACGTTTGATCGCTATCGAGACTGGGACATGAAGGCATCACACGTAGTGTGTAGACAGCTGGGCTGTGGCCGTGCTCTTGCCACAGGCCGGAGAAGTGTGCCATACAGCCGGGCCGTATGGCGCACCATATCTACCTGTAGAGGATCTGAGTCTGCAGCGAAGCACTGCATTACAAAGGAATGGACTCACTCTGGTCAGACAAACACCTTACGAGAGATAACATGTTCAGGTAACAAACAATGACAGTAATACAGTATCTTATTTCATCTATCTATCTATCTATCTATCTATCTATCTATCTATCTATCTATCTATCTATCTATCTATCTATCTATCTATCTATCTATCTATCCATCATTTAATTCCTCTCCACACAAATGTGTGTGTTGTCACTGCTGTTGAACCATACTGACTCACTTCCCAGTGAGGAGCCCCCACACGAGGAGCCCCCTCGACAAAGCCGCATGCACCACAAGACTTTGTGGTACGCGGTGGGCAGGCACCTCTGCATACCTTTTCGTTGTGCTTTCTGATAGAAATCACACTGTTACTCGTCCCCACCCTGTGAACCTCAAATAAATATCAGAAAACACTAAAATCAAAGGAAATCATCTCCTGTATGACAACAGATAAACCAACCGATTGCACTCTGTTACACTCAAACTCATTTATCTTATCAATCGTCTCTTCAGGTCCCCTGGTTCAACCAACACCAAGCACCAGGTAAACGAAGATGAACCAACAACTAAACATTATAGATTTCAGCCTAAAAGATTTTCTTCTAATCAAATATTAATTTAGTTATTCTGTTGTCTCTGTACAGAGCCTGAGGGCGTCAGGTTGGTGGGATATGAACCAGAACTGCACTGGTATACGGGACACGAAACACATTTGACTAACTAGACTGGGAACGATGCAAATCAGGAACGATGCAAGCTGGACATGCATACGTCTGGTTATGCGTTACCTGTTGCACTCGTGAGAGTATGTGTCTGTCTGTCTGTCTGTCTGTCTGTCTGTCTGTCTGTCTGTCTGTCTGTCTGTCTGTCTGTCTGTCTGTCTGTCTGTTTTATGCCCATACATGGACATAGGCTATCTGTATATTATGTCTGTCTGGAGACATTTGAAAATTTCAACATTAAAAAATACATAAAATGACTTCAAAGTGTTTGATCAAGTCTTATTACATTTGTTGCTGACTCCTGTATCTCCTTCTTAACTGGAGCTTCATAGTATAGATACAGTAGATCAGATAAAAAAGAATTAGACAGCCAACTAGTAGGCCTACTGCACGATTCTTGCTCAAATTTAGAAATGAGATCGCATAGGTGTCTGAATCTAAATCTCAACCTTCTTTTGATTAATTGTGTAGCATATAACAATATAGCAATAACATGTTTAAACTGACATGTGATCATATATGTTTCATAACCTCATGTTTAAACTGACATGTGATCATATCATAGAAGCTAGCAAGGAAAGCCAAAATACACGCCTGGCATATCCTGCACAACAGAAATAGAGCCTCCAAACAGACTCAAGTCCTGCCACCCTTACAACAAGGCGGCACAAGAGATGTTACGTTCCATCCCGGAGGACTTATCCACCAGTGCATGGCTGGCGGCATCTTGGAAGCAGGAGTGGGAGTCTGCTGGGCCCTCCCGTATGCACCACTACATCTGTGATCCGGGTGATGGCGTTGAGGGAGAGGACCTACCACGCCGGCAGCAATGAAGAAGTGGGTCTTGACAGACAGAGTATGCGAGTGTGGCGAGCCTGAGCAGTCTGCCGAACACATCATTAACCCCTGTACAGACCTCCTTCGGAGGCCGGCCTCTTCCACGTGGGACCAGAGACAAGGGCGTGGCTACTCGATACTGAGTTGGACATTAGAGGATGATACACGAAAGAAGAAGAAGAAGACCTCATGTTTAAACGGACATGTGATCATAGTAGATATGTTTCAAGTTGATTGCTAGATGTTTTGTGCTCAAGTTAAAGGAGCATTTAACCCATCATGTGTCTCAGAGGAGAGCTATAGACCGTTCAGAAACTTGCCTACCAATGACATCACCGGGGAGGCATACTATGGTCCGACGGAGCATTGATTCGACATGCGTCCGCACCTCGGACTAGCGCCTGCTCCCGTGCTTGCAGTTATTGTTAGGGTTTGAGGTGGGTAGTCAGCGCACGCACACGCACGCACGCACGCACGCACACACACACACACACTGAACTGATTTTACCAGGGTCAGCGTGATACTTTTACAATTAATTAATTACTCACCTAACGCCAGGGCTCCACCGGACGCGTTGCGTCTCCGTCGCGTGCGTCAAAAAACGCACCGGTTCAATTTTAATGCACGCGTCGCGTCTCCGTCAACGCAACGCAACGCAACGCGGGCAGTGGAGCCACCCTTCATTGATTAAAAAGGGAACATTCCCTGACGGTGACGGAGACGCGACGCTGACGCGCCCGGTGGAGCCCTGGTGTATAATGCTGGCTACCGCCGCAGTAGCTCGATAGGATCCACTTCCACCATGTTTAACGTATATTCCAAAGTGTGTAGACTGTAGACATTGTTTAAGTCAAAGATGCACAGCATCATGGCTGTCATATGGTAATATAAACTTTGGCTAAAAGCACGTGTTTAATCCACCACCACCATCACTTCTAGTCAATGTTTACAGTCTGTCAGTCCCTCTCTCCCAGCATCATACTCTGGAAAAACAACTGTCTGTCATGGAAGTACAACCGAAACAAAACCTCCTCTTCAAAATAAGAGCTATACTTGTAATGATTAGTCAACACTAGTTTTATTTCTTAAAGTGAACTTACAGGATGTGTATACTTATAGCGCCCTGAGAGATAATGCTTTGAATGGGTATTGATCGATGTAAGGGTGGCAGCGAGGGCAGTTGACTGGAGTGTACACTGTACAGGGTTTGATGAGGTCTTGCCATATATGGAGCGTGTCTTGAGTGTACAGGGTTTGATGAGGTCAGATCAACATATGGAATGACAGAACAGGTCAGCTCCATATATGGAGATCTAAGGGTGGCAGCAGGGGCAGTGTCTTGAGTGTACAGGGTTTGAGGAGGTCAGATGGGGTCAGTTCAACATACAGTAGCTCCATATATGGAGATCTAAGGGTGGCAGCGGGGGCAGTGTCTTGAGATACAGGGTTTGATAAGGTCAGATGAGGTCAGATAAACATATGGAATTTATTCTGTATTGAAAAAACATAAAACTAGTAGAATACGCACATCACTTAATAGAGGTACGTGCTGGGTTCAAATGGGACATCAGAAAAAGAGAAAAGAACCCACACACTCATCTGCTCCAAATGTTTTTATTGATGACGTTTCGAGCCAAGGCTCGATCTTCATCTGGTCAAACTCTTTTTTATTAATTCTGGATTGGCCATATATGGAGTGTGTCACGAGGCGTGACTGACGGACTGACCAACAGGTTAGGCGTGACTGACAGCAGGTTTTGCGGGTTTTCATAGTAAACTGCGACCTACAGTCGCAATAACACTATTGATAATTGTTATTTCTTTAAAGATTTTATTTCAATGTGTGTGTGTGTGTGTGTGTGTGTGTGTGTGTGTGTGTGTGTGTGTGTGTGTGTGTGTGTGTGTGTGTGTGTGTGTGTGTGTGTGTGTGTGTGTGTGTGTGTGTGGGGAAAAAAATATGTGAATAATTGTTGTAGACCTATATATAAATAGAAAATGTATAAATATATGTTTAAAAAAGTTATGCCTCAACTTCTATAATTCCAAGTGCCAAGGTTCAAATATGATTATTTGAACCTCTTCGCTTGTGGGACCTCCTAATGTCCCACTTTGTCTTTCAAAAGTCAAAAGTGTTGCAAATATACAATACAAAAACAATAACCAGTAACCACATTGTAGTGGCAACAGTTTTGAATGTACAATATTTCCATGTGACAGTGACAATGTGATAAAAACAACATGCATGTGTAGTATGACAGAATATTAATATGTGGAATATGTTAGACATTAGAGGCAAACAATAAAGAAAAAGAAAACACTTTTATCAGAAAACCTTCAGACTGAGTTAATTGTAATGCAGCAGAAGTGCCTCTAGATGGCGACATAGACTAGTGGAAAAACCCTCTCACTGTTTATTAAATGATACTTTGACTCTCCCATTGAAAATAAAACCTCCCCTTGCAGGTATAATAGGATACATTTCCCATAGCCTGGAGGGAAGGGTCCCGCTGTGATTGGCTAGTAGCTGGTTGTCAGGGTGACAGAACAGCAGTAACCTATCTCACGTTATTTTTTTCGTTTTCAAATAGGCTAAAAAGAATCTACTATAGCCTGCTCTAATTGAGGGGGGGGGGGGGGGTCTCTCCGGGCCATGGGATTGAACGGTGTGCGTGCGCGTGCATCTATACTCTATGGCGTGCATGCGTTGGCCGGGTGGATAGGAGGGGGGCGGGGCCGTGTGTCTGTATCTGTGTGGATTGAAGCGGCATCCTCCTTCAGTGTCTGTCTGACTCTCCCCCTCACAGTCACAGCAGCATCGGACGGTTGATACGGAATCCATAATCCATCTGTTTATCATATACGGACCTTTAATCCATATCTCTGCTATAGCTGGTTCACAATACAACATATACTGTGCTGAATCTGTATAGCCTATTTATTCCTACCGATTCATCATTGTATTCGTCTTATAGCCTATATATATACCTGCAGACGGTTCAAAAGGGGGAGGATTGGAAGACACACAGACCCCAAAAAGGAGAGGATTCAGATGTGAGTAACATTTATTTGTTTTATTTATAATTTGCTTTTTTTTTTACTAAGGCTATTTAAATTAAATTGTATTTAAAAGTAACCACACACAAACAAATATATAGTTGGATATACTGTACTTGGACCGCTTTTCTCCCTCTACACCAAATCTCTATATGCAAAAAAAAAAAAAGAAGCTGATAGACGCGCTGTGAGCTTGTAGATCAGCTCGGGGATAATGTTCCCCCTGCCGGCACATGGATGCTGGGGTTGAAGTGGTTGTTTTTAATTATTTATTTTCATATTTTCTCAAGGGTATAAAGAGGTAGTAGGGTTAGTGTTTTAGATGATTTGTATTATATGTTGTTGTTTTTTTTGGTTGGGGGATATATTTCCCCATGGATACAACATAAGCCCGATTTATCCTTTGTCGTGTGATGGTGTCGCGCGGCAAAAACAGCCGGTCTACAAACACAATGCGTAGATCGATTTATTGTAGCTTACCTTATCTATACTTCTAATCTAAGCTGCACCAATTAACACAAAAATAAAATAAATAAAATAAATAAAATAAATAAAATAAATAAAATAAATAAAATAAATAAAATAAATAAAATAAATAAAATAAATAAAATAAATAAAATAAATAAAATAAATAAAATAAATAAAATAAATAAAATAAATAATAATAGTAATTAATAATAATAATAATAATAATAATAATAATGCATTATTATTGCATTATGCATTGAAGGAAGCATGAGCTCAGTTCGGGGCTCTCCCCACATTGGCAGAGGGAGAGTAAGCGCCCAGGATTACAGTTTAGGCAACGGGTGAAAAGATGGGTTACAAAACTTGTGGGATAAAAATAAAAAACAAAAACAAAAAAAACAACGATGACTACCACAATGTACAGTTACCGTATATTTAACACTTATTCTAACAAAGTAATATCACTTATACTGTAACCCCTACCGTTATCCACTTTGAGACACAGCTGCCCACCAGAGTGACATCAAACAAACCCGTCCACTCTCGTCTCCTCTTCTTTGCGCAGTTTTCCGCGGGGAACTAAAAGGATTAGGCTTAAAGAGGCTGAAAGATGGTGAAACTGGGGAGTAATCTTCAGGACAAAGGCTCCAAAGCCTCCAGCGTGGAGGATGGATTCCAGAACGTTCCCCTCATCACACCCCTGGACGTGGGCAGCCTGCAGTGCACAGCACCCGAGAAGGTGGGACCACTGTGTGTGTGTGTGTGTGTGTGTGTGTGTGTGTGTGTGTGCGTGTGTTTGTGTGTGTGTGTGTGTGTGTGTGTGTGTGTGTGTGTGTGTGTGTGTGTGTGTGTGTGTGTGTGTAAATGAGAAAAGGATGTTGCACATCAGCAATGGTTTTCAGTGGTGTCCTAAACCCTACATTTTTATACATCAAATTGTAGGAAAAAAAAACAACAAAAGGGTAGCACATCCAAAAACTAAAATAAATGGTTTCCATTTCTTTATTGGCACAAACCAAAAAGGAACGCTTATGCGTTTCGGCTATGAGCCTTCATCAGAGCATTAGTAAGGTGTTAAAGCATTCTCGCCCCCCCAAATCGGCACACACGTGACGGCTTGGGACGTATTTGACCAAACATTTTCAACATTTGACCCACGTCTACACTCGGCGGAGGTGCCTCTCGTGGCTCACGTCCGATTTAGATGGCTCGCCCGTCGTTCTTTTGGCGGAGCGAGCCGTCTCCCTCTTAGGCTATACGCCTTGGGTTTGAGAACGGCACGTCCGCATTCCAGGAGAATGCGGACGTGTGAGAGTGTGTTGGCTTCCATACACCAAAGATCAGTGTTTCTCAAACCTTTTAAATATATAAGGACACTCAGTTTGACATGCATTAGTCAATTAGTCCAATCAATCAATCAATCAATCAATCCATCTAACTGTATTAAAGACACATGGTCCATAGTGACATAAAAAAACATACAAATACAAAGACAAACACAGGCAGACTTCGTCTACATAAATTCATAAATGCATACTATACAGTCCCCCTCCCACATAACTCTGAGAGTGTACAAATGGAACCAAATGGGTGTACACTCTCGGAGTTACAGACCCGTGAGGGTCCATTTGGTTCCATTTGTACACTCTCTGAGTTATAGACCTGTGAGGGTCCATTTGGTTCCTACCGATCATTTAGCTGGGGACACCCTGGAACCCCCTCAAGGACCCTCTAGTGGTCCCTGGACCACAGTTTAAGAACCACTGGCATAGATTATACAAGCTCTCTCAGTTCAGCTATAACGCAAGGCAGCGGTCTGAACCTTCCCTGGCAGCAACAAGAGATACAAAACTACAAAGCAACTCAGCACATCTGAATATATGCGAGTGAGAAAGATATAAAGGGAATTACAAAGGGTTGGATTCAACAGAACAGGGAACTGGCTGACGGAAACAATTCCCCGTTACAAGCAGGAATTGTGTGGAGAGAGAAACAACAACTTGCTTGTTTTCTACCTTTGTAGCTGCTAGTGTGTACGCATATTTGAAGACAGCCCAACTTTATGTCATAGCTTTGTAGCGAGCATAAGAAGCTACAAGTGTTGGCTGTCAGTTTGTATCTTCATGCCGCTGGCTTCAACTGAAAACGTACGTTAAACTATAGCTTTGTATCTTCATGTGACTGGCTTCCATTGAACATTAAAGGTGGCCTAGCTGTAACTTTGCATCTTCATGTCACTGG
This sequence comes from Electrona antarctica, assembly GCF_951216825.1. Classification (NCBI taxonomy): domain Eukaryota; kingdom Metazoa; phylum Chordata; class Actinopteri; order Myctophiformes; family Myctophidae; genus Electrona; species Electrona antarctica. The sequence goes on along the minus strand of NC_136789.1, from coordinate 55,946,874 downwards.
CTTCCATTGAACATTAAAGGTGGCCTAGCTGTAACTTTGCATCTTCATGTAGCTGGCTTCCATTGAACATGAATGCCAGCCTGTAGCTTTGTAACTTCATGTAGCTGGCTCCCATTGAAAATGCATGGTAGCTTGTAGCTTTGTATACCTTCATGTGGCTGGCTTCCTTTGAAAATGCATAGATAGCCTGTAACTTTGCATCTTCGTATCACTGGCTTCCTTTGAAAATGCATGGTAGCCTCAGCCTGTAGGCCTAACTTGCATTCTTCATGTCACAATGGCTTCCTTGTGGGGCGACTGTGGCTCAAGAGGTAGAGCAGGTCGTCCAATGATCCATGGGTCGGAGGTTCGAATCCCGGCTCCTCCTGTCTACATGTCGAAGTGTCCTTGGGCAAGACACTGAACCCCAAATTGCTCCCGATGTGCTGGTTGGTACCTTGAATGGCTTCCGCCGCAATCGGTGTATGAATGTGTGTGTGAATGGGTGAATGTAATGCACAATCTATGTAAAGCGCCTTGGATAAAGGCGCTATATAAATGCACCATTTACCTTTGAAAATGCATGGTAGCCTGTAGCTTTGTATCTTCATGTCGCTGATTTCCACTGACAATGCATGGTAGTCTGTAGCTTATATCTTCATGTCACTGGCTTCCATTGAATGGTAGTCCAAACTGGACTGGGCAAACCTCACAGAAAATGAGTTACAGCAGTATACAAGGCTGTTTACTTAAATAATATTAATTTACCTGTTGATGCTATTACATGTGGAAACATTAATTGTAAGGATGGTGGCCATTATAATGACCTGTGTAAAATGTATGACATAATAGTGCATTATTTGGTTATGGGAAGCAATCCTCTTAAAAGAAAAAAGAGTGGACGATATAACATGAAACATGGTTGGAATGCGTATGTTCAAGAACAGTATGTAGAGACTAAATAAGCTTTTAAATGTAGGGTATTAGCAGGACAGTGGCATGACCCTGAGTGTGAACGCAAGAAGCAAGCAAACTCTAGATATAAGTACGCTCTGTGCTATATTAAAATAAATATGTACAGGCCATGAGGGCAAACTCTATGGCTTAAAGGCTACTGCAAAACAATGTTGATGAGTTCTGGAAGGAAGTGAATGTGCTTAACAATAATAAGATGCCGATGCCCTCTAGTATTGATGGCATTACTGGGCCTGATAAGTAACATCGCTGAGCTGTGGAGAAGGCACTATGAAAATATTTTTCATTGTGTTAAGAGTGAGATTTCCCACAGTGATGGCGTGACTCTCAGAGATGATGAGGTGAGCTATGCTATTGAAAAATTAGTTGTGGCCAATGATTACAGCAGAACATCTGAAACACTCTAGCCATAGACTTTCAGTACGTGCTACTGGCAATGTGTTTCTCTGGGCTAATGATGCATGGCATACTGCCTGAGTCCATGTTGTCTTATACTGTTAGTGCCAGTAGTTAGAAATAAAACGGGAAAGTTAACTAGCATAGACAACTACAGCCCAATGGACCTTTAGCTAAGCAACACCCTCTCCCACTTGGACACTTTCCAGCCGGGCTCATTCATTCCAATGTAAATATCATAGATTTTACACATTAAATACTGGTTCATTTTTGGAACCAGACCTTCAAAATCTCTTCCAAATTCCGTCAACAAGGCCTGCCATATGCACTGGAAAAGTCTGTGCGTGGCATTTCTTTTTTAAAACAGTGTTTTATCATATGGACAGGCTCAAAGAGTATATACAGCAACCACCGACAACCAATTTGGATTTAAGAAAAAAACATGGCACGGATTTATGTATTTACACACTTAAGGAGATTGTCAGACTGACAGTACAATATTTATGTGTTTTCTGGATGCCTCACGGGCGCATTCATCATGGTAAACTGTTCTTAAAACTACAAGAGCGAGGTGAGGTGTCCCCTTATATCTAATAAGGGTCCTGCAGTATTGGTACTCTCAACAAACTATGCAGGCTAAGTGGGGAACGAGCACTTCCACACCCTTGCTGGTGTCCAATGGAGTGCGCCAGGGGCATATATTGTCGCCACTATTATTTAATGTATACATGGATGATTTATCTAAACAGCTTAACGAGTGTAAAACTGAGTGTATGGTGGGGGATAACCTTATCAATCATATGATTTACGCAGATTATCTAGTTGTACTGTCTCCATACAGTGCTGGCCTACAGCAGCTACTAACGGGTATGTACCAAATAATATGGGTTTTTATTTGATAATAAGTTCAACTCTAAAAAGAGTGTTGTTGTGATCTGTAAAACGAAGGACGACCAGAAGCTTACCTTTCCCTCTTTCTCTTTGGCAGGTGAAGCATTAGGCTTCGTACAGACATATCAGACGAACATGCTCTGTGCTGTCCGTGTTTCATGGCCGCCTCAATGCTTTTCCAATGGAAGTCACATGGTTTGACCAAACAGTTGTGTGTGATGGGGGGAGGGGGGGGCAATCAAACACAAGTGTTTGGTCAAACCACGTGACTTCCACGAAAACACAGGCAGAGCACAGCACAGTTGTTCTTTATGTGTGTACGAAGCCTTAGGCCTAGTTCACACCTACACAACAAATGTTCGGTCCGTGTGTGATGCCTGATTGCTTTTTGATTGCTGCTCCAATTCATTTTCAATGGGAGTCACATGGTTTGACCAAACATTTTTGTTTGATGAGGGGGGAGCAATCAGCAATCAGCCATCAAACACAAATGTTTGATCAAACCATGTGACTCCCATTGGAAATGCTTTTCCAATGGGAGTCACATGGTTTGACCAAACATTTTTGTTTGATGAGGGGGGAGGGGCAGAACACCACCAGCAATCAGCAATCAAACACAAATGTTTGATCAAACCATGTGACTCCCATTGGAAAAGCATTGTGGTGGCCCAAACAAACAAACAAAAAAACGACCAAACATTTGCTTGATTGGTGTTTGGTACGTGTGAATGAGGCCTGTGAGGTTGTAAAGAAGTTTAAATACCTGGGTCACATAATTAGGGATGGTTTCTGTGACGATGATGATGTGCAGCGTCAGTGCTGTAAATTATATGGTCAAGCCAATATGCTGGCACGAAAGATTCACATGTGTACAGACAATGTTAAAATACACTTTTTAAAACATATTGGACTCCACTGTACACAGCTCACTTATGGTGCCGTTATAGCAGTGCAAAAATGAAAAACAAAACTTCAGGTGGCATATAATGAGGATATAATGATTTAGAATCTTTCTGAGGCCTCATTCACACGTACACAACACAAGTTTGGTCCGTGTGGGATGTCTGATTGCTTTTTGATTGCTGCTCCAATTTATTTTCAATGGGAGTCACATGGTTTGACCAACCATTTTTGTTTGATGAGGGGGGAGAAATCAGCAATCAGCGATCAAACACAAATGTTTGATCAAACCATGTGACTCCCATTGAAAAAGCATTGTGGTGGCCCAAAAAAACAAAAAAACGACCAAACATTGCTTGATTGGTGTTTGGTACGTGTGAACTAGGCCTGAAACTCCCAAGATGGACCAGTGCAAGTGAAATGTTTGTGACTAGTAGTAATGTACCCACTTTTCATGCTGTACTGAGGAATTTTATGTTCAGATTTATAGATTGAAGGAGTCAAAGAACGTATTAATTATGGCCAAGGTTCTCCGCTTTTGGAATCACTGGAGGAAATGTTTACATGTTTTTCAATTGATATGGACTGTATGGAGTGAAAATAGCCTGATAGGCTATCTCTATGTATTGTTGTTTGTTTTTGTGTCTTGTTTTGTATTTGGACCTATAGAGCGTTGCGGTCCCGCCCCCTTTCATGGCGACGCCAGGCCCGGGAAATAATTCCCAATGCAAGTTTTTATTTAAAGACCTTTTAACAAAGCCAACTCGAGTTGTGATATTGGACCAAACAAATAATAACAAAGAAGAAAAACAAGAAAAAAAGTGTTGTAACCTGCCGTTTTTTTCTTCTCTCTAATTATTTCTTCGGACATTTGTTGTCATGATTTGTCACAACTCGAGTTGGCTTTGTACGACGCTTAAAAGGTCTTTAAATAAATACTTTTTGAAAAGTCTATGAGGAAAATTAACGGGGAATTCTTCTCCGGGTCTCTCAAGGGGGCGGGACTGCGACGCTCCATAAGTGTCTGCAAATAAAGTTTATATATATTCTCCATGTCACTGGTTTCCATTAGAAATTAACGGTAGCCTGTATAACTTTGTGTGAACACAGCATAAGGAGGGCCGTGTGTTTTGAGCAGCAAGTAAATCCTCTCGCTGTGGTTTTTTCAAAAATATAATACAAAAATAATAATTCAGTGGTCCACTATGCCAAGTCACTATATGTCACCTACATTTTATTTCTGTTCTTATTAAACCCCCCCTCCTCCATTCTCCCCCATCCATCATTCCCTCTCCCTCTCTCTCTCTCTCTCTCATTCATTCATTCAGCCAGCAGCATGGTCGCGTCATTTTGTTGTTGTGTTTTCCCCAGTGAGATTAGGGCCACGGATTTGGAGTCATCTATCATCCCCTGTCGACATCCCATAACGGTTAATCCAGTTACCATGGCCACCGACCGGGCACAGTGGGGGGGGGGGGGGGGGGGTCTGATTGGTGGCTTCCTGTGGGTGAACACACAGCTGAATATGATACACATGATGATCATTAATGGAATCACGCAGCTGCCATGATGCATGGAAGCAATAGAGCGGGTTCGGGACCTGCGCCCTTCAGAGCGGCTGGGAGAGGATGAAGCAGTCAGTGGTGCTCAATGTTTTTCATGTCAAGGATCCCCAGAATTATCTGTCTTTGGCTGCGGACCTGAAAATATGTTGTTCCAGGGACTCCCCCCTCCCAGAAGCAAAAATTTGAGTTAAAAACGTTCACTTGGAAGGGGGGTCATTTGAATGCGGTTTTATGTCAAGGGTGATTGATTGTGTTTCTCATAGCAATCAAACATAACACAAGTCCTGTCACTGTCATGGCATTTTACTTAACCACAAGTAATTGTGATTAATGACATAATTATGTTTTTTGGCACTGGACATTGGAACATTACCAAAAACATGTGGGATTTCTGTTTATGATTTTCAGGCTTCAGCAATTATTGTGCATGGGGCAGATATGACAAATGACTTAAACATACAAAGGGACATACAAGGGACTCATTCATTCATTCATTCATTCAGTCATTCATGCTTACAGTTTTTCACGATTGTTAACACACGTTTTTCACAACCTAACGGCATTCTCAAAACTGCACACACAAAACTGAAAACCTCACACACAAAATGCTAAACCCTGACTCTCCTTTTCCATGATGACTCTTCTTAACTGTTCCCAAAATGGAACTGGTGTTTTCATTTGGTACACACCGCCATATTTTCAAATGACACACACATACCATTCATTGAGTATATACGTACACACAACTAAGCATTGGAGCAGGATTTACAGCACAATGAAGTGAAAAATTGAAAACACAATCATAGAAATGGAACACACATGAATGACAATGACTCTGGAGAATGAGCCATTTCTCCTTTTGTAAAATGACTCCGTGTAGGCCTACTTTTTCATAGTCAAACATAAAACAGCACACAAATATGCAGCCGATTTCTTTTTTTTCTGTTTTTTTGCTGTAAACCAGCCTGCTCAAAGCCGGCTCCTCAATAGGATTCAGGAAAGGAGAATAAGGTGGAAGGAATAGAACAGAACAATTGTCTAATGATGCCAGCAACCGTGTAGTGGCTGAGATTGGGTTGGACCCTCTGGCTCATGGTCAAACCATGATTGAGCACATGGTCAACCACAGTTGCCCGAATCTCATTAGATATGACCGTTCTCCTTCTTTCTCCTCTTCCTCTCCCTCCTCCTCCACCTTGTTCTCCTCCTCCACCATGTCCTCCTCCTCCTCCTCCTCCTCCTCCTCCTCCTCCTCCTTCTCTCTGTCCACCTACTCCTCTACCTCCTCCTCATCCTCTCACTCTTACCCCTCTCCTTCTCTGGTTGTCGATCTCTTCAAGGTTCTCCATTGTTCACCCAACAAAACAGAGGCTCTCAAGTCCCTTTTATGCTGCAGTCCTGATTGCTCACCAGATCTGAATGTTTAGAGATTTGACTATTTGTGTGTTGTAGGTTGATGCTTTGAGATTTTATGTGAGAAGTGTGTGCAACAACTGAACATTCTCCTCCTCCACCATGTCCTCCTCTTCCACCATGTCCTCATCCTCCACCATGTACTCCTCCTCCTAGTCCTTCTCCTTGTCTTCCTCTCCCCCCCTCCTCCTCCTCTCTGTCAATCTACTCCCCTACCTCCTCGTCCTCCTCTCACTCTTACCCCTCTCCTTCTCTGGTTGTCGATCTCTTCAAGGTTCTCCATTGTTCACCCAACAAAAAAGTCCCTTTTATGCTGCAGTCCTGATTGCAAATTGCTCACCAGACCTGAATGTTTAGAGATTTGACTATTTGTGTGTTGTAGGTTGAGGCTTTGAGATTTTATGTGAACAACAACTGAACATTGTGTGTAGTGTTTGGACAACAAGGTGATGTGTAATTGACATCAGAGTGTAAAGAAGGAAAGTCAGAGTCTAATGCAGATAAGGGAGTGTGATGTAGTGCAAATTGTGTCGAGCGATTTGTGTGAAATCATGAAAAACTGTAAGTGCAATTTTGAGGCGCTGGAGCCTGTTACTTTATACTTGAGTGCTTCCATTGTTCAATAGTTTATACTTTAACTCCACTACATCTCCGACTCAAGAGGCAAATATTTTACGTTTTGCTCCACTATAATCATTTGAAAACTTTACAGATTTACATTACAAAACGTATACATTAACGGCATTGAGACCTAATTTATACATCCTCTTGTTTGGAAATAACCAATTTACTGTCAGCGTTTGGGACAGGCGCAAACAAAGGCAGAGGGCAAGGAAGACACATGGCGAGGTCGAATACAAGGGGGTTAATTAACCAAAACAGGAATATACACTAGAACACGAGGAAACTAAGGGATACTAGGAGCAAGAGAAAACACTTAGGAACAGAAACTACTGACTTTCTTTCACGCACGAACAAGGAACTGAAAACACAAAGGCATATATATAGACAAAGACTAACTAGGCACAGGTGAACACAACTGACAATCAACACTGGGATAGGCTGGGGGACTATGGGGACACAGGTGAAGCAAAACGAATACATTATCACAGGTGAGACAAGACAGGCAACAGTAGCTACAGAGGCAGACAGGAAGGCACAAAACAATACTACAAAATATAAGTAGGTGAAAGGTAAACTCTAACTGGAAAATAACAAGGAAAACACAATAATCATAACCAACTACAAACCGAGGAACACACGAGTGGCTGTGGAGGTAGAGCAGGTCGTCCAATGATCCCTGGGTCGGCGGTTCGAATCCCGACTCCTCCTGTCCACATGTCGAAGTGTCCTTGGGCAAGACACTGAACCGCAGGCCCTTTTTGAAACTAGCTCCTCGCCACTCGCCCTACACACTTCCACTCGGTTTGAGTATAGATATATCAATAACCGAGACGCAATGCAATGCAAGTGGATGGGAGGGGGATTCCGGTGCCGTCTCTATTATGGATATATCTATGCTCAAACCGAGTGGAAGTGTGTAGGGCGAGTGGCGAGGAGCTAGTTTCAAAAAGGGGGCTACATTGCCTCCAGTGAGTCGGTCGGTGTGAGCTCGCCACCATTGGTGTGTGAATGTGGGAAGTGAGGACGTCGACTGTTCGCCGCTTCACCTCCTAATGTATGAATGAATGTAACCATTGTAAAGAGATTTGAGCACTTGGAAAAGCGCTACAAAAATGCAATTTATTAAATGCAATTTATTATGAAAGTAGGCTACAACAAGGAGACAGAACATGTCACGGACCGTGACATTTACAAGCTAAAACATAACCAAGCTTGTAGATCTGTTTCATCCGATACATTTTGACTGTTGTTGGAATAAACCTGTGAAACATGACATGCATGATGATGATGAGCACTTTTTTCATTAGGCACTTTAAGCCTATTTGGATGCCAATATTGTTGTACTTTTACTTAAGTAATTTGAGTACAGGACTATTACTTATTTCCTCTTGTTTGGAAATAACCAATTTACTGTCAGCGTTTGGGACAGGCGCAGACAAAGGCAGAGGGCAAGGAAGACACATGGCGAGGTCGAATACAAGGGGGTTAATTAACCAAAACAGGATATTAGGAATATACACTAGAACACGAGGAAACTAAGGGATACTAGGAGCAAGAGAAAACACTTAGGAACAGAAACTACTGACTTTCTTTCACGCACGAACAAGGAACTGAAAACACAAAGGCATATATATAGACAAAAACTAACTAGGCACAGGTGAACACAACTGACAATCAACACTGGGATAGGCTGGGGGACTATGGGGACACAGGTGAAGCAAAACTAATACATTATCACAGGTGAGACAAGACAGGCAACAGTAGCTACAGAGGCAGACAGGAAGGCACAAAACAATACTACAAAATATAAGTAGGTGAAAGGTAAACTCTAACTGGAAAATAACAAGGAAAACACAATAATCATAACCAACTACAAACCGAGGAACACACGAGTGGCTGTGGAGGTAGAGCAGGTCGTCCAATGATCCCTGGGTCGGCGGTTCGAATCCCGACTCCTCCTGTCCACATGTCGAAGTGTCCTTGGGCAAGACACTGAACCGCAGGCCCTTTTTGAAACTAGCTCCTCGCCACTCGCCCTACACACTTCCACTCGGTTTGAGTATAGATATATCAATAACCGAGACGCAATGCAATGCAAGTGGATGGGAGGGGGATTCCGGTGCCGTCTCTATTATGGATATATCTATGCTCAAACCGAGTGGAAGTGTGTAGGGCGAGTGGCGAGGAGCTAGTTTCAAAAAGGGGGCTACATTGCCTCCAGTGAGTCGGTCGGTGTGAGCTCGCCACCATTGGTGTGTGAATGTGGGAAGTGAGGACGTCGACTGTTCGCCGCTTCACCTCCTAATGTATGAATGAATGTAACCATTGTAAAGAGATTTGAGCACTTGGAAAAGCGCTACAAAAATGCAATTTATTAAATGCAATTTATTATGAAAGTAGGCTACAACAAGGAGACAGAACATGTCACGGACCGTGACATTTACAAGCTAAAACATAACCAAGCTTGTAGATCTGTTTCATCCGATACATTTTGACTGTTGTTGGAATAAACCTGTGAAACATGACATGCATGATGATGATGAGCACTTTTTTCATTAGGCACTTTAAGCCTATTTGGATGCCAATATTGTTGTACTTTTACTTAAGTAATTTGAGTACAGGACTATTACTTCTTTATACTCAGACTACGTTTTCCTCCACTGGCATCAGACTATAGTGTTGATTTTCACAGCAAGTTTTGATTTAGCTTTCGTCATGTTTTAGTCATCTGAAAAGTTCTAGTTTTAGTCGACGGAATCTACAGTTGATTTTGTCGACTAAAATGCATTTTGGCAGGCCTTGATGGCGTCGTAATGCCTGATTTTACACTTGGTTGCATGATGAAAATAGACGCTCTATACAAGATGATAATGTGTCACAGCGTGGCACGTTGTGGACCTGTAGATCTGCTATTTCCAGAGTGCAAGCAAGTGTAAAATCAGGCATTACGACGCCATCAATACATTTTGAATGTTGAAATTGTCAATACATTTAGTCATCGTATAGCTTAACATTTTATTTAGTTTTTATGTCGTTTTTGTCAGTGAAATAAAGGTAGTTTAGTAGTCGACAAAATCAACACTGCATCAGACCAGTTGGGTAGCTTTTGATAGCAGGGCGAAGGGACACATGTATCCCATGTATTATTTAGCCTGTGCAGCAGTTTTTTTCCCCACACTTATTATTCGTCCTGGCTGGGTCTGATGAGGGTTATTTTATTATTCGTCCTGGCTGGGTCTGAGGAGGTTTATTTTATTATTCGTCCTGGCTGGGTCTGAGGAGGTTTATTTTATTATTCGTCCTGGCTGGGTCTGATGAGGGTTATTTTATTATTCGTCCTGGCTGGGTCTGAGGAGGTTTATTTTATTATTCGTCCTGGCTGGGTCTGATGAGGGTTATTTTATTATTCGTCCTGGCTGGGTCTGAGGAGGTTTATTTTATTATTCGTCCTGGCTGGGTCTGAGGAGGTTTATTTTATTATTCGTCCTGGCTGGGTCTGATGAGGGTTATTTTATTATTCGTCCTGGCTGGGTCTGATGAGGTTTATTTTATTATTCGTCCTGGCTGGGTCTGAGGAGGTTTATTTATTATTCGTCCTGGCTGGGTCTGATGAGGTTTATTTTATTATTCGTCCTGGCTGGGGTCTGAGGAGGTTTATTTTATTATTCGTCCTGGCTGGGTACTGAGGAGGTTTCATTGCAAAGCAAATAGATTGGAAGTATCACTATGGTACTCTATAACCCTGCAGTACATTTGCATTGCATACAGTACTGAACACTTCTGTTACATTGAGCTGTGTGTGTGTGTGTGTGTGTGTGTGTGTGTGTGTGTGTGTGTGTGTGTGTGTGTGTGTGTGTGTGTGTGTGCGTGTGTGCGTGCGTGTGTGCGTGTGTGTGTGCGTGCGTGTGTGCGTGCGTGCGTGCGTGACAGACAGACATGAAACAGCCTCTCTCCATCTCATCACCAGCTAACTGGAGAGAGCTGTCAATCAAAATCACTAACCATATGCTCTCTCTCTCTCTCTCTCTCCTCTGTCTCTCTCGGTCTCTCACCCCACCCTCTCTCCCTCTCACACACCCTCAGTAGCGTCTGTCTGTCTGTCTGTCCTGTCTGTCTGTCTGTCTGTCTGTCTGTCTGTCTGTCTGTCTGTCTGTCTGTCTGTCTGTCTGTCTGTCTGTCTGTCTGTCTGTCTGTCTGTCTGTCTGTCTGTCTGTCTGTCTGTCTGTCTGTCTGTCTGTCTGTCTGTCTGTCTGTCTGTCTGTCTGTCTGTCTGTCTGTCTGT
>NC_136789.1:55932212-55935649 GCF_951216825.1 Electrona antarctica | reverse complement strand
TCTCTCTCTCTCTCTCTCTCTCTCTCTCTCTCGCGCGTGCGGCTGCAACCGAGTGTCATTTCCATCCACCAGCTGTTTAAAAACCTGAAGTGACGCCTGGTCCAGGCGCTTCTTGGCACTTAAGCGTGCGTGCGTGCGTGCGGTGTATGTTTCCATCATTAATAGCATGGGGCGTGCTCTCCAGAGTCAGACATCTCCGTTGTGCTCTCACACCAGAGCTGATTAGCAAACTGCACACATGTTTAACACCTCCTCTCGAGACCTGTTACTGTTCTGATGTGTTCATACGATGTAGCCCGTTTGTGGCGGAGGATGTCTTAACTATAGGGCTCTTACTTGAGTACAGAGTTGGTGTCGAGGTGCCCTTGAGCAAGACGCAGAACCCCTGCTTGCTCCCGATGTGCAGGTTGGTGCCGTGCATGGTTTGCTCCGCCGTCGGTGTATGAATGTGTGTGAATGGGTGGATGTAATGCACAAACAGGTCATTGCGAGGAAGCAATCTGATTGGTTGGAACATGGCCGCCTATCCGTGCTTCAAACGAGCATGATGGAACACCTACGTACGAGCGCAATCTAACCTAATCAATACAAAAAAAAACATTATTGACCAGTCAGTGGATTTGAATTGACGAGTACACTTGTCGATGGCAGCTCACAAATAAAATAGGGCTTAATTGGCTAATGCCTGTTTGTAATAATAGTTTAATCGTTTTCCAATTACATCTTAAATAGGGTATTCTTAAATGTAGTGTAGTAGAAGTTTAAAGTATCAACAAACTACTCAAGTATTGTTTTTTACTAAAAACAAAATGTTAAAAAAAAAGTGTTTTTTACTGTACTTGGGTAAATGCACTTAGTTACTTTCCACATCGCACCTGCCTGTGTGCATAATTATGTAAGCATGCCTCTTTGGGCACTGTGACATGTTTGTGTGTGGTTGTTATTCTGTTTTCTGTATGATAGGTGTGATTTACAGGCTGTTAAGGGCTTGTGATGACCATGAACACTGATTTTTTTACTTTTACTTTTTACTTCTACTCCACTACATCTCAGAGGCAAATGTTGCACTTTTACTCCACTACATTTATTTGAAAACTTTAGTTACTATAGTTTACTTTGAACATTATTACAAAACATAGATTAAGCACTTACGCCCTATATATATTGGCCATTTGAAAATAGCCGATCTACGCTCACAATGTGTCGCGATCATGCGACACATTGTGAGCTTGTACATAGATATAAATAAACTCTAGATGGCTCAAGGCGGAGTTTCTGACGTCGTTCACCCGGCAGCCATCTTACTTCGGGGCTACAGTACAGTATGTTCAATGGCAGCTCAAACAGAAACAGTCATAACTCGCTCAAATCTTGACGGATTTACAAACGGGTTGGTTTATTACAAACGTTGTCAACATGGCTATGATTCAGGACGCTTATCTGCTTAATTTATTTTTTTATATGAACGTCGTATAAAAGCATATAAGTATGCGGACGTCTCTGACGTTTATAACAAACCAAACAGTTTGAAAATCTGTTGAAAATTTAGCAAGTTATGGTCATTTAAGAGTACATGCCCCATAGACACAATGTTATGTGGCCCGAGGTAAGATGGCCGCCACGTAACGACGTCGCTCTCCATTGGCCAACAGCGCGGGTGAGCTAACTAGAGTTTATATATATCTATGAGCTTGTATTTAAAAAATCACACCCATGTGAAGTGAGGGGCGCTAATATATTAAAGTCTAACTCATGTTGATTAGGTGATGTAATGGTGATGTAAAATAAACGGTGCCAAACCAAACATTAAATTCTCTTCATTGTTAATGGCATTTCATGGTTGTGTTAGGGACAAGATGACGTACATTTCCCCTTCATTGTCAATGGCGTTTTTAAAACAAACATTGAACTAAAAACAAACATTAAACCTGTATATAGGAGGGGCTAGCGTCCCTCAAAAATGTGTATTCATTTGAAAACTTGAAATGGGACATTCTGCATAGAGTGAGTATATTTCTATTTTTAATGGTTAATGGTTAATGGTGCATTTATATAGCGCCTTTATCCAAGGCGCTTTACATAGATTGTGCATTACATTCACCCATTCATACACACATTCACACACCGATGGCGGCGGAAACCATGCAAGGCACTAACCTGAACATCAGGAGCAATTAGGGGTTCAGTGTCTTGCTCAAGGACACTTTGACACTAACTCTGGGGGAGCCCGGGTTCGAACTGGCAACCTTGCGGTTACCATCCGGCCACTCTACCCCTGAGCCACCGCCGCCCCCTATTTTTGTTAAGTGTAAGTAAACAATGTGAGTACATTTTCCACCACTGCAAATATACAGTATACGTGTTGGCCGGATCCAACTGATATGCCCCTTTACACCATAAAGCCCATACATGGCCGTATCGGAGACACCGCAGCAGGGACACATGTCCATACATGGCCGTATCGGAGACACCGCAGGGAGACATGCCCATACATGGCCGTATCGGAGACACCGCAGCAGGGACACATGCCCATAAATGGCCATATCGGAGGCACCGCAGCAGGGACACATGTCCATACATGGCCGTATGGGAGGCACCGCAGGGAGACATGTCCATACATGGCCGTATCGGAGGCACCGCAGCAGGGACACATGTCCATACATGGCCGTATCGGAGGCACCGCAGCAGGGACACATGGCCGTATCAGAGACACCGCAGCAGGGACACATGTCCATACATGGCCGTACCGGAGACACCGCAGCAGGGAAACATGTCCATACATGGCCGTATCGGAGGCACCGCAGGGAGACATGCCCATACATGGCCGTATCGGAGACACCGCAGCAGGGACACATGTCCATACATGGCCGTATCGGAGGCACGGCAGCAGGGACACATGCCCATACATGGCCGTACCGGAGACACCGCAGCAGGGACACATGCCCATACATGGCCGTATCGGAGACACCGCAGCAGGGACACATGTCCATACATGGCCGTACCGGAGACACCGCAGGGAGACATGCCCATACATGGCCGTATCGGAGACACCGCAGCAGGGACACATGCCCATAAATGGCCATATATCGGAGGCACCGCAGCAGGGACACATGTCCATACATGGCCGTATGGGAGGCACCGCAGGGAGACATGTCCATACATGGCCGTATCGGAGGCACCGCAGCAGGGACACATGTCCATAAATGGCCATATCGGAGGCACCGCAGCAGGGACACATGTCCATACATGGCCGTATGGGAGGCACCGCAGGGAGACATGTCCATACATGGCCGTATCGGAGGCACCGCAGCAGGGACACATGTCCATACATGGCCGTATCGGAGGCACCGCAGGGAGACATGCCCATACATGGCCGTATCGAGACACCGCAGCAGGGACACATGCCCATAAATGGCCGTATCGGAGGCACCGCAGCA
>NC_136789.1:55814712-55927212 GCF_951216825.1 Electrona antarctica | reverse complement strand
TAGAACCCATTGTAGTGGTGAGAGATAAATTGCGGAAATACTCTGTTCTATGGCGTTCTACCGGCCACTCGACCCCTGAGCCACAGCCGCCCCGTCCTGTTGTGTTCCTGTATAGTTTGGGACCCTTTAGAATTTTAATGATTCCGGTTCTTTAGAAGGATTACCTCTTAACGGTCCGATTCCCTAAAGGACGACATGCTTCTGACAACCTAACTTCTGTCAACCTAACTTCATATAATTGGTCCTCACTATGCTCGGTCTGCGGCAGGCAGGCAGGCAGGCAGGCAGGCAGGCAGGCAGGCAGGCAGGCAGGCAGACAGACAGACAGACAGACAGACAGACCTGTGATTCCCTGCTGAGCTCATGCAGGTGTTTATGAATAATGGAGAAAGGTCACAATAGTTAATGTAATGTATTCATATATATACACACTCCAGCATACAGTAGGCTATAGCTGGGTGTTCATAATAATATACAAATTTATTCTAAACAAATGCCATACCGGGTTTGTTGCATGCTCGGAATCAGCTTTATTTGCATTTGTTCACGTTCTAAAAGAGCGACTTCGAGAGGAGGCATTTTTGAAGCTAATTGGACTAGTTACATCAGGATAAGTTAAGTAAGCCTTGCCGAGCCACAAGGTTCATAAAGGGCAGGAGCCTCCTGTTTGTGTTGTGTGAGGCAGCTTGATGTACATATAGGGCAGGAGCCTCCTGTTTCTGTAGTGTGAGGCAGCTTGATGTACAAGTATGTCGCAGAGACTTACCCCCAATCCAACCCTTGATGCCGAGTGCCAAGCAGGGAGGCATTTGCTCCCATTTAATAGTCTTTGGTGTATGACCCGGCCGGGGATCGACGTCGAACCCCGACCTCCCAGTCTCAGGGCGGACACTGACCACAAGTACACTGAGCTGGTCTGATGAGTTAACTATACACTAAACCAAACCTCTACCAAAGTGTATTTTTTGCTTGAAGAGCCCCCCCCTCCCCGTATCATCAAAAAAAGACACAGAACAACTTATGTGTCTTGTCACGTTTTCAAATGGCAGCACGCAGCAGGCAGCTTATGAAGAGGATTACTGGCCTGCCTCCCGGGGAATGGAGCTAGCGTTAGTGCTACTTCATCCATGTATTAAGCGCACCCTCTGTGTGCAACACCACTCACAGCAGAGCCACTGAAGCCCCCGTGCACCGTGAAACAAACGACAGCAGGAGCTTTAGAGGCGTCGCCTCCATGAATACAACAGAGTCATTTCCATAATGAAGTTCAGTGCATGTATTTGGAGCAGTTGTTTTCAAAGTGGCGGAGTGCCCAGAGGGCCAGTTTGGAAAGGAGAGGTGCAGGGAAATGCCGTCCAAAACCGTCCAAAGGTGTTACGTTCCAGAAAACGGGGTGAAACTACATGATTTGTTCACAAGCTTTTGGCAATACTTTTCACCCACAGACACACTTTCACCACTTTCCCTAAGCATAGCTAGAACAGCAGCTGTACAAGCTCACAATGCATCCTGAGGTGATGCGTTGCGCAGCTTGTACACCAGCTAGTTTGGTTCTACTTTCGTATAACATTCGTGGACGACAGCGTAGGAGTAGAACATGTATTTACAAAGTGCAGTGATGCTTTTCCTCCCTAAAACATGATCATCAGGTAGCCATACTATGATTGTGGAGCTATAGATTTGTGTACAGAAAGTGTTAAAATGATGTTTTTGTATGTGGCCACACCCACCAGTTCAACCTGGTTTTCACCCACCTGAACTTAAGCCTCACTCACAGCTGTTGCATGATAATGGGGGAGGGGTTAGGGCTGTGATGTCACTAAAAGTGGTGCATTTCGACTGGACCTTTTGACTCAAAGGCTTTCAGCTTTCAGGAAGAAACCAAGAATACACAGGGAAGACATTTGAATATTAAAACCACACCTGGCTGTCTATTAGAGTAATGTTATAACTCCATAGACACACATAGGCTACAAAACAGAACAAGCACTCCATCTTTAAGTTTAACTCGTGTAAAATGCTGTACATGGCAAATTGTGCACCAGCTATTATTTTCTGCAAACATATGTGATGCATTATGGAAATGCTGTTATATACAGTAAGGCTATTCTGCTGCTGACCTAGAATGAATGGGAACAAAGTCTATTGGGGTTAAATGGTTAACGTGTCCGTTGCACACTCACAGGGTTAAAAGGCAGTGAGCCGGTCACTGTGTCTGATGGACAGGGTTAAAACGCAGTGAGCCGGTCACTCTGTCTGATGGACAGGGTTAAAACGCAGTGAGCCGGTCACTCTGTCTGATGGTTGATGGACAGGGTTAAAACGCAGTAGGCCGGTCACTCTGTCTGATGGACAGGGTTAAAGCGCAGTGAGCCGGTCACTCTGTCTGATGGACAGGGTTAAAACGCAGTGAGCCGGTCACTCTGTCTGATGGACAGGGTTAAAACGCAGTGAGCCGGTCACTCTGTCTGATGGACAGGGTTAAAACGCAGTGAGCCGGTCACTCTGTCTGATGGACAGGGTTAAAACGCAGTGAGCCGGTCACTGTGTCTGATGGACAGGGTTAAAACGCAGTGAGCCGGTCACTCTGTCTGATGGACAGGGTTAAAACGCAGTGAGCCGGTCACTCTGTCTGATGGATAGGGTTAAAGCGCAGTGAGCCGGTCACTCTGTCTGATGGACAGGGTTAAAACGCAGTGAGCCGGTCACTCTGTCTGATGGACAGGGTTAAAACGCAGTGAGCCGGTCACTCTGTCTGATGGACAGGGTTAAAACGCAGTGAGCCGGTCACTGTGTCTGATGGACAGGGTTAAAACGCAGTGAGCCGGTCACTGTGTCTGATGGACAGGGTTAAAATGCAGTGAGCCGGTCAGTCTATAATAATAATGGATTTTATTTATAATGCACTTTACATTCCTCAGAATCTCAAAGTGCTACAGTAGACACAAATATAAAACAGTAGGCAAAAGCAAAAAAAAAAAGAACATTACACGATTAAAATCACACAATTTAGCTATCAAGGAAAACAGGATAACAGTTATTGAACATGAGGGCAACATGAGGCATGATGAGGGTCAAGGAATGAAATCAGTGGGTTTGGGGGGAAAGCCTTATTAAAAAGGTAGGTCTTTAGTCCTCTCTTGAAGCAGTCGATTGACAATTTACAATTTAGGCATTTAGCAGACGCTCTTAATCCAGAGCGACTTACATTAAGCAAGAACAAAAAGCATGGGAATACATCACATATATAAAAAGCATTTATCAAGAAACATGCGTAAGCTAAGAACGTAACTAGAACATATCTATATATAATGACACTATACATATAAGCTATACATATATATTATACTATGCTGTACTGTTATTGTGCTGTCTACATGACATGCTATAAGTCTGTTTCAAATGCTATCTAAGTCTAAAAAGTGTGAACCTACAGGATCGAGTGACAGCTGTGATGTGAGTTTTGAACGAGAGCTGACTTTCCAGGACTACACCAAGGTTCCTGGCTGTTGGGACAGACGTTACCAGGGCGTTGTCTACGGAAATAGTTAGCTCCCGCATTGACTGTGGTGCTCTCAAGTGTGCGGGGAGGGTATTCCACAGTTCAGGGGCAACTGTGCAGAAGGCCCTGTCACCCATGGTGTGCAGGTTGGCCGTGACGGGGTTGAGGCAGTATGTGTTTGATGAGCGGAGGGTGAGGGTCGAGGGTTTCAGGGAGACTAATTATTTGAGGTATAGGCGGGGGGCATTACCGTGAACGCATTGGTGGGTGAGCAGGGATATCTTGTATTGTGTCCGGAATGCGACGGGGAGCCAGTGCAGTGAGCGGAGGATGGGTGTGATGTGTTCTCGTTTGCTTCTGAAGGCTCTTGCTATAGGGATCCTGATGAGAAGTGCATTACAGTAGTCCAGCCTGGACTCTGTCTGATGGACAGGGTTAAAATGCAGTGAGCCGGTCACTCAGGGTTAAGACACAGTGAGCCGGTCACTCTGTCTGATGGACAGGGTTAAAAGTAAAACGCAGTGAGCCTGTCAGTGCTCTGACTATAAGCCGTGACGCGTATATACGTCGCCCTCGGCTGACACCGAGACTCAACAGTCACTTAGCCTCGGTTGTCCCCGGATACCACCCCCCCTCCCACCACCCACCGCCAAACAACACACCCCTCCCTCCCTCGCAACCCCACCCCACCCCCGCACGGCCGCCAGAGACTATAATGATCACGCAATCTGTAATTGCCTTGACGTCTCTCACGCTGTGTGATGGAGAGAGAGAGAGAGAGAGAGAGAGAGAGAGAGAGAGAGAGAGAGAGAGAGAGAGAGAGAGAGAGAGAGAGAGAGAGAGAGAGAGAGAGAGAGAGAGCGAGAGAGAGAGATGCATACACAGACTGGATGTGTGTGCGTGCGTGCGTGCGTGCGTGCGTGCGTGCGTGCGTGCGTGCGTGCGTGCGTGCGTGCGTGCGTGCGTGCGTGCGTGCGATCAAAAGAGACATCAAATATACATCCCCAATTAAAACCTGGCTTAAAATATACTGGACTCTTGTGACCAATTTCCCTCCATTATGGTTGTGAGATCTGGGGACCATTTAGCATTGAACCAAACCGAGGCGGGCCCCTTCAAGGTCCCCTTCCGGTCCACGGACCGCGCGTTGACAACCTCCGCTTATATGCGTGTGTGGATTATCCATGCCCGTGGCAGTGGTGGAAAAAGTATATACTCAAATGTTTCACTTAAGTAAAAGTATGAATACTGCAATATAGAAATACTGCAATATAGAAATACTTTGCTACAAGTCCGGAATTCAAAATGTAGGCTACTTGAGAGTAAAAGTGCAAAAGTATTGGCGTCAAAATGTACTAAAAGTACCAAAAGCAAAAGTACTCATTGTGCAGAATGTCCCACTCATTGTGAGCTTGTAGATGTGCTATTTCCACACGGCCAAAATGCATGGATGAAGTGGTTAATGTATGTTTTTTGTAACAATAATCCAAATCTACAAAGTAACTAATAAAGTTTTCAACTACATATATAGTGGAGTAAAAGTAAATATTTGGATCCGAGATGTAGTGGAGTACAAGTAAAGTAGTAGATGTAGTGGAGTACAAGTAAAGTAGTAGATGTAGTGGAGTACAAGTAAAGTAGTAGATGTAGTGGAGTACAAGTAAAGTAGTAGATGTAGTGGAGTACAAGTAAAGTAGTAGATGTAGTGGAGTACAAGTAAAGTAGTAGATGTAGTGGAGTACAAGTAAAGTAGTAGATGTAGTGGAATACAAGTAAAGTAGTAGATGTAGTGGAGTACAAGTAAAGTAGTAGATGTAGTGGAGTACAAGTAAAGTATTGGAAATTGGAATTACGCAACATTGTACTTAACCCATTTAGGACGTGAGGCGGATTCTAAAAACACCTAAATCCCGACCTAAGTTTTCTGAAAAACTTCAAATATTTATATAGCAGCATCAATTTTAAAAACATTATTTGAATACTGTACATACTGTAGCCTACCGGTATACAGAACCCCAAAAGGGGTTCCCGTCCAGAATGGGTTACAACACCAAAAGGGGTTCCCGTCCAGAATGGGTTAAAGGGGCATTCCACTCATTTTCAAAATTTTACTATGTCATTAATATACCTTAGAGCTGTTGTGTGGAAATAATAAAAAAGTCCCCCCCATTCTGTGTTTACTAGAACTAGAGGTCTGAAAAAAATCATTAACATGTTGAAACACATCTTGATGATGTCATCAATATGTGTTTCACCATGTTAATGATTTTTTTCATATTTACAGTTCTAGGAAACACAGAATGGGGGGACTTTTTTATTACAGCTCTAAGGTATATTAATGACATAGTAAAATGTTGAAAATGGGTGGTTTTCCCCTTTAAGTACAGTACTTGAGTAAAAGGCACTTAGTTACTTCCCAGCACTGCGCTTATACAATGCGCTGGTGGCTTTCTCCAAGCCGGGGGTGTCAAGTGGAAGCTGAGAAATTGGTAGCATAATCCTCTTTGCAGTGATAACTGCAAGGCAAATGCATATTTCAACCTCCCACAGGGTCTGCTGCAGAGATCAATGTGACAGTTAGCTTAGCTTCGCTCTCGGTGGCATTGGGCCATTTTTTCCTGCATGGCTTTTGTGCGTTCCGTCCGTGACGTCTTGTGTGTGTGGCCAAGTCTATGGACTTTTTATGACGACTTTTCTTCCGTACATAAAAGTCAATGGCAAATGATGTAAGCGGGTGATCATACATGGTCATCGTGATAAAAGGCACCCCTCAACTTCACACAAGTGTGATTTTTGAGGGGCCGCCCAGCTTTGTGTGTGTGCATGTGTGTGTATGCCCATGGCGACGATTTGATTGGCTGAGGGCTTAATAAGTGAACATAAAAGGTGAGGACAGAAAAGTGAGGACGTCAAAAGTGATTGGTCGGAATGTGATTATGTATGATGATAAGAGCACCCCTCACTTCACACGAGTGTGATTTTTTCATAAAGTGGTGCAAAGTAACTAAGTATATTATCCAATTACTGTACTTATAGCCTACTTTGCTTGAGCATTTCCATTTTTCAATAATGTATGTCTACCATTACCATTTCAGAGGCAAATTATTGAAGTTTTTACAGGACAATTATTTGAAAACCGTAGGCACAAGCTACTTCGTACATTTAGACCAGGGGTTCTCAACGTTTTTGGCCGGGGACCCCCGAAAATGCTTTGGCAACGTCTCGGGACCCCCGCCCCGCCCCCTCCCGACCCCCAATATAAATTGACTGCTACAATAACCTTAAACCATTTTGGGCGGGAACCCCTTTTGGTGTTTTAAGCATTGTTATAATTTAGCTATTTAAAAATAGCAGATCTACAAGCTCATAGCGCGCCACCGAGTGGCGCGCTATGAACTTGTAGGTCTGCTATTTTTGAAAAATCGTGAAAATAAAAATTAAAAAATAATCTTTTTTTTTTTTTTTTGGGGACCCCCCAAAATAATTTGGCGACCCCCCCGAGGGGTCGCGACCCACGGGTTGAGAACCCCTGATTTAGACCACAGTTACGCACATGACGTCACTGAACGTCCGTTCACCTCTCCATGAACATGCTGCAGTTCCACTTTTGGCCAATAGGAGCTTCAACGTTGGATAGCCTTTCTGGGGGGGTGGCCTGAAAAGGTTGAGCACTGCATGCACTGTTCTATACCACATTGAGACATTTTCCCATCGATAACGATGCTGTGCTGGCACAAAATAAAATACATGTAGTAGCACTGTATGCATGATGCTTAATTGGCTCGCCTCGGTTTTTATAGTCTGAACCAGTTCCATCCAGTATGCGGCTTTGTTCAGGTATTAAGTTGGCCCTCTTTGAAGAGAAAATCTTCCTACTATATAACACTGTGTGCGTGCGTGCGTGCGTGCGTGCGTGCGTGCGTGCGTGCGTGTGGTCACGTGCACTGTGTAAATACTAATACAGTAATTACAGTACATATGGTGCACCGACTGCAGCGTTTCCATCTCCACATTATTGAAAATGTATTATTAGCAATATAATAAGACAGACAGACAGACAGACAGACAGACAGACAGACAGACAGACAGACAGACAGACAGACAGACAGACAGACAGACAGACAGATTATCGTCATTCAAATCTCAGTGTTTTTGCTATTTGGGGGCTCACTTGCAATATCCCCATGACCCACACCAGGTTGAGCACCACTGCAATAGAGCATTATTAACACTTAGACTGTGTTGATTAAACTGCCGTGTTTCAAGCCTCCCTGCTAGGTTTACAGTTGAACAGCCACTGCACCGACCGCTGAGTTGCTTGTCAAAACGGTGTAATCGCTTTTTGTTGTGTTGTAAGATATTCTTAAAACTGACTTAAAACTGATTAAAAAACAATGAAAACATAACTCGGGCAACTCGTTAATCGCTTTGAAGCTGTCCTACAATTAATTTACTCGGGCAAGTCGTGTTTAGAAGTCAAAGTGTTAAAAATCAAGAAAAATCGGTATAACCCGGCAGTAAATACTGGAGGCTATAGAAGCATCTTCACCAGTGGTCAGTTGAACCAAACATGTTCCATATTATGGTAGTAAAAGAAACAGCCTGGTTTGTAGGTTAGCTTCCTGACACCCTCATACATCAAACTACCTAAAAATATATGTACTTATGGGTATTAATACACTACTGTACTGCCCACAGGCATCTGTTAGACCTAAATTAAACGGTAGGTATTTTATTATTCCGTAAGGCAAGGCAAGACGATTTGTATAGCACGTTTCAACAACAAGGGAGTTCTAAGTGCTTTACATGAAACATTAATTAACTGAATTTAATTAAATTAACAAGACATAAAGCAACAATAAATAAAATCAATTTAATTATAAAATGACATTTGGCTATAATAAGATACAAGATAAAAAATAAATCTAAATAAAACGTAGCCTAATATTATTAACCTCGATAAACAGAAAGGTTTTCATCTAGAGTTGTAATAATAAAATAACACCTTCTAAAGTTTTCTGAAAAAGTCGAATTTTTGATTCAAATATTATTGTTCTAATCTATATATATTTTCGTAATCATATTGCTATTGTTCGGGTAGGAATGTTGTATGTACAAAACCGTCCCTTTCTGGTTATTATTTTTAAGTAGTGAAGCCGGTCACTTTGAATGGTGTCACCGCCCGAGTTGTTCATCATTTAGTGCAACAGGAACACCTTGCCTTGAGGCGCGACCGACCTCACACTGCTTCTGTCCTGCCATCTATCATGACGACCACACACACGCACACACACACACACACACACACACACACACACACACGCACGCACGCACGCAAGTACGTACGCACGCACGCACGCCACACACACACACACACACACACACACACACACACACACACACACGCACGCACGCACGCACGCACGCACGCACGCACGCACGCCACACACACACTCATGTGCACGCACAAGCAGACGGCAAGAGCTGGATTGTAGCCAGCTTTTTTTCCACACTACGCGGCCCGCTCCCCTCATGAGCAGACGCGTAAGCGAGAACGCCAGCGCCTTTTCTTTCTTATTTATTGTTCATTGTAATGTTCAAACCTAAACCTAGTCCTAAACTTAACCCTATCCCCAACACATACCCTTCGCCCCCCCCCCCCCCCCCAAAAAAAAGAAAACAATCCTGAACTCTAACCTGAATCTTGTCCTAATAAGCCTATCTCACAGAATTTCCCCGCCGCCCCTAAATACGCCCCCTTTCGGGGTTAGTGGTGATAGCGTGACGTCACTCCATAGACGCTACATGTTAACAGAGGTAATTTAAGAAGTCTACAACTTTTGTTTTCTCAAGGTAAGGTTTGTTCTATCTGTTCGACCTGATTTACCATCTTGTTTGCTTCATAATAATATTGGTCTGTCACATTTTTACATTAGAAAATGTACTTAGATTCTCCAGAGAAAAAAACGTGTAAATGCTCATGTTAAAGACACCACTATTTACCGGAAGTGGGCGTGGAAAGTGGGCTGTGAGATAGGCCTATTATAACTTTAGCTAAAAAACAGATCATTGTGAAAACAAAGTCATACCTAATTGTATCACATGGGTGTATTTGGTCTAATATAATCTCCAGAGAACAGATTCCGAGCTGCGCTACTGAATCTGTCGGCAGGGGCATTCAGAACGCGTGAACATTGTTGTCAGTGGGAATGAAAACAATAGGCATCCCACCGGAAGAGGAGGGCTGAGGGTGGACCAAACATCCTGTTATCCACATTCTATTGGGTGTCGCCCCCGGAGGCGACAAAGGAACAAACAGCAGAGGGCACTGTTTCCTCCTCTTATATTTCTCTCTTCAATGGGTTCCCAGATTGGGTCTAACTCTAATACAGGGGTTCTCAACGTTTTTGGCCGGGGACCCCCGAAAATGCTTTGGCAACGTCTCGGGACCCCCGCCCCGCCCCCTCCCGACCCCCAATATAAATTGACTGCTACAATAACCTTAAACCATTTTGGGCGGGAACCCCTTTTGGTGTTTTAAGCATTGTTATAATTTAGCTATTTAAAAATAGCAGATCTACAAGCTCAGACCCCCTAAAATAATTTGGCGACCCCCCGAGGGGTCGCGACCCACGGGTTGAGAACCCCTGAACTAACCCATTAAACCTGAGGCCGATTCTACATTCTACAACTGCCTTCTAATTCAGTAGTTCCCAGACTTTTTTTCAATTCAGTTATTATTAGATTCAAATATATTCAACATTATTCAAACACTTTCAAGATGTACCCCCCCCCAAAAGATTCAAAAAGTAGCAGAGCTTGTAGATCTGCTATTTTTTAGGTGAGCCAACGGCAACATCTAAAATGACACAGCATGCTTCCCAGGCTTGAATTGGGGTTTTGAACCCATTTTGGGCGGGAACCCCTTTTGGTGTTAGCATCATGTTATGCTTTAGCTCAAAGAACGACTGACATAGAAACATAGCTTTTTCAGAAAACTGTCAGGATGTACAAGACATTTTTAGAATTTGATCTCAGGCCTAAATGGGTTAAAACGGTTGAGCATGAGAACTATAATGAAAGGGTTTTTTTCTAATGTGTTGGCAGGTGAGCATCCTGATCATCCTGGCGCTGGCGTTTCTGGCCTGCATCGTGTTCCTGGTGGTTTATAAAGCCTTCACCTACGACCACGCCTGTCCTGACGCCTTCATCTACAAGGTAAAACACCTTCACTATGGTGTTACAGCACCAGCCTAGGGGAACTGGACTGCAACATGAATGCGATGGACCCCTCTTAAAACCTCTCAAATGGGCCTGGGCCATGGCTCAGTGGTCCAGGCACCTTGGCTGGTAATCCAGTCTGGCAGTGTGCCGCGGGTTCGACTCCCGATCCCGACGGCCTTCGCTGCATGTCTTCCCCCCCATCTCTCTCCCCATTTCCTGTCAGCCTACTGTCTGTCCCTCCATAAAATATATAAAGTAAAGGCGAAAGCCACAAAAAAAAGACAAACATTTAAAAAAAAAAGAACCTCTCAAATGAACCACCAGCAAACAGGAGTACAGTCTTTCCATGGGTTTTATTTTGTCTTTGGGGGGGGGGGGGGGGGGGGAGTCTGAGCATCAAAATAACACAAAATCAGCACTATTCTAACCCTAACTGAACTGTCCGGAATCAATAAATGAAAATACAATTACTACCCTAACTCCTGCTCAACAAAACAGAAGAAAACTGGGCCCCAAAAGAAAGATACCCCCCCACCCTTACCAAACCCGACTGATTAGATCATTGCAAGGGGATTGTTATCTCATAAGGTGACAAACCGTGGCACTAGGAGAACACATTATAGAGCTCAGAGTGAGCAGTGCGTTTGCTGGCAGTCCACATGGGAGTGACGAGAGGACGCCTGGCACTGAACAGAGGTGGCCTTTTATCCTCCTCCACCACCCGCCGAAGACCAATCACCTCCTCCAGGCCCCGAGTCGCCACCTACTTTCCAAATCACTCACTTAACTCTCTCACTCTCTGCCCACTTCCACAGATGACACACCTGTCACACATCACTCTCTCATCAAGCCACCACATACCAGGGAAAATAAGGTTAACCCTACTATTCCAACCTCCCATACTCATATAGACCCGGGGTCGTAAGTTCGTAACAATGGTGACCACCAGTGTCTGTCTGTCTGTACAGCATCACACTAAAACAAAAACGTCCCTTACGTCCCAGACAGTAGCTACCCTCGATCAGTCCCATTAGGGAAAAACCAGGGCCTCCGGAACTACTCTGCCGGGACTGGGTATGCGGGAGGATCGCATCAATCTGGCACGTGGAAGGACTATAGGCTCTGTGGGTTGACTCCTGTCCGGGCACCTCCTACGTCTCACCAGATCCACTGCTGCTCTCACCAGGTCCAGCACCTGTGCGTTGCACCAGACTCCCAGCACCAGGCACTTCATTCAGGAGTGGTGGATTCTCGAGCTGCAATGGTTCTGCAGGCTCCACCTTGCCCATGGTGGTGCCGCAGGCTCCGCTTGCGGCTTGAATGGCCCTCCTAAAGGCCTCACCGTGGGCAAAAGAGGTAGCAGATCTGCAAGCTCAAAACATGACATTTTGAGCTTGTACTAGAGGTCTTCACAGGTCCAATTTGAACACCCGTATACCAAAGTACGAAGAAATAAATACCCAGAGCAATTATTAGAATTCCGAGTTCCGAACACAAAAAGTACAGAGAGATGTCAGAACCGGAGCCAAACGGACCTGGCTATTTTTTTTAAAATATGAGTTCTGACCCCAAGCAGTATACCGAGTACAACACCCGAGGCCCCGAAATGACCGGATGCCGATGTTAACATTAAGAGTTGTATATTATGTTACTATACCACTACTTGCAGAGTGTGCAAATGTATTTGTACACTCTCAGAGTTACAGACCCATAAGGGTCCATTTGGTTCCCAACTATCATTTGGCTGGGGACCCCCCGGAACTCCCTCAAGTACCCCTGGGGGTCCCCGGACCCCACTTTGGGAACCACTGAAATACATAAACATAGTCATCAAGAATCATTCGTAATCTAAGAACCTAACAGTGTATCTATATAATGAAACTATGCATATAAGAAAGCTCCAAAATGCCCATCCATATAACACACGTATCTAGGACATGTGACAATGTGACAGCCAGTTTGGCTTTGAGAGCTCTGTGGGTGTGTGGACCTATATAGATATGTTTTTATATGTTTTTTTTCTTTAACTTTCACATACTGTAGCACACATCTATCCGTGTGGTCTGAGGCCCCATACAACACGTACAGAACGCATGTTCTGTGTTCTGTCTGTGTTTGATGGCCGACTCAATGCTTTTCCAATGGAAGTCATATGGTTTGACCAAACACTTGTGTTTGAAGGCTGTGTTCTGCCCACCAAACACAAATGTTTGGTCAAACTATGTGACTCTCATTGGAAAAGCATTGAGGCTGCCATCAAACACAGACAGAACACAGAACATGTGTTTGATAGGGCCTCATACACACATATCAAACACATGTTCCGTGTTCTGTCTGTGTTTGATGGCCGCCTCAATGCCTTTCCAATGGGAGTCACATGGTTTGACCAAACATTTGTGTTTGATGGGGGGGGGGGGGGGGAGCAACAATTTCAGCAATCAAACACCAATGTTTGGTCAGACCATGTGACCAAACCATTGGAAAAGCATTGAGGCGGCCATCAAACACAGACAGAACACGCGTTTGATGTGTGTATGAGGCCTTAAAGTCCCAGCAGCAGCAGAACTACTCCACAGTGTTTTCACTTGACCCAGTTTAATGTGCAGTTCAACGCTACAGGGCAACGCAGCTGCTCTTAATTGCCTGTCAGTCATAGCTCTCTCTCTCTCTCTCTCTCTCTCTCTCTCTCTCTCTCTCTCTCTCTCTCTCTCTCTCTCTCTCTCTCTCTCTCTCTCTCTCTCTCTCTCCCCCATGCACCCTCTCTCTCTCTTTCTCTCACGCAGCATAAGCGGTGCATCCCGGCATCGTTAGAGGCGTACTACGCGGCGCAGGACGCCAGCTCGCGGGGCCGTTTCTACACCATCATCAGCCACTACAGCATGGCGGCCAAGCAGACCACGTCGTCGCGCTCCGTCGCCCCCTGGCTGCCCGGAGGAGCAGGAGCAGGCGCAGCTAGCCAACACGACGATGCCGCCAACAAGCCGCCCCCCGCCGCCATCAGCGAGGGGGGGCACTGAGACTTTTGGGGGGGGGGGCGCATGTGGAGAAACCCATTAAGACCTGGAACGCATTTTATCTCTGTGTCACTGTAGATTTTTAAAGGACCACTTCACCACTTTTCAACCTACGTTCATATAATTGGTCCTAATGTTCATGATAAAATAAAAAAGTGGTCCTTTAATTAACCACTTTAACTGTTATTTTCAACTTTAGCTGGTTGAAAAAGAGCAGATCTACAAGCTCGTAGCGCATCACCGAGTGGCGCGCTATATGAGCTTGTAGATCTGCTATTTTTGTTTTTATCGTGAAAACGTGGCGCAGATCTTTGAATATAAAGTATATTCTTTCACGGCAAACGTTGTTAACTCATATCTTTGGAAAAGAAAAAAGAAAAAAAATGTGAAAACGTGTGCAAATCTTTGAATATATATTCCTTAACGTTTTTTTAACGCAAATCTGCGCTTCTGGGGGGAGGGGGGGGGGGGGGGGGGGGGAGTCCTAGAACAACATATTTTCAGATGGGGGTTGGAGGCCAATTACATGACATTTTTGGGGTCCTTGACATGAGCACCACTGACTAGAAACATACTTTTTTCCTGAATTATAGAAGACATTTGTAGAATCAAGTCCTCAGGTCTTAATGGGTTAAGAAGACAAAAAAAGAAAAAATATGGCGGTGTAAACATACATCGACACAGACATAGACACACATGCTGCTGGAGATATAGACAGACATGGTGTAGGCTACATACATGAAAGCTACATACACATAGGCTATATGCACGCCCACGCACACACACACACACACACACACAAAGACACACACACACACACACTCACACACACACACACACACACACACACACACACACACACACACACACACACACACACACACACACACACACACACACACACGTGCGAGCGTACACACAGCAACACACAAACACGCGCACACACACACACACACACACGTGCGCGCGTACACACAGCAACACACAAACACGCGCGCACACACACACACACACACACACACACACACACACACACATACACATACACATACACATACACATACACTTACACACACACACACAGTTGTATACATATTACATATGTGTTTTCAGGCTAAGTAAGTCGAAGAGGCTTACGTTTTCGGGCTACTTATCGGTTATTGTGTACTGTATATGCATCACAGCAAGGCTTCAAGATAACTTTATTTGTTAATTAGTTATTTTTTTTATTGATTGATTTATTAATGTGTTAATTAATTAATTTGTTTCTTTCTTAATGCAATTTATTAGGTTCAGGTCACAGTACATTATATCGGGATCACTTCTAGTCAGACATAACCTCTTTTCTTTTTTTTTACATTTAACAAACAATACCAAAACAAACAAAACAATACAAAAGAAAAAAGAAAGAAACATTAAAGGTACAGTGCCCAACACACCTCTTTACACCAACAACATTAAAGGTACAGGGCCCAACACACCTCTTTACACCGACAACATTAAAGGTACAGGGCCCAACACACCTTTACACCGACAACATTAAAGGTACAGGGCCCAACACAACTCTTCACAGCAACAACATTAAAGGTACAGCAACACACCTCTTCACAGCAACAACATTAAAGGTACAGTGCCCAGCACACCTCTTTACACCGACAACATTAAAGGTACAGGGCCCAACACACCTCTTCACAGCAACAACATTAAAGGTACAGGGCCCAACACACCTCTTTACACCAACAACATTAAAGGTACAGGGCCCAACACACCTCTTTACACCGACAACATTAAAGGTACAGGGCCCAACACACCTTTACACCGACAACATTAAAGGTACAGTGCCCAACACACCTCTTTACACCAACAACATTAAAGGTACAGTGCCCAACACACCTCTTTACACCAACAACATTAAAGGTACAGGGCCCAACACACCTCTTTACACCAACAACATTAAAGGTACAGGGCCCAACACACCTCTTCACAGCAACAACATTAAAGGTACAGTGCCCAAACACCTCTTTACACCGACAACATTAAAGGTACAGGGCCCAACACACCTCTTTACACCAACAACATTAAAGGTACAGGGCCCAGCACACCTCTGCACTCCACCGACAACATTAAAGGTACAGGGCCCAATACACCTCTTCACTCCACCAACAACATTAAAGGTACAGGGCCAAACACACCTCTTTACACCGACAACATTAAAGGTACACCAACACACCTCTTCACAGCAACAACATTAAAGGTACAGTGCCCAGCACACCTCTTTACACCGACAACATTAAAGGTACAGGGCCCAACACACCTCTTTACACCAACAACATTAAAGGTACAGGGCCCAACACACCTCTTTACACCAACAACATTAAAGGTACAGGGCCCAACACACCTCTTTACACCAACAACATTAAAGGTACAGTGCCCAACACACCTCTTTACACCAACAACATTAAAGGTACACCAACACACCTCTTCACAGCAACAACATTAAAGGTACAGTGCCCAGCACACCTCTTTACACCGACAACATTAAAGGTACAGGGCCCAACACACCTCTTTACACCAACAACATTAAAGGTACAGGGCCCAACACACCTCTGCACTCCACCGACAACATTAAAGGTACAGTGCCCAACACACCTCTTTACACCGACAACATTAAAGGTACAGGGCCCAACACACCTCTTTACACCAACAACATTAAAGGTACAGGGCCCAACACACCTCTTTACACCAACAACATTAAAGGTACAGGGCCCAACACACCTCTTTACACCAACAACATTAAAGGTACAGGGCCCAACACACCTCTTTACACCAACAACATTAAAGGTACACCAACACACCTCTTCACAGCAACAACATTAAAGGTACAGTGCCCAGCACACCTCTTTACACCGACAACATTAAAGGTACAGGGCCCAACACACCTCTTTACAGCAACAACATTAAAGGTACAGGGCCCAACACACCTCTTTACACCGACAACATTAAAGGTACAGGGCCCAACACACCTCTTTACACCGACAACATTAAAGGTACAGTGCCCAACACACCTCTTCACTCCACCGACAACATTAAAGGTACAGGGCCCAACACACCTCTTCACTCCACCGACAACATTAAAGGTACAGGGCCCAACACACCTCTTTACACCGACAACATTAAAGGTACAGGGCCCAACACACCTTTACACCGACAACATTAAAGGTACAGGGCCCAACACACCTCTTTACACCGACAACATTAAAGGTACAGGGCCCAACACACCTCTTTACACCGACAACATTAAAGGTACAGGGCCCAACACACCTCTTTACACCGACAACATTAAAGGTACAGGGCCCAACACAACTCTTCACAGCAACAACATTAAAGGTACAGGGCCCAACACACCTCTTTACACCAACAACATTAAAGGTACAGGGCCCAACACCTCTTTACACCGACAACATTAAAGGTACACCAACACACCTCTTCACAGCAACAACATTAAAGGTACAGGGCCCAACACACCTCTTTACACCAACAACATTAAAGGTACAGGGCCCAACACACCTCTTTACACCAACAACATTAAAGGTACAGGGCCCAACACACCTCTTTACACCAACAACATTAAAGGTACAGGGCCCAACACAACTCTTCACAGCAACAACATTAAAGGTACAGCGCCCAACACACCTCTTTACACCAACAACATTAAAGGTACAGGGCCCAACACACCTCTTTACACCGACAACATTAAAGGTACAGTGCCCAACACACCTCTTTACACCGACAACATTAAAGGTACAGGGCCCAACACACCTCTTCACACCAACAACATTAAAGGTACAGGGCCCAACACACCTCTTCACACCGACAACATTAAAGGTACAGGGCCCAACACACCTCTTTACACCGACAACATTAAAGGTACAGTGCCCAACACACCTCTTTACACCGACAACATTAAAGGTACAGTGCCCAACACAACTCTTCACAGCAACAACATTAAAGGTACAGCGCCCAACACACCTCTTTACACCAACAACATTAAAGGTACAGTGCCCAACACACCTCTTTACACCTACAACATTAAAGGTACAGTGCCCAACACACCTCTTTACTCCACCGACAACATTAAAGGTACAGGGCCCAATTAACACACCTCTTTACACCTACAACATTAAAGGTACAGTGCCCAGCACACCTCTTTACACCAACAACATTAAAGGTACAGGGCCCAATTAACACACCTCTTTACACCAACAACATTAAAGGTACAGGGCCCAATTAACACACCTCTTTACACCAACAACATTAAAGGTACAGTGCCCAGCACACCTCTTTACACCGACAACATTAAAGGTACAGGGCCCAATTAACACACCTCTTTACACCAACAACATTAAAGGTACAGGGCCCAACACACCTTCACACCGACAACATTAAAGGTACAGGGCCCAACACACCTCTTCACACCGACAACAGAGTAATCATCCTAGAAGTAGCTATACTACATGTATGAGTGGTTGCCAGACCTTTACAAAGCCTTGATAGTTGTCATGTATATGACATATGTAAGCTTTTCTAAGGGTATAAATAAATATGCATTTATTTATTTAATTATTTATGTATGTGTTTATTTATTTATTTAGTTATGTATGTTTGTTTGTTTGTTTCCAAAGAGAAACTGCTCCTACAGTGGCAAGTTACAGTAATACCATCTTTTACTTTGCTTGGCGTCTTTTAGGTACAGTGCGCAAAGGTAAAGGTAACCTACGCCAGGGGTTCTCAACGTTTTTGGCCGGGGACCCCCGGAAATGCTTTGGCAATGTCTCGGGACCCCTGCCCCGCCCCCTCCCGACCCCCAATATAAATTGACTGCTACAATTTAGCTATTGAAAAATAGCAGATCTACAAGCTCATAGCGCGCCACCGAGTGGCGCGCTACGAGCTTGTAGATCTGCTATTTTTGAAAAATCGTGAAATAAAAAAATATATATTGGGGACCCCCTAAAATAATTTGGCGACCCCCGGGTTGAGAACCCCTGACCTACGCGATATATCTGTACATCATTGGAGAAAAGAAAAGAAGAACACGTTGGTATCCCACCTGTTGTGTTCACTAAGAACCTGGAGAGACCGTTGTACAACGAAGGCATTCATGTATAGAGACCGTTGTACAACGAAGGCATTCATGTATAGAGACCGTTGTACAACGAAGGCATTCATGTATAGAGACCGTTGTACAACGAAGGCATTCATGTATAGATGCTATAAGTGATATCATTTGGGTTCTTTTCCTTGGCAACTTTTGAACAATATAAACATTTAGTTTTAACCAAAATATTTCACTTGGAGCACATGATATGTTAATTCATACATACTAGGTTGTACGACTGTGTCCTGCTACGTTTGGAGGAGGAGACGATGGAGTAAAAAGTAAACCTCAGACATGTGGAGATGTGAAAGTGATCATTGTTTATATCACCATCTCTGCCAAAACTCTCTCTCTTTCTTTCTTTCTTTCTTTCTTTCTTTCTTTCTTTCTTTCTTGGGCCATGGCTTATTCCTCCGAATGTTGCCGTTGTTTCCGTATATTGTAAAATATTCCATTTGTTGTCAAGAGTGCTTTTCTGAGATATCGTGCTGGTGTTAGTTGATTATGTAGTGAGGAAAAAAAAACAAAACAAAACGTGGTGTAATTTATTAGTGTGTAGCTAACCCCCGACTTGTCCTAGGTTTGAACTTAAAATAAAAGAAGCTGTGACCTGTATGGAGTGTGTGTCTGTTACTATGACCTGTATGGAGTGTGTGTCTGTTACTATGACCTGTATGGAGTGTGTGTCTGTTACTATGACCTGTATGGAGTGTGTGTCTGTTACTATGACCTGTATGGAGTGTGTGTCTGTTACTATGACCTGTATGGAGTGTGTCTGTATTGCTATTTTTATCTCTGGGACCCCCAATTTATATTGTAAAATCAATGTTAATTTAACTGAGAGTGTACACATGGAAATACCTAACGGGTCTGTTTGGTTAGATTTGTAGGCTACAGTCTCCATAAGGGTCTCCATAAAGGTCCATTTGGTTCCTAACCAAATGGACCCCCCCGGAACTCCCTCAAGGACCCCTGGGGGACCCCACTTTGGGAACCAACGACTTAAAGTGCACAATCATGTCCCACGCCAAGTTCGCACCTGCCGCCGTGACCATAGTCCATGAGAGTCTGTGTTGATTTTGACAGCACATTTTGATTAGATTGTTGTTGAGTCTTTAGAAGGAATTCTCATTTAGTCTTAGTCATATTTTAGTCACCTGAAATGTTTTTAGCGTTAAAGTAGCTCTCTATTCTCTCTCTCGCTCTCTCTCTCTCTCTCTCTCTCTCATATTCGCTGATTCTCTTTGTAGTGTTTTTTGGGTTCCCAGAAGAAATATTACAGGATTATGCTGTGCTAGACAGTAATATCGCAGGATTATGCGGTACTAATGGGTACTTAAATTGTGCATGCGGACGGGAGCGGTCAGTCCGAATTTAACTGCAGACCCTCGGAAATGTTAAACCACTCCGGATGCAGGATTAAGAAACCCAAGGCACACCAAAGGGCACGTCAAAATCTCAAGATTCCTTCCTCCCATGTGCATCTATGACAGTGGTGTCAGTATCCCTGAATTGTAACATTATTTGACCGCAGACCCCGATCTGAGAGGATCGTTTGCATGCCAGGGACCAGTGCCGGCCCTGAGCAATTTGGTGCCCTAGGCAGGATTTTTCGTGATGCCCCCTTGAAAAATGACCATGGCCCCCTTGTGTTCTAAAGCACTGTGTGTTTTTTTTTTGCTTGGTGGATGCCCCCCCTCCCCTCATGATGCCCCAGGCAACTGCCTGTTCTGCCTGATGGGAGGGCCGGCCCTGCCAGGGACACCAAGAAGACAGTATTTGTGTCAATGGTTTATTTATTTTTCTAAATTATTCAAAATGTACAAAACCTTTACCCGAGACTTTTTCCTCAACAACAGCATATGAGCTTGCAGATCGGCTGTTTGTCCAATATAGCCTAAAATACGGTTGAAGTGATTAAACCTATTTTGATCCCATAGTGAGGACCCTGGGGACCCCCTGAAGGCTGGAACCCCTTTAGGTTCCCCCTGGGAGAACACAGCTCTATTTCTACAAAACAGTGGTGGGTGGAAAGTAACTAAGTACATTTACTTCAGAACTGTACTTAATTACAATGTTGAGGTACTTTTACTTTTCTGGAGTATTTAACAATTTCAGTAGGCTACTTTTACTTCTACTCTACTACATTTTAGAGGCAAATATTGCACTTTTACTCCACTACAATTATTTGAAAACTTTAGTTACTAGTTACTTAGAGATTTGGATTATACGGCCATAGCCGTCATCACAAATGTGAGTGTTTTTTTGTGAAAAACGAATGCATGGAATTGATTCAGAACCATGAAAACCCCCTAGTTTAACATGTCACATGCTACTTAAAGTATAATGACATTTTGCCATATTGGTTGTCTATGGTGTGGTATACAAAAATGGCCATAACGTTTTTTCACGATGTTTCCGGCAGAGCAGACCTCTCATTCTGTGGACCTTAATGACCAAGTGAATAGAAAAAAAAAACATAAAATAAAAAGTATGTCATGATGACATCTCTATTCCTTGAGCTTTTGGGCCTGTGGCTCCACGGCTATGAGTACTTTTTCCACCACTCCGCTGGGGACTGTACCCCCCCCCCCCCCCCCCCAGGCATGTTACAGTGCGTAACATGCCTGGGGGGGGGGGGGGGACGGACTACAAAGGACCGCTGAGAATAGAATTAGCTGTCTCCCCTCATTAGCGGCGCTCATACAACTGATCCGCCAGCTGTCTGTAACCCCCCCCCCCCCCCCCCCCCCCCCCCCCCCCCGCCCCTGGATGCTGAAGAGACGTCTGAACACCATGACCTTACGGCGAGACAGCGGGGGGGTGGGGGGGGGGGGGGGGCGTGGGGGTTCAGACAGGCATACTGTAGCATACTAATGTGACTGTTAGATGACAGCAGAAAGACAGAGACGAGGCCACGGCGGCGGTGCATACGCCATCTTCTACAAAATGAAGGAAATATAAAACAGACTGGGAGACATTTTTCTTAACAGTTTGACTGCGGGATAAAAACATCGCAATCCCCATTTGACTGCCTAGCTTTTCCACTAACCTTTGAAGAACCACCCCGTCGACGTCATCGTTCCGTTTCATGAAAATCCGCCTTAAAATGGTGTGATCCTTTGTCGTCGTGTTGAAAAATAATCCAAACTGCCGATCAATAACAAAAGAGAGTAGGACAGAGCCACCCATTGCGCGCCGCCATTGCCATTGGAATGCATTGGGCCTCAATTTCCCAGAAGCCTTAGCAAGCCAGTGCGACAGTTGTTTTAACCGGTGACGTCATCCGAACGCGTCACCTATCACACTCTGTCCGATGGAAACCCTGTAAGTCTTAAGACGTATTAAAAACTTAACTGCTCCAGCCCTGCATACGGTGTTGTATGATAGCCAATATATATATGAATTATATTTATGATACAAATACAAATAATATGGAAATAATAATGTAAAGCTCATGTTGTGTCAGGGGAAAATAAGTCACTTCTGAATGTTTTTATTATGGGCGGCCAAGCACGCCAGTGCGAAGGCACTCTTTTGCTTGTGTTGGTTTTCTTCTTCTTCCACCATATTTTGCAGTTCTATCTTAACCATACAGTCGTCTTTTACAAAGCTTGGCAATAACGATAGAGGGCTATGCCAAACGGTGAAGCTCCGGAACTCACAACCACTGGCCAACCACTTTGAACAGGCATAACTCAACAAGATATGAATTGTTATAGCTAATGCAGTGGTTATTGTGTTGGTTTAAAAAAAAGATTAGAATGTGACTATTAGGCCCGGACTAAATAAGCATTAGTCCTATAAACATGCACTAGACTCTAGTCTAGATGTATATCAAACTTGGGGTTGTTGACATGAACAAAGGGGGAGTAGAGCCGCTGGCCTAGCGGTTAAGGAGCATACACATAGGCTCTGATGTAGCCTGACAGAGAGTGGCGGGTTCGAGTCCCAAGCCTGACGACCTTATTGCTGTGTGTCAATCAATCAATCAATCAATCAACAAAGGCAGAGAAGCCAAATAAATATATTTATTACATAAAATACATGTTGAGA
Source organism: Electrona antarctica (assembly GCF_951216825.1). NCBI lineage: Eukaryota > Metazoa > Chordata > Actinopteri > Myctophiformes > Myctophidae > Electrona > Electrona antarctica. The sequence goes on along the minus strand of NC_136789.1, from coordinate 55,904,258 downwards.
ATCCTTGTTTTATATGATTTGATTCTTAGAGTGAGCTTAGTGAAGTGCCAAGCCTTGTAGGAAAACCTCTTTATGCTGTGGTTGGTGGTGGGAAAAGTACCCGATTGTTTTACTTAAGTAAAAGTATCAATACTGCAACGTATCTACTTTGGTAAGTAAAGGTCCGGAATTCAAAATGTACTTGAGTAAAAGTACAATAGTATTGGCATATAAAAGTACCAAAAGTAAAAGTACGCAGTCTGCAGAATGTCCCATTTCAAATATTCAGTACAGTACTTAAGTAAATGTACTTTTTTAAGTAATGTTACTTTCCACCACTGGCCGTGGTTATACCTGCAGTCGTGTCCTCGACCTGCTTTTTGTTCTTCTTTTTTTAAAGACTTTTAACCCATTGAGACCTGGAACGCATCCATGTCACGTTAGCGTTTAACCACATTAACCATTAAAGCCCTGATAAGAGAGAAGGGAGACGACAGTCCCCGGCTTAATCTTCTCCGTGGTTCTCTAATTATATCGGCAAATAGCTTTCAGCTGAATAATTCCCACTAAATTCCCCCAGAGCAGGATATATGACCTATTGACGGGAGATGAGCCACTGATTGTTGCAGACAGATCTTCTAATAGACTTTGCGGTAAACCCCGCCCGCGCGCGCACCTGCCTCGATACCGTTGTTAAGCAGGACCAACAACCACTGCTGTCAGCGATCCTCCATTGAGGACCGTGTTATGTCGGCGTTTTTCCGAAGAGGAATAGAAGCATTCCTATCACCAACATTCATAACGCCATGGTGAAACGTTGCTGTTGGGCGTCCTGCAACAGTGCTTCATAAGTACCCAGAATGTTTCGGGGATTTTCTTTGTATTCCTTTTCCTGTGGGTGCGCACATGCACAAGTCAATGTTTACATTCTGGCGGTGGAGGACGCGGTGGTCACTCATTCACCCTCCCTGCTACTAAATCATACTATTAACGTCAACTTTTACTAAACAATGGTTAAATCAATCGTCTAATAAACAACAAACAACTTACCTTGGAGCAAATGGTGTGCTTTGTAACTTTCTCCACGCTCAGTTGCTTGTGTTGGTCGGACGGCAGGAACATAACTTCACCCACAGGCTCCAGCCTCCAGTCACGTGGTTCAGAAAAAGAACGCTGCTTACCCTTTTCTGAACATTGTATCCAAAAAGTGAGGGTCCTCTAATGGTCTAAACTAATTTGAATTTAGGAACGGCAAAGAAAATCCAAGTTTAAACGGTTAAACGAGCGTTTACATCATGGGGTTTACATAGCTTGTTTAGTCATGAGCCGCTTCCATTTATTTTTCAATGACGTTGTGTTGTGCTTGTACGTGTGCATGTCGACTGACCTGGAGTCAGTTGGAGAATTCGACCAGGGGAGGCGCTAAAGCATTTCAACTTCCTTGAAAAAAATGGAAGCGGCTTCCAACCGTTTAAACTTGGATTTTCTTTGCCGTTCCTAAATTCAAATTAGTTTAGACCATTAGTGGACCTTCACTTTTTGGATACAATGTGCAGAAAAGGGTAAGCAGCGTTCGTTTTTCTGAACCGCAGTGGGAGGGGATGTGACTGGAGGCTGGAGCCTGTGGGTGAAGTTATGTTCCTGCCGTCCGACCAACACAAGCAACTGAGCGTGCAGAAACTTACAAAGCACACCATTTGCTCCAAGGTAAGTTGTTTGTTGTTTATTAGACGATTGATTTAACCATTGTTTAGTAAAAGTTGACGTGAATGAGTGACCGCCGCGTCCTCCACCATGTGCATGTGCGCACCCACGGGAAAAGGAATAAAAAGAAAATGCCCCAAACGTTCTGGGTACTTATGAAGCACTGTTGCAGGATGCCCAACAGCAACGTTTCACCATGGCGTTATGTAAGGGATAATATCTGGCTAGGTGGTCATTATCGGGAGATAATTCACCGGGAGTTTGTCTGAAGGTAGTCTGAAGGTGAATTATATCCCGACAATGACCACCTAGCCAGATATTATCCCGCTTATTACATGGCTAACTAACATAAATTAATACATTGACCCAAAACACAACAAAAAAAGTATTCCATAAGTTCGCGCTGGCTGTGTCTGCAGCTGCAGGGCTGAAGCACTGTCGGAAAACAAGGAAGTGATTTGATCAAATAGAATCCATTTTCGGGTCCTGCTTCGTCTATTTCTCGCTCAAATGTTTTCAAAAACATTTTTAAGAGCAATGTTTAGCTGTAAATTACATTGTGTGTCACTAGTGTGTGTGTGTTTACATGGCTGTCATGTTGGAAACAGCAGTAAATCAAGCGGGGCGCCGCCGCGCAGCTGGTGCTCAGAGGGTTTGATTAGGCAGCGGTCATTATCGACACATAATTCACCGCTGAATTAAGCGATTGACCAATCAGAATCAAGCATTCAACCAAGCCATGTAATAATATAGTATGAATGTTGGTTGTTTGTCCTGCTTAACAGCGGTATCGAGGCAGGTGCGCGAGCGGGCGGGGCTTACCGCAAAGTCTATTGTGTATTGCTGATTCTGGAGGGGAGGGGAGGGGATGGGATGGGATGGGATGGGATGGGATGGGATGGGATGGGAGGGGAGGGGATGGGAGGGGATGGGAGGGGAGGGGGAGAGGAGAGGAGAAGAGGAGTACTGCTGACTCAAAAGAAGAGTAGGAAAACGTCAATGAGAGTTCATACAAGGTAAAAGTGGGAGAGAAGAGAAGGGAGGGCCGCAGGGAGTCAGAGCACTGAATGGAAAGGAGACCAAAGGAGAGGTGAAGGAGAAAAGAGAGAGGCTAAAGACATTGGTGGAATATGTCCTACGCTTTTGGACTGAAGCAAAAGAAGCTGCAGTGTAAAACTAATACTGTCGGCCTGGGCCATGGCTCAGTGGTCCAGGCACCTTGGCTGGTAATCCCAGTCTGGCAGTGTGCCGCGGGTTCGACTCCCGATCCCGACGGCCTTTACTGCATGTCTTCCCCCCATCTCTCTCCCCATTTCCTGTCAGCTTACTGTCTGTCCCTCCATAAAAAAATATAAAATAAAGGCGAAAGCCACAAAAAAAAAACATTAAAAAAAACAACAACTAATACTGTCCTGTAAGTCCTGCACAGACATATTGGCATAAATGCACTTAAATTGCAAAAAGTAAAAGCTTTAAGTATAAAGAATGGGCATTTCAGAATGACTTACTGTATGTCACGTTATCAGGCAGGATTATAGCCTACTTTGAAAACAGCCCAATCTCACGATTATGACATATTGTGTAATCTCTCCAGATGTATTCTGCCAACAGCAGAATGTGTCAGCCCCACTGCCTTAAACAGGTAATGTTGTTGTTAGTAGGAATAAACACAGAAGCACCTGGGAAGTAAGTGGACGATTGTATTTTATTTTATTGAATGGGTGCCCATATTATACATTGTGAGCTTGTACATTTTTTTCCACCTGTATGAATCCTCATGTGCTGCTTCAGGCTTCTTGTTTGACTAATGCACTTGCCACAAACTGTACTGTACTGCAGGCAGCGCAGTAGACATTTGTCTGATTATTTTAAGTCTACTTTAGTTTTGTGTGTGTCTAAAACGCTCATATAAACAATACAGGCTTAGGCTATCAGCAGTTCTGTGCACATGTCGGCGCGTGCACGCGAGTGGACGTGCTTGCGTGTGTGTGACCGACGTGGTACCGAAAAAAACAAATCACCATTACACCACTAAACAAATAAAAACCCAGAATATAATTATGAAAATAAAACGCCCGTTGCAGGCCTGTTTGACTGTTTGACTGCGTTCGATTGGAGATCACGGTGTAGAAATAACACTAGTTACTCCTCACGCTAAACATTAGCCTCGCTAGCTTAAGACAATGAGACTAATGGTAATAACTAATAACAGTAACTATAACTGCAGTAAAAACAAACACAGAACTCGTCTTGAATCCAGTCTTGTAAAGTATATTGTTCATACTCAATACATGAGCTACAAACTTGTACAAAATAAACTCTTAAACACTTGACGCTAACATACTTTCTATCATCAGAACAGTGTCCTCCTTACACACGAAAACTGCATCTTGCAAGTTGCAACTCCACCAGTCACGACCTGGCTTAGAGTCAGTGTACCCAGTCCCACACCTAGGCGACATAGGCGCGACAATTTTCCGCTTAGAGCAGCTGCAGTCTCTTCTGGGTTTTTAAACAGCTGGTGGATGGAAATGCCGCTAGGGCGCGGCTACAACTTGTAGCGTCGGCCACAAAGCCGGAAATGCTTGGCCCACACTGGGGTAGCCACGGGCGAGCGAGAAAATGAAGCGTGTCACCCGGTAGTGATAGGCACTAGCCAATGGAACAGATGCAGCCTGCAGCCCGTCCACTGGCATGCTGGGCAAGACCTGTACACAGTATAATGTTTTTGGGTCGGAAGTTGCGGGATTTGGGCGGAAGTACTGCTCAAGGAAATTATGTTGACGCTTTACAAATCTGTTTACATCTCTGTGATGTCTGACGGATGTTCCGGCCCGACACTTACCCGACCAATACCGTCTCTGCCTTAGGTTGTGACCAGGCTTTTCTAAGCCTGGGACCGAGGCAAGTCCAATGGGCGGGTTTTCACTTGTAGGTGTCTTCTTTCAACAGAGCCAAACCTCTCTGGGAGGGACGCCAAAACGAGGGATATAACAGTGAGCACTATAGGGACAAGAACATCTGGGCACCTCGTCCTCGCACATGTCCAAATTGTTAACAAATAAAATATTAGAGAAACCGTCTGCAGTAATGTAAAGTAGTGGTTCTTCTCAAACATGTTTGGTTCAGATCAACCCTGTAAATAATGTGTTCATCCATGGTACCCCTGAATTAGATTGTCATTCACTCTCTGTACCCTACAGTTATTTCACGAGGAAAACTTGGCTGTTTCCATGATGACAGATTGAAAATAACTTTATACTTAAAACTGACGTTTAACCATCTGAATTAGCCGGCTAAAATCTACAAGCTCACAACGTGTCGCAACTATTCTTGGCTATGTTTATTTATTTATTATTTCTGGTATAGATTGAAAAGAATACACCGAGTACAGGTTGGAGCTGCATTCCCACGTTTGGGGAGGTGTGTCCTGGCAATTACCTGGCTGGTCTCCATCTGGCAATCACCTGGCTGGCTACAAATACCTGGCTGTGACTGAACTCTGTGCTCAGTGATAGAAGTTGCTTCAGCCAGTGCACACATCTCAGTTGTTGCTTTAAGAAGACTTGAGAACTTAATTGCTCTGTTCCTTTCTGGCCTGCTTCTAATTCTTGGTCTCTTCCCTCAGTGCCTGCCACCTCACCACGCAGCTCCAACCCAGGTATTTGCATTGCTTTTGGAAGCATTGGACTTTGTTTTTTGAGTAATAAATTACTCTTTTTTTGGCATTATTCCACGTTTCCATTGTCTTTGTCTGCATCTGGGTTCCCTGCCTGCCTTGACACAATGAATAATTCATAAGTATGGAGGGTCTAAGTGGCTGAAGTGACATATGATTCATTATCAAAGTATCCTGCTGGCAGCACCCCTGGACTTGCATCCTAGGGTGCCACCGCACCCATTTTACATCATGTATACATGATGTGAACATGCACCGTACCTAGCTCATTATCAGACTTGATCGAATCCTTAAACTTCTTGTTTATGCCCCAAAATAACTGGATGTACAGGTTTTGTAGAAATATTAGACCCTAATCGTCAGATGTTAAACTATGTTTTAATCCTGCTTAATTTACTGGACATAAAAACGTTTCCAAATATTTCACCTTTTATTCCCACTCTTCCGACCTCTTCAAGTAGCCTACTGATTTTGTCTGGCACTGATTTGTATATTATTGTATGTCTTTAAATGTCTTCATAAATTGAATACATAGGAATACAATGAAAACAAGTTCTTGGGCCTTTTTGTTTCATGCCTTAGCACCATTGTAGTACTATCTGCATTTGCAAAATCTTAATAAAATATCGATTTAGTGTCAAGCCTGATACTGATTGTGTCCCCCCCATATGCTATAAAACAGCTCAATGCACATACAGTTGGGTGCCACCGATATTGTCCCTTATCATTTGACCCATTTAGGCCTGACCTAAAAATTTTAAAAAATCCTTCTAAATCCTCCAGTTTTCTGAAATAAATATTTTCACGATTCTTCAAAAATAGCAGATCTACAAGCTCATAGCGCGCCACCGAGTGGCGCGCTATGAGCTTGTAGATCTGCTATTTTTCAATAGCTAAATTATAACAATGTTTAAAACACCAAAAGGGGTTCCCGCCCAAAATGGGTTAACTGTCCTTTTGCGCAGATCACGCAAACCTCAGCAAAAAGAAAAGGACAATATCGATGGCCTCCAACTGTATACAGTATTATAGAGAGCAGGCAAGCATGTCACAGGACACTATACGACAGGAGCCCGGCGATGAGACACGAGTGTCAGCCAGCATCCTATGTTATATGATAAAAGTCATCATGAATATAGGAAAACCAATAGAAGAGAGGCAGCCTACTGTAGCTGGCATGCAGTGAGTGCAGAGTCAGGCCTTGATTGTAAGTAAATACAATGTGTACCAAAGACTTTGATTCATATTCCATAGACAATGTGGCTATACACCTGTGATGTTGAATGTGCTATTCTCGTCTAACCTAATAACTGTCATGTAGGCAACTATATTGCTATTGTTTGGTAATTGTCATTGCTGCAATGTCAAGGAGTGAAACCTGTAACAATATATACAATATACTGTCTATATTGCCTGTACAATATAATATTATTCCTACTCATGAAACCAGAACACACAAATGACAATGAAGTGAAGACTTTTATTTTCAATACAGCAGCTGTATCACAGCAGATAAATGAGATAATGAATCCCAAGCACCACCAGTGATTTATACAGTATGTAGTCAAAGATAATACATTATACAGACATCAAATATTGGACCATTTGTGGCCACCATACATACAGAATACGTGTTGCTTGAAAACAACAAACGTGTGTACTTCAAGTCAATATATGAAGCAGAGATGGTTGCTGTTGTAGGGTTCAGGTATCCCAAAGTAGAATCTCAATCTCAGGATCTCCATGGTATATTGCCTTAGCCCATAAATGAACAATTTGAATAGTGCAGAACACAAACTATTTCTACTTCATCTGAAAATGCTTTTGGTATCTACTATCTACCACATACAGCGACACACAACAGAAAAGTGCAAAGCTCTATGGAAGAACCTCCGTGATTATTATCGTCGATGGAGGCCAAGGCGAAGCCAAGTGGGAGTGCAGGGGGACGCCGCAAGAAGTATGTCTATGCAGGCATTTTAAGTTTCTTAGACCCACACATGGAGCCCAGGAAAACGACTTACAATTTCAGCCGTCTGACTCCAGCTGCAGGTCAGCATGTGCTTGCTGAAGGATAGTATCGAATGACTGTCATTGACATTGTGGGGGACATTGTCATAGCTGTACTAATGTTTGAACCTAACTTCATAGAGAGCAGCCAGAAGCATGGCTTCTGAGCCCAGTGACTTTAGCCCTGCTGAAAGTGGTAAGAGATAGGCTACATTGTATCAGTCATGACGGTTTACTAATGCAACAATCACAAATGTACACAATACATTCTCTAAACTATAGAGAGCAGCCAGCAGACCTTCATTGAAAGCGATAAGAGATACATATCAGTCATGACGATTTACAAATGCAACAACCATAAAGCTGTACACAAGCTGTACACAATAAATTATCTTACTTTGTAGAGAGCAGCCAGTAGGCCTTCAGGGAAAGCCAGGACTGGTTAACCACTGAAATTGGTAAGATATACATATTAGTCAGACTGTTTACAAAACTCTAAAGATGTAGGCCTACACAATAAATGTTCAAACCTTGCTTCATAGACCGCACACAGGAGGCCAGGACTGCTGGCCTGAAATATGGTAAGATATTCTGAAGACTCACTCAAGCCAAATTACTCTTTGGTAGAGGTTTGTGATGTTTTGTAGTAATGTAGCCATGCTGCAACTCCAAACCTTTGTGAGATATGTTCAACAGTTGCTCTGTTGCTAGATAATCCAGAATAGTCTCCCCATTTACACTGCACAAAGAAAGAGGAATGATTATGCCAATGGCTTTTTTACCTTTCTTACCTTTCTTTGTAGTCGTTACGTCCATAGATATTAATAAATAGATGCCTCATTTGCCGCTGCAGTTCATTGGAGCGACGTGTATCGCAATGAAGGCGGAAGTGCAGTGCTGAAGGCTTTTTTTTTTTTTTTAACAAATCTTTATAACAGTCATGACAATATACATTACAATACAAAACAAGACAAACAAACACAAACAACAAAGTTATTAACAATACAACATCAGAGCCAGGGGGGATTAGATTACTAACAGAAAACATTAAAGAGTGAACACAAAGCAACAGTTCTCCGCAGCTTTCTTATTTAGAAGTGCTGAAGGCATTTGCTGAAGGCGACTGCGTCGCTGTCCTAGTGACGTCAATCATGTGACTCCTCCATGTCTCTCGCTGTCACTCAAATGACTACTGGCCAATCACAGCGCGTATTTTCCGGGACTTATGTTACGCACCAAGCTTCCGCTTTGCTTCCGCTATTCTTCGCAAGGAATGTCGGGAAAATAGTGCCTTCAATTTTGACACACGCCTCAGAGCCGGAAGGGGCGTCTATGTATATATGTCTATGGTTACGTCCCCACCAAAGAGGTCCAGGTGTTTTTTTTTTGTGCAAAAACTCCTTATTGGCTATTTCCCCTACCATAAGCCCTCAATGAATTGCATTGAATTGAATGGGAATTGAATGGGGCTATGGGGTGTTGTGCTAATTCGCTTATTTCCATCGAAATAAGTAGTAAAGTGTGCCGCTTGGGATATTATTTACATTATGAAGAGAGGATATATACAAAATAATAATAATTTTGAGCGATGGAAATAAGCGAATTAGCACAACACCCCATAGCCCCATTCAATTCCCATTCACTTCAATGCAATTAATTTAGCGCTTATGGTAGGGGAAATAGCCAATAAGGAGCTTTTGCACAAAATAACACCTGGACCTCTTTGGTGGGGACGTAACCACTACAAAGAAAGGTAAGAAAGCTTTTTAGTATGGAATTCTCCTTAAGGTTTACAAATCTAACAAAACGATTGAACCCAATGTAAGACATGTTTGATTAATACCTAATAGTATTAGTGACCATGCCTACACTGCCGGTGGCACGTGGGGGGGGGGGGGGGGGGGGGGAACGCGCCCTCCACCAATGAATACCGTTGTACAGCATGTGGGACCAGCCACTACCAAAAGTAGTAAGATATTCAGATTTACCATGAAAGTTCTGAAATGCAATACAAATCCACTCCAGCTCAATATTGCACATCATCGAATCTTCCTTCATAGTCCGCCCGTGTCCCCCACCCTGGGAGCCCCGGGTCCCTCACCACCACAGCAACCGCTGCTGTTTCTGGAGAATCCTCTTCTGCAAGTTGTAAGACATTCAGAAAGTTCTGAAATACAATACAAATCCAACTCAATATAACACTTACTGTAATTTACTTACGTTATAGTCCACCACAAGGTCACAGCCAAATCAAATCTGGGGGTAGCAGTGCGGGAACTCCGAGGTCCCCCACCACCACCTGCACGTCCTGTGCCAGGACCACCCACTTCTACACGTAAGATATTCAGACCGTACATGAAAGTCATGTAATACCATCTAAAATCAAGTTCTGTAATACAAAATCAAGTGCAGCTCAATATTGCAATATTGCTGACAATGTTCAATGCTTGAACCTTACTAAATGGTATCCAGTCGAAGGATTGATTGATTGATTGAAAAATGTATTAACAGTTTGCAGAATTACAGTACATTTCAAGCACAAACTCAATACAAAGGCTGTTAACTGTGAGTGGACGACCCAATTAAGCATTACACTAGTTTCCAATAGGGTCCACAATGTTCAATTCATCAAAAACATTTAGAGACGTACAAATAGACACTTCTATATAGACAAAGGACAGAACAGGAATTCATCATAAAGGGAAAAACATATACAGTGAGGGAAAAAAGGGGTGGGCGGTGGGGGGGATTCACGTTCAGCTCCGTTCATTTGTTTGTTTTCCTTGGAGGAGCTGCGTTGGGTCCCCAAGTCGGCTCCGTAGCCGTACCTTGAGTTGGCTGTGTGGCCGTGAGGAGATCCAGGAACCCTGCGGGGGGACAGGAGGAGGAGTCTTCCCAGTCTCGTCATGGAGTTGCATTTGAGCAGGCTGTGATGGCGGAGCTCCAGAACAGAGATGGGACAACACGTTTTGGACTGTAATATATAGCCCACCAGCTCCGGGACCTGGATCACCAGACCAAAATGGAAACAGAGATTGAGTTAATGAAAATCATTTTCAAGGCCAAATATCCGGCCACACACTAGTGCTGCACAATTAATTGAAAAATATCGAGATCTAGATTCAACCACCTATGGAATCTCATTTTGTGACGAATCGTGCAGCACTAGTTGGCTGTACAATTTGTACTCAGCTTTTTTTATATTTTCAAGGTTCAATGTCTCTTTATTTGTCACACCAATATATGTCAGACATATAGAGGGATGAAATTTCGTTTCCCTCTCATCCACGGTGCATTAAAAACAAAACAAATAAAACAACAAGTAACAGTAGTGCAATAGATTAAAAGGCAATGCAGTGCAATGATAAAAATACTAGTGATGCACCGAATATTCGGCCGCAGAAAGTATTCGGCAGAAAATGGCAAAAAATTCGGCCTATTCGGTTTCGGCCCGAATAGGCAGAAAATATATCACCGAATAGTGTATGCAATTAATGCATTCAAAAGAGTTGAATAAATGTTTTATGGACCCATAATAGTGATTATTATTTAAGTTAAGTTTTGGTTAAGTTAAGTTAAGGCCATGACAGCAATGGTAGGAAAAAATATATATAATAATCATATTCGGTTATTTGGTTTTCGGCCAACTGTTTCCTGTATTCGGTATTCGGTTTCGGCCAAGAATGTCCCTTTCGGTGCATCCCTAAAAAATACCTATAAATAAAAACCTAAACATTTAAATGAATTGTACTGTACATGTGCAAAGAGAGAGATGGCAGCAGTTGAGTACATACTTCTAACCTAACCCTAAGCTCTTATCCCATTTAGACCTGGCCGATTCTAAAAATGCCTTCGCGCTTCAATATCAAAGACACTGGCTCGCATGGAAGAAGAAGCAAGCAAGCAGGATAAGGACTATGATAAACTGTGTGAACTGCTGTCTGTACTGACGATCAAGGAGGGGCAAGTAATGGAATTGGACGGCGGCATTGAAGAGAAGACTCCGGCGGAGGAACTCGAGGCTGAAATGGAAGCCACGCAGGAATATCAGGACCGCATTATTACGTGGAAAACTCGTGCAAGCATACTAATCCAGAAGGGACAGGACGAGGAGTCTGTGAGAAGACGTGTGAGTAATGGAAGTGCAAGCGATCCGACCGCTCACTGAGTAGACAGACTGTTAAACTGCCCAGATTAGTAATTGAAAGGTTTCATGGAGAAATAAACCAGTGGCAAGAATTCTGCAGTCAATATGACACTGCTATCCATTCAAATGATGTGCTGTGTAAGAAGGAAAAGTTCACTTATCTTAAATCCTACCTAATTGGAGCAGCAGTAAAGGCGGTGGCAGGGCTCACGTTGACAGACAGTAATTATGATGCAGCCATTGACTTGCTGAAGAACAGATTTGGAAGAAAGGACATTGTGGTCAGTGCACACATGTCTAAACTGCTAGTTTTAGTTTAGTTTAGTTTATTTCGAACCTTTCACATGACCATTCCACAGCATTACATTTACTTGCAGCCATTTCGTTTTTTCAGATGTGGTCATCTCTGCAAGCATGTGTCACTCAACTGCACACTTCCACTGTGCATACTGCACTTCAACTATTATCTCCCGTCGAGATGACTTCATCAAACATGTCATAAAATGTGAAGACCCAGAGCTGTCCTCTCTGCGGTGTCCTATGCAGCCGTCCTCTGTCCAGCCTCCCATGCAGCTGTCCGTCCTCTCTCGAAACTGTCCTCTCTGCAAGAGTCTTAATTCATCCTTGCATGCGTTATGTGTTAATTTGCTGTGTCCATTGTATATGGAATTGACTCTGAGAAAATATCTCTAACGAAAACATTCGGTATAGACGATATCAAGGACATCACAGGAACATCATGCCTAAGAAACGAGTGCATATAGACGGCACAAATGACAATGTTGCTGTTCTAAAGACGCTGCATGGCTGCACTGTTCCCTTGCATGTGCAACAGAGGTTCTTGGGCATAGACCACAGGTTTCAGTCCCTCAGCTGTCATCAGAATCAAGAGTTGGCATTAAGAAGTGGTCTTACAAGTTTCAGATGTGCTCACCCTCCACCTCCCGTTCAATTGATTACTGTAGTACAGTGACTGTTACAACCCCAGAGTTGCATCAAGACACCTTACAAGCAACGGTGACACAGACATGGCTTGGGGGAGACAAATTGAGGGATTGCATGTGTGGCAGGATGGGCGTGAGTTCCCACGCTGTCACGGCCCATCCTCCACCCTCTGAGTAGTGGTTTTATTAGTAGCACGGTAGCGTTATAAGGCAGCGTGTCTTTCCTTTTCCTGGAGTCCTGTGTTTGGCGTGTGGTGAAACGTCACCACGCCACCCAGGTATGTTGTTGGTGGTCCTCTTTCTCCGCAGTATATGCAATTTGGTGTCTTTGATGTCATGGGAATATAAACACGGGCTCCTGTTACGACGGTGTCCGTCGCCCTCATTAAAGCGGTAGGTCTCATTGTGCATCGCTCTGTTCCTGTCTCAGTGAATTGTAGCATTTAAGTAGTAGTTTAACACGGCCGCTTGTGCCTTCAGGGTCAGCGGCACACACTGCTGCTTTGCGGGGTGTTTACCCAATTACCCTTGACATAGAAGAACATCATCTGCACTGTCTGTAGTCCACACACTCCTCCATTTACAACGGCCGGTGTGAGAGCAACCACACGGCCACGGGTTATCTCATCTGGGTTGAAGGTCACCCTGAGCTGAGCTTTGGGTTATTGGGAACTTTTATTATTGATTTCCATTAGTTCTGCCTATTTCTGTATTAGTTACAACTGGGCCGTAGGCTGACAACCTGTCTGACTTAACACTTCTGTGCCACGTACGGCCCACCACCAACTTCATTTTATTTTTATTTCAGTATGCATGCAAAGAACAACTGGACCGCCAATATCTCCATGCCCCCGCATTTAAACTGTGTACAGATGGAATAACATCATTACAGCCTGCAGATTCGCACCTATCCTCCTGGCTTCTATGAGATGACAAGAAATCCTAAAAGAAAAAGAACGCCTTCTAGACCACCTCTCCGCCCAGATCATGTCTTCCCACCGCAGCGCAAAATGGCTCACGGACGCCATTGCAGCCGAGACTGCACGTGTTCAGGTACGCAACTATTGATCATGACCATGTCCACGATTCTTCCATTAGCACTCGTGCTTGTACTATCATATAATGCATCACTACTGTGTGACAATCATAGATATAGGGAAGTGTGTGTGTGTGTGTGTGTGTGTGTGTGTGTGTGTGTGTGTGTGTGTGTGTGTGTGTGTGTGTGTGTGTGTGTGTGTGTGTGTGTGTGTGTGTGTGTGTGTGTGTGTGTGTGTGTGTGTGTGTGTGTGTGTGTGTGTGTGTGTGTGTGTGTGTGTGTGACATGACATTGTTCTGTGTCATGCCAGTGATTATTGTTTTATTCGTATAATTATGTGTGATGCCATTTATTGTCATCACCCAATGCATTTCCAATGGAAGTCACATGGTTTGACACATCAGTAAACAAGTCTCATGCATCAGCTATACAACAATCTGTTGTGAAGGTGTGAGTCAGGCCTTATTCTCCTTACAGGACCGGTGCTGGGGGGAGCTACTGTACGTTGGGATCGGTGACAGCCATCCTTGTAACGCCCCCTTTTGCTTTTGTTTGCCCTTACTATTTGTGTTGTGTTTATCTGAATTTGCTGTGTTTTGCATTGCCACTGCCCTGGGCTGGTTGGTCTGCCCACATCCTCTTTCCCCTCAGTATACTGGCCTGTATTATCTTCATGGTTACGCACTTTATATTCACTGGATGTATCTATTCTTATTGTTGAATGCTGAAATGTCTTAATGGTTGGATTATGACATGTCTTATTGGTTGAATAATTATTTGGTAAAATGTATTGATTGATTGCCAAAATTGCTGACCGATTTAGATAATAAAGCTTTTCTACCTTTGGTTCTGCCTGCCTCTACTTATCTATTGTATAACAAATCTGTGTGAGGATCGAGTCATTATGTACTCAGGGTATTCATGGTTTTAGATAAGTTAGAACTTTATGAATATCTCTTGGGGCGCAATTCCCCAAGTGGCATAGTGCGGCTACAGTTTAATTCATACAGCCTTGTTACACATGCAAAGAAAACAGGTCTGCCAATGCACATCAAACTCCTTTATCTGTTTGTACAACCCTCATGTCTACAAAATATTGTGTCTCTGTCCACGAGCCATCAGTCTCTTATTATAGTCGTTGTGGACGGGTCATGGTGGTCTGTAAGTAGAACACCTGTCTCTTATTATAGTCGTTGTGGACGGGTGATGGTGGTCTGTAAGTAGAACACCTGGCATTAACCGGACATCGTCAGGAGGGTGAGATCAAGTGAGGATTCAGCGGAGGATTCATTGCAAACGGAGGAAGAATTCAAGTACATCTTTGGACAGCAGAAGTGATGGCAGGAGTGATGAATCGATGTACCCTCCCAAAGGTGCAGCTGATGAAAAGCATGGTGGAATATATATATTCAACCAGTGGCGTGCACAGATAGACACTAGGGGGTGCTAGAGCACCCCCTGCCCTTTTGGCAATGTGCCCTTTAGAAACAAAAAGTTTTTATTTTGTATTTTTATTTTTTTTATTTTTTGTACAGTTACACTGTACAGTATGTGGACCATGGTGACATTGATCAATTCTTGATAAAAAAGCTTCTAATATATTATTTAGGCCCCACAATCTATAAATCTCACACTATTAAGGCAACCGGCCGGTTCCACGCGCTGCACAAAGTGCCCTTTTTTTCTCCACTTGAGCACCTGCCCCTCTAAATGTCTGTGCACGCCACTGTATTCAACCAAAAGAAGCTGCCGGCGGTATTAACAGAGGAATTGCGGAAGAGTAAGACCAAAGACCTGCTGGTGCTGCATTACCTCGGTGGGGGGGGCTGGTCTACTGGGAGTGCTAATCAATCTCTGGAGTATCTCACAGAAAATAAGTTTCCTTTGGCCGATTCAATCCATCACGGGTACCCTGCTTTCACTTTCTGGGCATGACTACAGTTACAACTGTGCACATTGTGGGGGACCATCCACCAGTTGTCGTTATGGAGCTCCACAAAACAATGTGTGTTCAACATGTCTGTAAACATTTTGGCTGCCTCATAATCATTATGGCATAAGGACAGTAAACTTACCTTCCTAAATGCTGTTTTTTTTTTCGTTTTTTTTCATATGCAGAACGTTATTTACTGTAAGTGATTGTAAGGTTCTGTGTGGTGGTGGTGGTGGTGGTCAACTGGTCATAATATTGATAATATTGAAGTGACCTCAAAATGTCACCTGGGCACCACAAGGGAGAAGTGAACATGGAAGAGTTAAATTGCCAGAGGGTTTCTTATTAGAAAATACGAAGATGTGCTGACTTTAGGGGGCGGAAGATGGGGTCCAATAAACCAACTGCTCTGGAGCTGTTAACTGAACTGTAATTAACTTTATTGTAAAGATACCTATTGATAAAGGTTTACAGTACACTCAATTGCATTATTGTAATAAGGAGAATCCTTTCTCTGTGCCACCATCTTTCTCTGTGCCACCATCTTATGAGTCCTGGGCTCCTTGGATTGGTTGGTCCCAAGACAAGAAAGTCCTCGGTTGTTTTGAACACAACACAAAATTCAAAAAGGTTCCTACAGCTAGAGTTCCTGTTGTTGACGATGCAGAACTGAGTGTTACAGAGAGACGTCTTATGGATGAGCTCATGAATAAACTGGTATGCATGCTCTGCTCTGTTCAGATTTACACAATGATGAAAATTGAAAGGGAAATTACATTTATATTCCATGCATTTGTTAGCGTTTACTGCCCAGGACGGAAATGCCGTCTATTGAAGCCCATCTGTTGGCTACACCAGCATGGAGATGTTCCTTCTTTTAAGCTTTTTAATTCAAAATGTCAGCCGTTTCTGACGGCCCATCGCGGTCCCGTCGCGGTAGAAGAACTCATGCCTCGGGTGGTCGGCGATCGATCCTCCTGCATAAGTTTCGGTTTAGATGCTATGCTACAGTATCTGCCCAACGAGATGGAGTCACTACTGTGTCAACCGCTGGGCAGTTTAAAGTGTTAACCAGGCTGGGGTCATTCAAGATCTGTGCAAAGAGTGTGGCCTGGACACCGTTGGCTCCAGAATACCATCAGATTGCGGTGTACGAAAAGCGCTGGTCCGGATATATCCTTTAAGTGGTCAGATGGGTGGGCCACAAATGCTTTTCAGTGTTTCAGTGCCATAACCAGAACATGCTGGGAATGTCTGGACTAGTGGGATTTCAGTTGGGGTCGCAGTGTTATATACAGTATGGGGCCGTTACAGCCCTACTGTACATGGCGGTATGAAAGAGAGCAGAGACGGAGGGTTCGGATCTAGGCGTGTGTTTAACGTACATCCTGGATAATCCCCCCCGCTGTGACAGCTAGCGCACTGCTCAGTGTCAGCACTATGCACGCACGCACACACACACACACGCACGCATGCATGCACGCACACGCACTGTTGAGTGTCAGCACTATGAGAGGTCTACACAACCACCGCTAAATATAAGTGACGTATGACCACAGATTATCCCTTTTGGCCTAGATTCAGAACACACACGCGAGCACACACACACACACACATACACACGCGCACGCACATTTGTATTCCTATATTTGTGACGACATCAGCATTTCTTTTTTTACAATCCTTTGACATTTTTAACCATAACACTGAAGCTACAAGCTCACAACACAATGCATTTTACATGACAGGAAAATGGTCTTCACAATGTCTGTTTCTCAATTTATAAATACTATACTTGTGGACTTAAGTTGAGTTCCATCGGGCCAGAAGATTTGACCAATATATTTTTAATACAGGGGTACAAACCAGAGTGGATTGACATCGCAGCCAAACGTTTTGAGTCTGCCACACAGGAGGAATGTCTGAACCCTGGCTGTCACACGCACACAACCAAAAAACAACTCCCCTTTCTGTATTACCAGATATTCTCCCATGGGCTCTGAATTCAGAAAGATACAAACACAGGCATATTATCGAGACTGATCCTAATCTTAAGCAAGTATTCAAAGAGCCCCCTAAATTGGTTTTCAGACTAAATTGGTTTTCAGACCAGTTCATTCTTACACTCCCCCCGCCACCAATCCTACATTTTTATCAGACATTCCTCCTGGCAACTATAAATGTTCCAATTGTGCTCATTGCAGCTACACCACTAAAAAGTAAGTATCACACATCCACATAGTGGTAAAGAAATGACTATACGAGGAGTTATCGCATGTTCCACGCCTTTTGTTGTACTAGTCTACACCTTAAGTGCAGCAGAGCTCTGCGTACACGCAATAACACAGAAGTAACATTCGTCGTGACGAGCACAACCTTGGCTACCCATTTCAACATATTGGGACACAGTATTTCTTCTTTACGATATTGAGGCATGGAGAAAGTTGAGAGACACACCCCTGGCGGCGATCATAATCATCTTGTACTTCAATGTGAAGCTTTATTACATAATACTGTGGTTCTTCACGGCCAAAATGGAATTGCTTTTGCTTTATTTTAACTTTTCTTAATTTGCTTTTGTTACTCTTTGTACTATTGATTTTGTCCTTATATGACATAATAGGATTATAATTTTGTACTGCAATTGCTGTACCTTAATATTTATCATTTTATGGTTGCTACTTGTAGGCTTTGAGATGTTTTTGCAATATTGTGATGCATTTTGGTTAGCAGTTAATTATTCATTTCTCTGCACCACTGTGCCACCCTACCCTCGACTTCCCTATAATTCTATCTCTACAATTGTGCCTTAGTGTTACGACTGAGTACGGAGGACCCATGAAGGCGACAGCAGACAGAACAAGTAAACTTAGAAGGATGTATTAACGAAACACAGGAATTTCCATAAATGGGAAAACGAAGGCAGATAAATAACAGGACTTTTAGAAAGCAAATACAGGTCAGACTCACTCGACAGGGAACTACGAAATAACAAGAACGTGATGCAAACACAGGGCTTAAATAGACACAGGGTAACAGGGCACAGGTGAACTCAACACTGGGATAGGCTGGGGGACTAAAAGGACACAGGTGGAAACACTGACAAATCACAAGGTTAGACAAGGCAGGTAAACAGTAACTAGGAAGAATACTACAAAACTAGAAAAAGTGCCCTTCTGGGCACAGGTCTCCACCAGGAGGATAGGACTGTGTGAGATGTTTGGCAAAATGTTTAGGATTAATATAAACATGTTTTTGAGGCATTTTGTTCCAAAAATGTGTTTTGCAAAAATCAACCTGTTGGTGGCGCTATAACAGGCCAATGTGAAAAGGGTGGGATATATTCCTCAGCCTAGTAAGAAAATGTGTGAAAGATTTCACGTAAATTGCATGCTGCGTTCATGATTTGAGGCTTTTGTTCAAAACGGGGCAATCTTGCAAACTGTGAAAGCCAATTAGGATGAAATATGAAATATCGGACAGATCCGACTTGAGCACATGACCATAGAGATACTGTGTAACGATTTTTGAAAAGTCGGCCTCCTGGTGGCGCTATAAAAGGCAGATGCGGAAAATGCAGGTCAACGGTTTGTCCTTGGCCTCTAGGGAGTGTGCATGCAACGTTTCACGCAGATCGGTGCAGTTTTAGGTAAAAAATGTGAAAAGCTGCCTCATGGTGGGGCTATAACAGGCCGTTCTGGAAAATGTGGGGCAGAGGTTCATCGTTGGCATCCAGGGAGTGTGTGTGCAAAGTTTGGCATCGGGTTAACGGTGCCGGAGATTAGCTGGTAACGGACGGACGGAAGGACGGACGGACGGACGGACACACACACACACACACACACACACACACACGGACGGAGTGCAAAACATACTCTCTCCCCATGCCTTCGGCCTGGTGGAGACAATAAGATACTCAAAACCAAGGCAACAACAGAGTAACAGAAAACCAAACAGGAGCACATGACCAATACAGAACATATACTGAAATGACACACAGTCACACAGACACACACACACACACACACACACACACCCCTAGACTTGCGTCAAGGCACCCTAGGCCAGGGTGCACCCTGGTGTTAAGCGTCCATTCCACCTGACGTTGAGTAGCGCGCAGTCATTACGGAGTCTAAATTCAGTGGTTCCCAAACTTTTCAGCGCGTGACCCAAAACAGAAATTAGTGAGTTTGTAGCATACATCGGCTATTTTCACCACATCTTAAATATTTGTTCTAATTTATGGAATTTCTTAGATTTTTCTTTCATTTCTTCATGACATTACTGAAGAAAAAAAATCTTTGGATTTTGTTATTTCATGAACAGTTTTGCTGTTTTTTTGGGAATGTTTTTTGAAAATGTTTCGAAAATAATAATTCAAAACCAAACGTAGGAAACAATCACCCACAAATGGGTTCCAATGGGTCCCAACCCACAGATGGTCTGTGACATCATGTCACATCAGCACACTAGCTGCTCTTGTTCATGCAGGCACAAAGGCACGAATGACGGAGATGCACGACCCGGCCCGGGCCCGCACATGAACACATTCCATCAGTGGCTTCAATAGAGGGTATGCGCATGCCTAACCCATTTAGACCCGAGTTAAAAACGTTCACTCTGAAAGAATATATATTCAAAGATCTGCGCCACATTTTTACGATTTAAAAAACATAGCAGACCTACAAGCTCGTAGCGCGCCACCGAGTGGCGCGCTACGAGCTTGTAGATCTGCTATTTTCAATAGCTAAATTATAACATAATGTTTAAAACACCAAAAGGGGTTCCCGCCCAAAACGGGCTTAAGTGAATGGCAGATTGAGTGGAAAAGCGAGTGGCAAAGTGAGTGACAAAGTGAATTTAATGTTGTTTAAAGTCATTTAATTCAATCAAATAGGACTTTTCTGTTTGGATGTATGGGCTGTCAAGGCCAGAAAGTCGTTTTTTGTCACTCCGTATATAGGCATTCCCGCATAACTTCCGGGTATGATGATGATGTCACGTGCATACCCTCTATACTGTTAACAGTACGCTGCCTGCTGTCACACCCACTGACCATCACACACCAATGGTAAAAAAAACACCACACATACACCTTCTTTACTTGAAGGTGGAGGATATAAATACAGAAATTAATAGATTAAAATTATGGTTCGACAGAAACAGGTTGTCATTAAACGTGAAAAAGACAAAAAATAATGTTATTTGGCAATAGCATGACAAACACACAAGTTAAGGTATTTTTACCTTAACTTGTGTGTTTGTCATGCTATTGCCAAATGGTATTGAAATTGAAAGAGTTAAGGAAATACAATTTCTGGGGTTAACCATCAACGAAAGAATGTACTGGAAAGCACATATAAAACATGTACAGAGTAAGGTAGCAAGAAGTATTGCAGTTATAAATAAAGCTAAGAAGGTATTGGACCAGAGATCACTCCACACATTATATTGTTCCTTAGTCCTGCCCTATTTGCAGTACTGTGTAGAGGTTTGGGGAAATAACTACAAAACATCTTTAAGTCCAGTAATAACCCTACAAAAAAGAGCAATACGAATAATACACAATGTGGGTTATCAGGAGCATACAAATAAACTCTTTTTAAAGTCAAAATTGCTAAAATGTACTGACATTGTGGACTACCAAACGGCACAAGTACTGTTCAAAGAGAATACCCCCAGGCAGACCGAGGAGGGGGGGGGGGGGATAATCTGCCGGAAAGGACGGATCACACAACTAATGACCCGGACAACGGACAAAGAACTACGAGATCGGATGCGGCAAGACAGGAGGGTGAAGCCCGGAGAAGATGTAACAACTGCGGCAAAATGTTCAAGAATGAGCATGGCGTAAAGATTCACCAAGGCAAGACTAAGTGCAAAGAGCAACTACAGCAACGCAAAGCACCTGTTATGACCCAGAGAGCTACAGTTGGGTGCCACCGATATTGTCCCTTGTCATTTGACCCATTTAGGCCTGACCTCAAAATTTTAAAAAATCCTTCTAAATCCTCCAGTTTTCTGAAAAAAATATTTTCACGATTTTTCAAAAATAGCAGACCTACAAGCTCGTAGCGCGCCACTCGGTGGCGCGCTATGAGCTTGTAGATCTGCTATTTCTCAATAGCTAAATTATAACATGTTTAAAACACCAAAAGGGGTTCCCGCCCAAAATGGGTTAACTGTCCTTTTGCGCAGATCACGCAAACCTCAGCAAAAAGAAAAGGACAATATCGATGGCCTCCAACTGTATCTCTGAGTTTACTAGCACTGCTTGTCAGTCGACGGAGGAGGACCAGGGCCAGGAGGCAAACCACAGTGCCCCAGACCTCCCTGCTGAACCAGTTCAGAGCACAAGAGGGGGTGAATCCGAGAGGTTGGAGGACTTCGAGAGGAAACCTCGGCTGAATTTCAGATCATCCATCCACCGAGGATTACCAAAGAGGAGGATCTTGCAACACCTGTAAGTAGCTCTAGCAGATTCTGGGGAAAATCAAATTGCAACTTTAAAGTTCAATTTAGGCGAACAACCAGACAAAGTTTTTGTATGTGGGGGGGGGGGGGGGGGGGGGGGGGTTGTTTGTGTGTGTATGTAATAAGTGTACGTGTATTTTTTATTTTATTATGTATGTAGGCTATCACAGATTTAGCTATACAAGTATTGAATAGATTATTGAATGATATTTAGTATTAATGGAAAGGGGGTGGGAGCAATAAGCCATGCTTCTTCTCACTCCTTTTGAATATGCTTTTTTATTGTCTCCACCAGGCCGAAGGCATGGGGAGAGAGTATGTTTTGCACTCCGTCCGTGTGTGTGTGTGTGTGTGTGTGTCCGTCCGTGTGTGTGTCCGTCCGTGTGTGTGTCCTTCCGTCCGTCCGTTACCAGCTAATCTCCGGCACCGTTAACCCGGTCGATGCCAAACTTTGCACACACACTCCCTGGATGCCAACGATGAACCTCTGCCCCGCATTTTCCAGAACGGCCTGTTATAGCGCCACCAGGAGGCCGACTTTTGTAAAACACATTTTTTTATATTACTCCTCCAGATTCTGTCCAAAAATCTCACAAATCGTTACACAGTATCTCTATGGTCATGTGCTCAAGTCGGATCTGTCCGATATTTCATATTCCATCCTAATTGGCTATAATTGGCTTTCACAGTTTGCAAGATTGCCCCGTTTTGAACACAAGCCTCAAATCATGAACACATCATGCAATTTACGTGAAATCTTTCACACATTTTCTTACTAGGCTGAGGAATATATCCCACCCTTTTCACATTGGCCTGTTATAGCGCCACCAACAGGTTGATTTTTGCAAAACACATTTTTGGAACAAAATGCCTCAAATCATCCAATTGCCATCAAAGGCAAACATGTTTATATTACTCCTAAACATTTTGCCAAACATCTCACACAGTCCTATCCTCCTGGTGGAGACCTGTGCCCAGAAGGGCACTTTTTCTAGTTATTTTTGTTCTGCCGTTATTATGTTTGTTCTGCCGTTATTATGACGTTTCTGTTTATATTGTTTTTAAAATTGCTTTATTCAAATAAATCAATCAAGGTAGGGGAAGGCATGCACAGCCTCGTGTAGCCATCCTTCATCTGCCTTTGCAATGCATATAATATTGCCCCAGGCAGATTAAGTCTGGCCCCTCTCAATTGTGGGAGGACTTCACGGCTGAAGTGGTGACGAGCCAACCAGATTCGTCTGGAGCCAGGCCATATAACCAACCAGGGCCAAGTATGCAAATATAGGGCGGGGCATTGCAAAATAAATCAAATGCTGAGAGGGACGGGACTAATAGCCACGCAGTGATATTAGTATCGCTACGCAAGGCTAGGAGGCACGTGCACACATACAGTTGTTCACCCATAAACTGTAAAAAAGTGCCCTCTCCAGACCATGAATGCAGCATTAACTATGGTGAAAGGAATGCAAATGCTACATGCCGTACCCGAAGGCAGCATTCAAGATAATTACTTACTCTCCTGAACTTTATTGCAGTATTTTAATTATGTTGAAAGAATCCCCATTCCGCATCACTCTTCCACCAAATATACCAGATCTTAATGCAGGGAGCTTGAAGATCGACTATTGTCAGCGAAGATATTGAGTGTAGTGCATGAGATATGGTCAGCTTAGGACGCAATTTATTCAGTATTTCCCCACACATCAACACAGCCTTTTTACCACTAATGAACAAAATGAAACACAGGAAATAGGAAAGCCAGTGAATTGCAAGACCTTTCCCATGCCTTACGTCTCTGTGTCAAATCCTGTCTGCGCAAAATGCCCTGGAGCTACACTGTCAAGGGTTGCCCCAAGTTGCAGATGCTGGCCAGAGCTGCGTGCCGGACCGGAGCATTTTAACGTCTACCCACAATGTTACTGAATTCAGCACATGTCAACAAACGTGAGTGGAACAAAGAATCGCACAGTTGGCTTGACAGCTGCGTCAGTGGGAATGAATATAAAAGCAAACTGTGAGGTACGGTATAATGCTGGTGAATGTGTTCTGTGGCCTGTCAGACCGAAACAGGCCGACTGCATACGTGTCAGAACTCTTGCAATGTCAGAACACAGTGTCAGTATATACAGTTGGAGGCCATCGATATTGTCCTTTTCTTTTTGCTGAGTTTTGCGTGATCTGCGCAAAAGGACAGTTAACCCATTTTGGGCGGGAACCCCTTTTGGTGTTTTAAACATTATGTTATAATTTAGCTATTGAAAAATAGCAGATCTACAAGCTCATAGCGCGCCACCGAGTGGCGCGCTACGAGCTTGTAGGTCTGCTATTTTTTTTTAAATCGTGAAAATATTTATTTCAGAAAACTGGAGGATTTAGAAGGATTTTTTTTAATTTTGAGGTCAGGCCTAAATGGGTCAAATGATAAGGGACAATATCAGTGGCACCCAACTGTATACCTCCAAAATAACACCCAGCGATTTGACTCATAATGGATATTATGAAGCATCGGCTGAAGGTGGAAATGTTCAAATATACCCAACGAGTAACACAATAAATAGAAACGAGTCAAACAACCCAAAGACTACATTTCCTGCCTGCATGCTTCATGTCGCACACAATTTCTCCATTCATTGTCAATGTTTTGTGTTAAGACAGAATCTACATTATAGCTGTTTATATATGATCAAAAACCATGTCAATGTCAACTCAATTTCAATTTGTAACTAAGGTATTCGATAGAAATTCATATATATTTTCTAATGCCATATTTAGCCAAATGGCCCATGCAAACTGCTAGACTAGCCACTCAGGCGGCTCTGCTCTGCGAGACTCGGTCTCATCAGCACAGCTTTTTCACAGACTCCCCTATTTTTAATGAAAACTACCTGTTGTGGGGGCACGGTGCCACAGTTGGTAGTGCTGTCGCCTCACAGCTAGAAGGTCCTGTGTTCGATTCCCGCTGGGGATGCTGTGGATGCTGGCGGCGTGTTCTATCCTCCGCGTCATCAGTGCCCATACCTGAGGCGGGTTTGGCGAAAGGGCCTTTCTGTGTGGAGTTTGCATGTTCTCCCCGTGTCCCCTAGGGTAGGTACCCTCACAAAAAACGCAGTATAATTCTTGTCTCTAATAACTGCCTCCCCCTGGCCAGCCGGGGTGCCTTATGGAGGGGAAAGGAACTGGTTGGAATAACGTGTTCCTTCTACGTGCTACGTCCAACCGGGGAAACTTCCCCCTGTCGGGTGTAAACGAGCGACTTGGACACTCATGCATGAAGGAAGCATGAGTTCAAGTCCGTTGCTCTCCCCAGGTTGGCGGAGGGTGTGCAGAGCCCAGGATCACATTAGATAAATTGACACAGGGGTGAAAAATGGGTTACAAAATCGTGGGATAAAAAAAATATATATAAAAAAAAGAAAACTACCTGTTGTATAATGTATGTTTTGCAATGTATTAGTTAGGGAAAGTTAGCCAAACGTGTGACCAATCTGCAAAATAAATGCTTGACAATAGCTTTCTTCACAAATGTGTTCATAAAGGTGTCTACTATCACCTCTCAATTTGTTCCAACCCAACTCTCCTGGGAAAAAAGGAATATATACATATATTGTGATGCTATATCAACTAATGTTACTGTGGACCCCCTGGGATCCCTTTCAAGGACCCCTGGGGGTCCTCGCACCCCACTTTGAGGACCACTGCCCTAGAAAACCCCATAGGCCTACAGCAGTTCTAAGAACGTGTTTGTGGTAGGCCTACACAGAAAAACAGTAACTCTGAAGCAATGCTCCAAAGTTGAATTGTACACAATACATCTCATCTGCACTCACAACCCTGTATTCCAAGTTCTCTCCGTGGGGGGAAATTTAACCCATTTTGGGTGGGAAGCCCTTTTGGTGTTAGCATTATGTTATGCTTTAGCTATTGAAAAATAGCAGATCTGGCAGGTCTGCTATTTTTTTTTAAATCGAAGAACGACTGACATAGAAACATAGCTTTTTCAGAAAACTGTCATTTTCAAACAGACATTTTTAGAATCTGATCTCAGGTCAAAATGGGGTAATGGCTGGTTTTCAGACTATTAAATCACGTCTCTCCCATTTTGTGTTCATTCAAAGTGTTGGAAAGAGCACAGTGAGATTTCCTGCCCCCCCCACCAGCACCCCACTTATAAGTGAACTTTTAAAAGCCCCCCATTATCTCCTAACTCCATTCTCTCCTCTCTCTAATTACTGGGTAATTTCACTGTGTAATGTTGGGCTTCCATTCATCAGCCACCCATCTTGCTCGTTACACATATAGGTGGGTGGTAGAAGGTCTAGCTGGGGCACATCAAAAACTAGGTGTTATTTTTTTATGTCTCCCTGCGCAGAGGTGGAAGCAGTACTCAGGTCTGTTACTTAAGAGAAATCCTCTGTTATAAAGGTACTGTTTAAAAGTATACCATAGGCCTGGGCCGTGGCTCAGTGGTCCAGGCACCTTGGCTGGTAATCCAGTCTGGCAGTGTGCAGCGGGTTCGACTCCCGATCCCGACGGCCTCCACTGCATGTCCCTCCCCCATCCCCCTCCCCATCTCTCGTCAGCCCACTGTCTGTCCCTCCATAAAATAAAGGCAAAAGCCACAAAAAAACATTAAAAGTATACCATCAATTGTTGTAATTGTTGCAATCAATATATACAGTACTAAAGTAGCTAAAGTTTTTCACACTCAATTCATAATCATTAACGTTCCAATTTTGGAGCTCTGGCTCATGGACTAAGAACCAAAATGAACTGAACCGGTTCCTATTGGGAAAGTCCAGTGAAATACCCATTGAGTTTAATGGAATGAAACTTCTTCTGCAACCAGCACAGGTAGGCCATTAATGAGAACTGCAGCGTTTTCCTTAAATTGGCTCCATTTCCAGTGGTGGATCCTTGCCGCCTGGTCTGAGATCAAGGACATTCATTTGGGCATCACTAGCACGGAACTACATATTTGGGCACTTGCGTAATTGGGAAGTCTGGCGATCGGAACTCCATATTTGGGCAATCGTAGTGATGACATGGGTGTGGAAACAGCTACAAAGAAATCTGGATCTATTTTACGTTGAATAACAGCTGTATTTGTCTCATTACAGCCTTAATTGTGATGTGATCTTCACTGTGTGAAGATGTTTGTTCTGGGGTCAAGGTTTGTGTGATCCGTCCACCATCTTCAAATGCTACATGCAAACTGAAGTTTCCTTTTTCCGAAAATAGATTTTTTTATAAAAAAAAATAATTTCCATTTCTGCTAAGCAGCAAGCTAGACATGTGTTGACTTAATCGATTTAAAGTAGAATTTATTTTGCGTGACTGCAAAGACGAAAAGGAAGTGGGGGTGCATAGACGGAACATCGTCTGTAGTTTCTTCGCATTTTCAGGGCGGAAGCATTTGAAAACTGTTTGAACCAACAGTCGAAAAGACTATACTTTCTAAAGTGAGTGACTCGTCAAGACAACAAACACCCCTGCAGCATGGAGAGAGAAGACCTGAAGGTCCTCAACCAGGGAGCCGAGGACGAGATGGTGCTGCGGAGTTACCGCCTGTGCCGCTGGCGTCTGGCCCTGGTGGGCCTCGGGGTGCTGTGCACCGGGGGGGCCTTGCTGCTTCCGCTCTACTGGATGCCCGAGTGGTGCGCTAAGGCCACGTGCAGCAGCACCACCGCCCGCCGCGCCAACGTGGTGCTGCTGCGCTCCACCGACGAGTTCCGTCGCTGGTTCCTGGCCAGGGTGCGAGTGATGCTGGCGCCCAGCAGGAACCCTTACCACGGCCTGGAGGAGGAGGAGAGCCAGATCACCTCCCTCCCATTCTCCTCCAACCCCACAGACTCCCCTCCGCTGGCTCACGCACGCACCCCTCACCCCACGGACAGCAGACTGGCTCGGGGCCCCAACGGGTGCTCTGCCAACCGCCAGCCCGCCCGCGTCTGTTATTTTACGCTCCACAGCAAGAAGTACTTTTGGAACGATGACCTGCAGAACTTCCAGTTCCTAACAGGACTGGAAGACCTGGAGCTGCGCTTCTCCAGCCTCCACTCGGAGCACGGCACAGGGCTGACCAGGAAGCAACAGGAGAACAGGAGACGGTTCTTTGGAGTGAACGAGATTGCGGTGAAAGTGCCGTCCATTTTCAAGCTGCTCATGAAAGAGGTCCTCAACCCTTTCTACATCTTCCAGCTCTTCAGTGTGATCCTGTGGGCTTCCGATGAGTATTACTACTATGCCGCGGCCATTTCCATCATGTCGGTCATATCCATAACCACCTCGCTGTACACCATCAAAAAGCAATATATCATGCTTCAAGCTATGGTGGCGGCTCATAATAATGTCCGTGTGTCTGTATGCCGGGCCAACGGCGGGATCGAGGAGGCCATGGCCACAGACCTGGTCCCCGGTGACATCATGGTCATACCCAGCAACGGGACCATCGTGCCTTGCGACGCCGTGTTGGTCAGCGGCACCTGCATCGTCAACGAGAGCATGCTCACCGGTGAAAGTGTTCCAGTCACAAAGACCAACTTGCCCAACCCGGCACGGGGGGAGGGGGACCAGGTCTATCAAACGAAAGGGCACACCAGACACACTCTCTTCTGTGGCACGCAAGTCATCCAGACTCGCTACTACGCCGGAGACCTGGTCAAGGCCGTGGTGGTCCGTACGGGTTTCAGCACGGCCAAGGGCCGACTGGTGCGCTCCATCCTCTACCCGAAGCCCACCGACTTTAAGCTCTACCACGACGCCTACCTCTTCCTGCTGTGCCTGGTGGCCGTGGCCGCCATCGGTTTCGTCTACACCGTCACCCTCAGCGTCTGGAACGGAGTTCCGGCCGAGACCATCGTCATCGAGGCTCTGGACATCATCA
This sequence comes from Electrona antarctica, assembly GCF_951216825.1. Lineage (NCBI taxonomy): Eukaryota > Metazoa > Chordata > Actinopteri > Myctophiformes > Myctophidae > Electrona > Electrona antarctica. The sequence goes on along the minus strand of NC_136789.1, from coordinate 55,875,466 downwards.
CCATCACGGTGCCGCCGGCGCTGCCCGCCGCCATGACGGCGGGCATCGTCTACGCCCAGCGGAGACTCAAGCGCGTCGGCATCTTCTGCATCAGCCCCCAGATGATCAACATCTGTGGGCAGCTTAACCTCGTCTGCTTCGACAAGACTGGAACTCTGACGGAAGACGGACTAGACCTGTTCGCTGTGCAGAGAGTCGAGAATGGCAGTTTCCGACCGTCGGAGGAGAGCGCAGACAAGGAGAGCCTGGTGAAGTCTCGGTTTGTGGCCTGCATGGCTTCTTGCCACTCTCTCACCAAGATAGACGGACGGCTGGCTGGAGACCCTCTCGACCTCAAGATGTTTGAAGCCACAGGCTGGATCCTGGAGGAAGCTACCGCGGAGGGCACGACACTCCACAACCACATCATGCCCACCGTGGTGCGCCCGCCCAAGCGGCTGCTACCCCCCCAACCCGTCATGTCTCCTGAGCAAGACGAGGACATTTACACGCTGTCGTTGGCGTACGAGATCGGCATCGTCTGTCAGTTCCCCTTCTCATCTGCGCTTCAGAGGATGAGCGTGGTGGCTCGCCTGTTGGGAGACAAACGCATGGATGCATATCTGAAGGGGGCACCAGAGGTGGTGGCGGCTCTCTGCAAGAAGGAGACGGTGCCAGAAAACTTCACAGAGGTTCTGCAGCACTACACCAGGCAGGGCTTCAGGGTCATCGCCCTGGCACACCGCCGGCTGGAGTCCAAACTCACCTGGCACAAGGTGCAGAGCATCAACAGGGAGCATATTGAGACCAACATGGAGTTCCTGGGTCTGATCTTCATGCAGAACAAACTGAAGGCAGAGACACCGGGGGTTTTGCGGGATCTCCACAGAGCCAACATCCGCACCGTCATGGTCACCGGGGACAACATGCAGACAGCCATCTCGGTGGCCAGAGACTGCGGGATGATCCCTCCCCAAGACACGGTCATCATTTCCGATGCCACGCCTCCCAGAGACGGACAGAACGCCAACATCACCTGGCGATACGCCGACAAGCCCGGCGGTGAGGCGCCGCGGCCGGAGGAAGTGTCGATCAACCTGGAGGAGGTGTGTCACGCGGAGCACTCGTGGCAAAGTGTCACTGCCGATAAGGCCCGCCGTGCTCGGCAGCAGCACCACTTCGCCATGAGCGGAAAGTCCTTCGCCGTCATCTCGCAACACTTCCCCGACCTGCTCCCGAAGCTGGTCCTCAACGGGACGGTTTTCGCCAGGATGGCCCCCGATCAGAAGACCCAGCTGGTGGAAGCGCTGCAGGGCGTGGACTACTTTGTGGGCATGTGCGGGGACGGGGCGAACGACGTGGGCGCTCTGAAGAGGGCCCACGGTGGCATCTCCCTGTCTCAGCTGGAGGCCTCCGTGGCCGCTCCCTTCACCTCCAAGTCCCCCAACATCTCCTGTGTTCCCAGCCTCATCGGGGAGGGCCGCGCCGCCCTCGTCACCTCCTTCTCCGTGTTCAAGTTCATGGCCCTCTACAGCGTCATCCAGTACAGCAGCGTCACCCTGCTCTATTCCATCCTCAGTAACCTCGGCGACTTCCAGTTCCTTTTCATCGACATGGCCATCATCCTCCTCATCGCCTTCACCATGAGTCTGAACCCGGCGTGGGGGGAGCTCGTGCCGCGACCTCCCCCCTCGGGTCTGCTCTCGGTCCCCTTGCTCCTCTCGGTCCTGTCCCAGATCCTCATCTGTTTCGGCTTCCAGTTGTTCGCCTTCCTCTCTGTCCGGCGCCAGCCCTGGTACGAGGTGTGGACGCCCCTGTCCGACGCGTGCAACCTGTCGTCGCCGGCGCTGAACTCAGAGGTGGACGAGCACAACATCCGGAACTATGAGAACACCAGCCTCTTCTACGTGTCATCCTTCCAGTACCTGATCGTGGCCGTGGTCTTCTCCAAGGGCAAGCCCTTCAGACAGCCCAGCTACAAGAACGTGCCCTTTGTGTTGTCTGCCCTGAGCCTGTACGCATTCCTGCTCTTCATCATGTTTCACCCGGTCGCCACCATCGACGAGCTCCTAGACATCGTCTGTGTCCCCTTCGAATGGAGAGTCAAACTCTTTAACATCGTACTTGTCAACGCCACTGTGTCCGTCCTGGTGGAAATTGTTGTCTTCGACTTCGTCTTATGGAAGCTCACGTCTGGCCAAGACAAACAGGGTGGCGACGGGGCGCCGCCATCTAAGGGGGGCATTGACGTGTGGGGGCGCAAGTGTCTATCGCGGCTATGTTGTCGTCAGCAAATGGCCCCCAAGGCCCGCTACATGCAACTAGCCCAGGAGCTCAGCGCGGACCCCAACTGGCCACCCAAATCCACCACCACCACCGAAGCCAAGCCAAGGCAAGAACAACGTTCCTCCTACCAAATTGTGATAGACTCCTAGGCAGTGTGGTTCTCAATAGCTTTGCTTTCATGGACCCCCAGTTTGATATGAATTAGACCACAGAGCCCATTTGATATGATTTGTGTATCTCTTGGGACCCCAATCTACAGTGTACCCTCATGGGTAACAATAACTCCTCAATCACTCAGCTAGTGACCTTTGATGGACGGGTTTCAGAACTTTTCCATGCATGCCAAGGACCCCCAAATAGCAAACTGGCTTTTAAACTTTTTTTTTAATATTATTATTAAACTGGCAAAAGAGCACCTTCATTATGTTATTATTGTTATGAATGCAATTTAATGTAAGGCTGAGCTGCTGTCCATCTGCCATTTTGTTTTTGTCTTTTTGAAAATGTTTGGATTATTTTTAAGCTAGTTTACATTACAACTCTTCACGGTTCCAAAATGATGGACCTGGACCCTAATGGACCCCTGACATCTGTTTCAAGATCATATCGGTCCCACCATTCCCCCCCCCCGACCCAAATTAAACTAAATGTATGAATTATAAGGTATTATAATGACCCGACAAACCTAATAATTACAATTACTACTTTAAGTGTTCCACCTAGGCTTCATAATGGAATCAAGCACCCCACGATGAGAATAACTCAAATAAAAGTGCATGTTTTCACCTTGATGAAGAAGCGCTCAGTCAGGGTTCCATGTTTCATGATCCCATTTATTTTTGAATCCATTGATGGAGGATTGGAGGTATAGTTTGATATATTCTCACTGACCGCAGCTTGTCTGCCTGGAATGCATGTCTCCTAGTCTGAAGCAACCGGAGCCAATGGACCATAATTAAACACCTGAACCTGTACGGGTATCAGGTGTCGTTGGTATTGATTGGTTCAGGTATAGAACAGTAAAGATTAGAATCAGCAGATATGGTATGTGTGTGCGCGTGCGTGTAGAAATTACCAGACCGCTTTAGACTAGACTAGACTAGACTACCAGTAGTCTATTCATGAAATGACCAGAAGATTTAGACTAGACTAGACTATTCTATTTATGAAATGACCACATACAGTTTTAGGCTACACTAGACTAGTCTAGTTATGGCTGGGAAAGTTATGTGATGTGAGGTTAGGTGAGGAGAACGCTCTCTACTAAGCTGTTCATTTTATACGAAATATCAAGATACAACAGTAAGCCTATAAAGCTATAATCATATTTTTGAGCAGTGCTAAACAACAATGTGTATAGCAATGTGTGTAGCTGCTGAACATGAAGCCTGTGGGACCACGTGTTGATCAGTACGTGTTATATGGAGTTCCAAGTATTGTATGTCATATCAATGCCATTATGATGTCTGTACTTGCCCAGAATATGGAGTTCCTCAACTTTCAACTTTCAGCATTTTTTGTTTCATAAATATCTTAGTAACAACATATCAAAAGTCCTATGAAATCCCAGTAGTGAAATATATTGAAAAATAGTTGATGGTACCCATAACAATCTATATAAGGCAAGTTGTTTAAAATGACATCATGCCTTACGTATAGCATGTGGACGTGTCAAACTATAGGTGGATTTCATGATTCTGAATCCATTCCAAGCATTAGTTCTGCACACACAAAAAAACACACTCGTAAAAACGGCCATAGCCACAATGATCAGAATCATGAAAACCCCCTAGTTTGACATGTCACATGCTACTTAAACTATAATGAAATTTAGAAAATATTGCCTCATATAGATTGTTAATGATATGTTACGTACCTATCACCTATTTTAGCATCTTTTTCAATATGTTCCACCACTGGGATTTCTTAGGACTTTTGATATGTTGCTGCTAACATATTTATGAAACAAAAACAGTTGAAAGCAATTCTGTTGCAGTTTTTGTTCAGGGACATTTCTCAAAATGCCTGCACTAAACCTCCAGACTGGGCCTGGGCCGTGGCTCAGTGGTCCAGGCACCTTGGCTGGTAGCCCAAGTCTGGCAGTGTGTCGCGGGTTCGACTCCCGATCCCGACGGCCTTTACTGCATGTCACCCCCCCCCCCCCCCCCCCCATCTCTTAACAAAAAAACAAAAAAATTTTAATAAACTCCAGACTTTTCGTGACAAATACGTTTCTTGATTATTCGCTTCGTCCGTGGATTCGTCGGACAAATGTATCGATGGAATAATTGCTAAGCGAATAATTGGTCACTGCATGCAGCCCTATACGTTCACCATCCTCACAAACACTGTTTCCAAAAACTGACATTCCCCTCCCAACACACGCATGCATATGTATACACGCATGCAAGCACGCGCGCACACACACACACACACACACATAAACACACACAATGCCCCATCCTTTCCAGAGAGTTGTCAGAGACTCCGTCAGTCATCCTAAGCACTCTCCCTGGCGATTAATGCACGCATATCTCTGCATGCGTGCGGTTTTCTTCAAAAGCTCCTCTCCTGTCAGCGCCATTATGCATGGAGGAGAGCCGGTGTGGCAGAACTGAGCTGTTTAAATGTCCCGTCATCATCTGTCTGTGTTCACAATTCATACAGTAGACGGGATTAATTGTGACATCTGAGGAAATGTGGTTATCCCCTCATAGTCCTCGTGATTGAAGCATACATGAATGGGGCTGTTGGAAGTGATCACTGCGTTGGTGGTTAGTCCGAGTACCTGATTTACAGTTGTGCAGACTCATACTTGGTTTGTGCGGAAGAGTGTGTTTTGAAGAAAAACACGCACGCACGCACGCACAAAGCACGCGCGCACACACACACACACACACACACACACACACACACACACACACACACACACACACACACACACACACACACACACACACACACACACACACACACTTCAGTGTCTTTATTTGAGTGCACAAACTGCACATTTACAAAATACATCATGGGCGCAAATGCTTTTCAGTTGCTCCACACACTCAATATACAGAATGCAAGCAACACATTCTCCTCTCATTATTCTGAAGAAATGCATTCTCCTCTCATTATTCTGAAGTAATACATGTGAGTGTGCGTGCGTGTGCGTGCGTGCGTGCGTGTGCGTGCGTGCGTGCGTGTGTGTGTGTGCGTGTGTTTGAAAACACACTCGTAGAGAGCTTGTCAACCACACGAGACACATGTCACCGTGATCCATCTCCCTGCCGCTTCCAATGTGTCAGTCAACACACCTCCAACACTGCATAATGTCACACACATTATCACATCAAAGAAACACGTGCAATATGGAAATCTTATTCAAATCCATTATGCACGTATACATGCAGGCACGCACGCTTACTTACTTGCTTGCTTATGGTAGTCCATCGTGTCCGATTAGGACTTCTGCTACTTATTTGTGGCTCCGTTGATGACTGTTATAGTCCGATGCGAGATAGGCACTGTTTGCCACAGACAGTGCAAGGGAAAACCTGACCCGATGGGGCAGGTGCAGACTTGGCAGCCTTCCTTCTCTGACTTTTTGCCAGGCGATGGTTCCTTCTTTCCTCCTCTGCCAATTAGGACCCCTTGTTGACAGAGTCCACGCCTCGAGGAACGATCTACAGCGGCATCCTCAAGGGCAGGGGGTTTGATTCCACACTTCTTCAGGGTGGTCTTTAGTTGGTCCTTCAGTCTCTTTTTCGGCCCCCCTGCAGAGCGTGGACCTTGGTGGAGTTGGCCATATAACGTCTCGCGAGGCAGGCGATTGGCTGGCATTCTGATCACATGACCCAGCCATCGTAGTTGGTGGTGCATAATGGTGGCCTCTATGCTTCTGCAGCTGGTTCTCTGGAGGACTTCAGTGTGTGGTAAACGGTCTCGCCAGGTCACCTTTAAGATGGAGGACTTCAGTGTGTGGTAAACGGTCTCGCCAGGTCACCTTTAAGATGCGCTGGAGGCATCTGATGTGAAATGCTTCAAGCATCTTTAGGTGGCGTGCATAGATGGTCCATGTTTCACAGCCGTACAAAAGAGTGGAAATGCAAATGGCCCTGTATACTGCAATTTTTCCATGTCAATACTGCCATGTCAGTCACTGGCAGAGGACTTCAGTCTTTGAGATGTTGACAGACAGTCCCATTCTGCTGTAGGCTCTCACAGCAGCTGCAAGAGTGGCCTGGAGTGCCTCTGGTGTGTTTGCCACAAGGGCACAATCATCAGCATACTGGAGCTCCAGTATGCGTACAGACTGGAGCTTTGTTGTGGCTTGGAGCCTCCTGATGTTGAAGAGGCTCCCGTCCAGCCTGTAGTCCAGAGTCACCCCGCTCTCCTCCTCTATTTCCTTGTGCAGGAGTGTTATTACATACAGGAGAAAGATGTTGAAGAGGACCGGTGCGAGAACACATCCCTGTCTCACACCGGTGCCTACCCCAAAGGAGGCAGATTCTAGTCCACCTATTGTCACCTTGGCCCTCATCCCATCGTGGAACTGCCGCAGTATGTTGACAAACTTTGCCGGGCAGCCATAGTGCAGGAGTACTCTCCACAGGAGGTCACGGTGGACGGTGTCGAATGCCTTGGAGAGATCCACAAAGGCCATGAACAGGTCTTGCTTTTGTTCACGGCATTTTTCCTGCAGCTGCCGTGAGGTGAAGATCATGTCCACTGTGCTTCTGTTCTTCCGGAAACCGCACTGGGATTCTGGTAACAGGTCTTCAGCGATGAAATTGATAAGCCTGTGAAGCATGATCTTCGATAGCACTTTGCCAACAACAGAGAGGAGTGCTATACCCCGGCTGGTCCCACAGATGAATTTACGCACGCACGCGCGTGTAAACACGCGTGCACGCTTTTGCAGCGGGAGACTCAGGTTTGATTCCCAGGCATTACACACAAAGACCAAAGAGTTTTCACGGCCATCAATGCAACATCATCCACTGTCTGTGTAGGCCTAGATGGGCTAAGGCATAATGACGAACAGTCAAAAGGACACCCCTCCGCTCTGTGCACCCGATATCGGCTGATACAGAGAATATACAATAAAGATTGATCCACCTAATGAAAAATTAGGATTAAGGGGAACTTTGAATGCTAAGAATCGCTTGAGAATTGACCGAGTTCTGGCTTATTTGGGGGGGGGGGTCTGGGGGGGGGGGATTTACAGCGGCAGGTCGTCCGCCTGCGACGTGGCGACCTGCCGTTACGGCCGGCAACCGAAGAAATAATGAATTACGAGTTATGAGCTTGTAATTCTTTTGCTATATTCAAATTGAAAATTTGAATTATTTTCTTTGCTATTTTTGAATTCCAAATGCCATAAAGAAGATTTAATTATAAGGAAGAGTTTTAATTATAAGGAAGATTTAATGCCTCACATTTTGACCTGGGAACGATTCTACAAAAACAAAAACCTATGTTTCCAGGGTCAGTGGTTCTCAAACTGTTCCATGTCAAGGACCCCCATCTGAAAATATGTTGTTCCAGGGATCCCCCCCAGAAGCAAATATTTGAGTTAAAAACGTTGGCTCTGAAAGAATATATATTCAAAGCTTTGCACTACATCTCCCTTTATTGTACTTAAGTACAAGTTTGAGGTATTTGTACTTGACTTGAGTATTTTCAATTTCCAACACTTTTACTCCACTACATCTCAGAGGCAAAGATTGTACCTTCACTCCACTACAATTCTTGGAAAACTAGTGAAAACTAGTTACTAGTTACTTTGATTATTAGGCTATTACAAAACATACAGTATAACCACTTCAGCCATACTGTAGGCATATGAATGGGAAATCGAGTGGCAAATCGAGTGGCAACGTGACTTGGTTGGACAAAGTGAGTTTATTGTCATTTAACGTTGTTTAATGCAGGGGTTCTCAACCCGTGGGTCGCGACCCCTCGGGGGGTCGCCAAATTATTTTAGGGGGTCCCCAAATTATTTAAAAAAATATATATATATTTTCACGATTTTTCAAAAATAGCAGACCTACAAGCTCGTAGCGCGCCACTCGGTGGCGCGCTACGAGCTTGTAGATCTGCTATTTTTCAATAGCTAAATTATAACAATGCTTAAAACACCAAAAGGGGTTCCCGCCCAAAATGGTTTAAGGTTATTGTAGCAGTCAATTTATATTGGGGGTCGGGAGTGGGCGGGGCGGGGCGGGGATCCCGAGACATTGCCAAAGCATTTCCGGGGGTCCCCGGCCAAAAACGTTGAGAACCCCTGGTTTAATGCAATCAGATAGGACTTTTCTGTTTGGATGTTTGGGCTGTCAAGGCCAGAAAAGTCGCTTTTTGCCACTGAGTATGGAGTATAACTCCATAACAAATGCCTTTAATTATACTTGTGTTGAGCATTGAGCTACTAATTTAGACTGAGGTAGCCTAATTAAAGCGGGTCATGTTTGCATGTTGTGGAATTGTAACAGCTGAAACCAATATTATATCAGTATTCTGATATTAACCATGAGGGCCACATTAAGTGAAGGTGGGGGCCTTTGTATTGTATTGTATATAGTCGATCCAGAGAACCATGCAAGACAATGTTAGCCCAGAGCAGGTTTTGAGATTTAGCTGAGAGATTTCCAAAATAATATTATCACAAAAGAGGATGCCAGAGAGCAGTTGCATTTGGAGGTTTTGGACTATGTTGGTAATAATCTTCAGATACTGGGGGGGAGCTGTCCCATGTCAAATCTGTGACTTCCGTTACTTCAAATCTGTTTACTTCAAATGGCCATAACTCGGTGACCCAATTTCTCTGCTCGGCGCAATATACTAGGACTGGATTTGAAGGCTGCGTGGCGGCCTTCAAATCGAGTTTATAAAAGCCCACAGACGCATCTAGCCACTTTTCAATCTCAATTGCAGAGTGGCTCGAAAACAGTGGAAATCCGATCACATGGGTATGATTATGGCTACCATAGAAACACATTTCCATTATGGAGCGGATGCATCAGAGGTCAAAATGGATGGATTTGTTTTCCTCAGCGTTTGTGACACGCGCAGGTGTTGCTATGAATGGAAATGTACAGTCCATGCATTTATGTATGATTTATTTTGGTGCAACACTCTTTTCTGACTATTCTATTCCAATGCTTGCACAGACACTCATGCATGCACATACACACTCAGGCATGCACGCAGATATGCACACACGCACGCACGCACATATGCAAAAAAATTTGCATGCACGCCCGCACGCGCGCATGCACGCACGCGCTCACGCACGCGCTCACGCACGCACGCGCGCACGCGCGCACGCACGCACGCACGCACTCACGCACGCACGCACGCACGCACGCACGCACGCACACACACACACACACACACACACACACAGCGCATCATATTAACGTATCATTTACTGCTAAATTACCAGCTGTGTGTGTCAGGCCTATATAGCACGTGTCTAAGTCTGCTGAGCATTAGAGAGTTTACTCCCTTTGATCTTTTCTTTCTCCAATTAAGGACCAGTGAAACGACCGCGGCAAAATTTACACTGCATTGTGAATGTGTGAAATGACTGTCCATAAGGCAGGAACGGCAGCCTTGCTGACGGCCTGACGAGAGGAAGGGAGAGCGAGAGAGAGTGAAGATGAGGAGAGAGAAATACAGCGAATACAGCAAATATAAAGTAATACAAATGAGGGATGAACATAATACGGCCTGGGATGTGTTTTAGTATAGTGGTGGAAAGGAATTAAGTACCTTTATTGTACTTAACCCATTTAAATCTGAGAACTGATTCTACAAATGTCTTCTAAATCATGACAGTTTTCAGAAAAACCTCAGTGGTGCTCAACCTTTTTCATGTGAAGGACCCCAAAAACTATATGTATTTGGCCGCCGACTCCAATCTGAAAATATATTGTTCAAGGGACCTCCCCAGAAGCAAAGATTTGAGTTAAAAACGTTCGCTCTGAGATAATATATTCAAAGATGTGCGCCACATTTTCACGATTTTTCAGAAATAGCAGACCTGCCGCGCTATGAGCTTGTAGATCTGCTATTTTTCAATAGCTAAAGTATAACACAATGCCTAAACACCAAAAGGGGTTCCCGCCCAGAATGGGTTAAGTACAATTTTGAGGTATTTGTACTTGACTTGAGTATGTTCAATTTCCAACACTTTTACTTCTACTCCAGTAGAACTAGTTACTAGTTACTTTGATTATTAGGCTATTACAAAACATACAGTATAACCACTTCAGCCATACTGTAGGCCTATATAAATTTCGGCCATTTGAAAATAGCCGACCTACAAGCTCTTCAAAAGACATTCTACATAATTAGTACTTTTACTTTTGGTAGATAGATAGATAGAATACTTTATTGGCAGTTTATTGGCAATTATTAAGTACATTTTCAATTCCAATATTTTTGTACTTTTACTCAAGTAAATGTTGAATTCCGGACTGTTGTGGACTTCTATGTTGTAGTTGATACTTTGTTACTTAAAGGAGCATTCAGTGATTTGAGTGATTTGGAAAACCACCCAGTCCGCCCCGGTAACAAAATGTGCACATGCACGCTCTACAGTGGGGGGAAGTGCAACAGGCCAACAGCATGTGCACCAAGGCCCGCCCCACTCGATCATGATTGGAGGAAGGCCCCTCTCATCCTGATTGGATGAAGGCTTTGCCACCCGCCACCAAAACTGAAACTAGGGTTTTTTGACCCCAGGGGCTCACTGGGGACAGGGATGAAACTCCTTATATGGTCAGCACACTCTATAGTAGGGAGGATTATCCAGAAAAAAAGAAAAAATAAGTGATATTTAGATTAAGTCAAATCACTGAATATACCTTTAAGTAAAGAAATGTAGTACTTTTTCCACCACTGGTTTTACTCCCCTTATGAGATGATTGGTGGAGGTCCTGCATGAACTCAGCGATCACACCATTAATGATGCAGACATTTACTTCTGCAGATCGTATGAATGCTGACAACATCAATGATGTTCGCTCAAGCATGTGCAGTTATCAGGGTCTCTATACTGCCTTCCTCTGGCCAGCCAGGGTGCCTGATGGAGGGAAAGGGAACTGGTTGGAATAACGTGTTCCTTCCACGCGCTTAGAAACAGGAGATAGGCTCCTGCCCTATATGGGCCTCATGGCTCAGCAAGGCTTACTTACTTCCACTCGCTATACGTCCAACCACTGAAACTCTCCCCTGTCAGGAAAAGAAGCGGCTTGGACTCCTCGTGCATGAAAGGAAGCATTGAGGTCAGTCCGTTGCTCTCCGCAGGTTGGCAGAGCTGAGCTGTAGCGCCGAGCTGTAGCGTTTACGTGTGTGTGTGTGTGTGTGTGTGTGTGTGTGTGTGTGTGTGTGTGTGTGTGTGTGTGTGTGTGTGTGTGTGTGTGTGTGTGTGTTGTGTGTGTATAATTTCCCTAGTCATGCAAATGTTCCAGACTGAAGGCCATACTACATTGTTAGTGTTGCCATGGACACTACATCCTCCTGAATGAAGTATCTAGGATTATGACTCATTCAGTCTTGGAGCCTCACGTGGCATCCCCACACAGTCAAATCCAGAGTTCATTTAAATATGAACTCTGAATTCAGCTACTCTTGATGTAAACTTCTCCCCATTGTATTCTGGTTATTTAATAACCTGGGGCCTATTACACGAAAACCAGCTGGATTAACTAATCCAAGATTTAAACCAAAACTAGTTTTATTAAATCCTGGTCTGTACAGCCTGTTTATTCCGTTCCATTAAAGCCAAGCGAGGCTGAGAATGGTCGGATTTGGCGAGCCAGGATCACAAGGCACTACTTGAAAAGACCATGATTGGGGACCCCCTTGAGAATGAGTTGCTGCAACTCAAGGGACTATCCCCTAGTGACATTTCAAAATAAATAAAATAAAATGATGTCGATCATAGATTGTGCGATCAATCACGAGCGAAGCCACCGGGAAGCAGCAGAGCGACACGCCTTTCACGGCTGATGAGCAGCAACAACTTACTGATGATTTATTAACGAGGAAGTCAATCCATTATCAAACGCAGGAAAAAGGAAATACGGACGTGATCAATAAAGTGAGGGAGAAGGCGTAGCAAGCTATATTGCCGATAGATTGTATGCGCGTAAATTGACCAAAGATATAATGCAAGTTGAAGTCCATATAATTCAGTGAACCTCATCCTCTGCTATAGCTTGTGGTTCAGCAGAGGGTGAGGTTCCAAGTGACTAATCTACATGCTATATTATATGTGCCATGCAATATTGACATTACTATCTATCTATCTATCTATCTATCTATCTATCTATCTATCTATCTATCTATCTATCTATCTATCTATCTATCTATCTATCTATCTATCTCTACAGTGTAGTGTCACGATTGCACGACATGGCAATACCAATTGGTTATATTTTGTATTCTTTATTATTAAATAATGTATTTGTCCTCAACTTGGGTTTCCTATGTATGTGATCCAACGGAAATGACTCGTTTGGTTCATTTCAGGAAGATTGGCCATACTGTATATGTCGTGTCCTGGTAGAGCTCACTAGCCCTGAGCATGTTTTCACGTCCGTGAGAGGGATGTTGTTTGCAAGCAGTGTGGTGTCGCTGGCAAGGTTTGTCATTGTTTCAATGTCAACATAAGAATTGAGAATCGTTCAGCAGTGCCTCAATACATTGAATACAATGTACAAATGAAGGTGGATAAATCACATTATACCACAGGTCGTTTCGAGGAAGCAATCTGATTGGTTGAAACAACCTTCTAGCCGTGGGTTAAACCAGCACCATTCACCACCTAATCAAAACAAAGAATTCAGCTGCTCTGTTCTCCCAGAGCGCTAGCAAACTCGGTGGCTAGGCTAGCTAGTTTCTTGGGACATTTGTGGTCGTAGTGACTACATCTGTCATTAAAAAATATATATTCTTTCAGCGATTTTCTTAGTTTTAAGGGTAACTGTTGTATAATTGCAATATTACACGAGAGGGTGTGGGTTAACGTGATTATTGCCACTTCAGTGACGCTTGCGGAACTCGACTTCGTCTCGTTCCTCACCGCATGCGGAACTCGACTTCGTCTCGTTCCTCACCGCATCCCTGTCGTGGCAATAATCACGTTAACCCACACCCTCTCGTGTAATATTGCTTAATTATGTGCTGCGCTCACATTTGTAATTTGCTGGTTTTAGCCATAAACAAGAATAACTAGAAAAAGTGCCCTTCTGGGCACAGGTCTCCACCAGGAGGATAGGACTGTGTGAGATGTTTGGCAAAATGTTTAGGAGTAATATAAACAGGTTTTCTTCATTTTGTTGAGGAAATGCAGAGTGCCTGGTGGCACTATAATAGGCCAATGTGAAAAGGGTTTAATGGCAATTGGATGATTTGAGGCATTTTGTTCCAAAAATGTGTTTTGCAAAAATCAACCTGTTGGTGGCGCTATAACAGGCCAATGTGAAAAGGGTTCCTCAGCCTAGTAAGAAAATGTGTGAAAGATTTCACGTAAATTGCATGCTGCGTTCATGATTTGAGGCTTTTGTTCAAAACGGGGCAATCTTGCAAACTGTGAAAGCCAATTATAGCCAATTAGGATGGAATATGAAATATCGGACAGATCCGACTTGAGCACATGACCATAGAGATACTGTGTAACGATTTGTGAGATTTTTGGACAGAATCTGGAGGAGTAATATCAAAAAATGTGTTTTACAAAAGTCGGCCTCCTGGTGGCGCTATAAAAGGCAGATGCGGAAAATGCAGGTCAAAGATTTGTCCTTGGCCTCTAGGGAGTGTGCATGCAACGTTTCACACAGATCGGTGCAGTTTTAGGTAAAAAATGTGAAAAGCTGCCTCATGGTGGCGCTATAACAGGCCGTTCTGGAAAATGCGGGGCAGAGGTTCATCGTTGGCATCCAGGGAGTGTGTGTGCAAAGTTTGGCATCGACCGGGTTAACGGTGCCGGAGATTAGCTGTACACAGACGGACGGAAGGAAGGACGGACACACACACACACACACGGACAGAGTGCAAAACATACTCTCTCCCCATGCCTTCGGCCTGGTGGAGACAATTATGTGTGTGGCATGGGTGGTGGCCCTCAAACTCAAGAGTACACCCCTGAGGAGTCTGTCCCTTTTGTAGCAGGTTGGCATATATATATACATTTGTTCAGTACCCTCCTACTGCACATGGAACATAATCAACCCCCTATTCAGTGGTATTGTGTGGACTGTCTGATTCATTATTCATTAGCTTATATTGCATTGCCTTGCAGTGTCAATGAGGGCCATGGTTTTGATTGAACCACCACAGGATCCAGTGAGCATTATAATGTATTGACTAGGTCAAGACACTCTAAATTCCACTGTCCTATTGAATGGGCAGGTTTGAGGGCATTTCTGAGGAGGAGGTCGATGACGAGGGGAGGGCACATGATGAGGAGGAGACTGCGGTGGAGGTATCAGATTTCAGATTTTATTGAGCCCCTTGAGATGCAGCATCTCATTTTAGAGGGGGGACCCGTAACATACAAACAGGATACTTAAAACGTACAGTACACAGATGCAGACAGTATACAAATACATACTGTACATCCATATATACGCAGACAGCTTTCTCAGCCACTCCCACCCACCCCACCAACCACCACATCATCAGCTGTTAAGCAACAGAGGAATGAAAGTGCAATATACATCGGTGAATGTGCTATAGCAGGCACTTTAAAAGCATAAACAAGGTGAGTCAAGATGTAAATGAAAGGAAGTCCTAAAGCAACTGAAGGATGAAATCGATCTAAGAGATAGAGGAAGATTATTCCAATCAAATCATAATCATAATTTTTATCCCACGATTTTGTAACCCGTTTTTCACCCCTGTGTCAATGATCTAATGTGATCCTGGGCTCTACACACCCTCCGCCAACCTAGTCCCCATATATGGGGGACATGGGGAGAGCAACGGACTTGAACTTATGCTTCCTTCATGCCTGTCCAAGTTGCTCTTAGGTAGTTGTGAAGGACTACAAACATTAAACGTAAATGGTGTGCTTCAATGCCAAATAAATAACACAAAGAGTAGCATTTTACTGCAAAGGTTGTAACAATCTAACAATCAAATGAACCAATAACAAAAAGAAGAAAACAAGGGGGAATGAATTACAAAAAATACGTCATGCAAAATAAGTATTGGCAGTTGGTTCCCTGACGACCGTCCCTTCAGGGTCGTCAGTGGAGTGGGAGGTGGTCCCAGTCCCAGTCTGTCCTCCACTCCACTCTCCTTCACATAATCAAATGCTATATGGCCATGATTCGGTGATATTACTCAATAACTTGTATTCACTGTACAGTATCTCCTCCTGTCCTACAGTACTCACATGTGATGTGCACGCACGCACGCACGCACGCACGCACGCACATGTACACACACACACACACACACACACACACACACACACACACACAGATTTACGTAGCGCCCGCACCCTCTCTGTGTGTTCCCGTCCCGCACCAAAAGTGGCAGATGTGCAAGCTCACAAGGCGTGGCAACGTGACACGTTGTGAGCTTGTACATCTGCCAATGTTCATCTTATTTTATAAATCTGGCTTTGCATATAGCCAGCGGGATATCGTGAGGCATGACCCACACGCTCCACTGTGGTTGTTTCTCTCGGGAACACAGCACCACAAACACAATTCCACAAGTGTTAAGATGCCAATATATATTCATAGGAGAGAGGCCGGAGCCATGTGCACAATGAATGACGAATGCCACGCACGTTAGCCAATACCACTCACGTTAGCACACAACCAAATCATGGTGCAATGTTGCATGAGGATGGAGTCGGTATAGCCCGGTAAGATGCTTCTCGGTAACATTTTTATTTTAATTAATTACTTAATTATTATTATTATTTTTCTGTTCTTTTTTCACCTCATCATTGATGTTCATTGTTTAGTCTTGCAATGCCATTGGTCATGATATTTGCATATAAATATCCCCCACAGAGGCACAAATTTACACAACTTCAAAATCTCTGGACATTGATTTTTAATCAAAATTGACCTATGACCTTTAACCCTGATAAAAGTAACTAAAATGCATGTAATACATATATTTGTGTGATCATTAGTATGTCTAGAACATGTATTATGTATTATTGTGAAAGATATCCACCAAATGTAAATTATTAATTTATTATTATTATTTTAATAATTCTTATAAATAAATAATAAATAAATAATAACTTTTTCATTAAACTTTTTTTTTTTTTTTTACATATTTTTTTTAACATAAGTCCTAGTAGTACAACGTAGTAGTAAGGTTGAAATCTCTTTTTTGCAAGTAGAAATATATCCGGGTCTTACAGGGATAGTGGAAGAAGTACTCTTAATTTATAAATGTATACATTTATCTGCATTACATAAGTCATCCTTTCATTATGCTGGCCACCTCTGGTAAAAAAAGAAAATCCCTAAATCCTTGAAAAGATGCATGCTGTCTAGATCCAGTACGTACGAGGTCACTGTTATGAACCTTAGACAATAACGAGAGCTTCTACTGTACTACTGTATATATGATCAATACTTTTACTGGGATTCCTAAACTGTGCTTTTACTTTGATTTCATTTCTTGGACTGGCTGTTTTATAATGTTGTTGGATTATGCTGCATTGTAGCAGAGTTGCATTTTGTACCACAATTTTGAAATGGATGTTTTTGATTGATGCTTTACTCTAATGCTGTGTCTGGTTTGACATGTGGCTTCTCTGGGCATTCGAGCTGCATGGGACACAGAATGTCGTCAACAGATACAAAGAAATGAGGATTCCCTATTTTTCCAAGTGTTTCGCCCGGGGACTGCCTCTTACGTACTGCAACACCCAGGCCCCTTTTCCACCAAAAGAACCTTTATGGTTCTATAGAACCGGTGCCGTTTTAGATACTTGGAACCTTGGTGCTTTCTAGCGGCCCGTGTTTCCAACCAGTTTTAACCAGAGCCATTGTACTCCGGTCCAGTTGGTGGCGGTAATGTACCTTCAAATAATGAAAATCAACCAACGACCGCAGCTGCTTGTTGTCAAGAAGAAAACATAGAAGACTACGTGCCAAGAGGAGAATTAGCAAGAGAGACCACTTTGCTTTACTTCCTGTATCTGCGTGAGGTGGGCGGTAACATTATTAGGAGACAGGAAGAATGTTGGAGTCTATTCATTTCCAATGGGAGAGTGAACGTGAACACAGCTTCTGAACCATTCCTTAACTCCATGGTCACTGAACTAAATACTGGACCAAATCATCACAAGGCACACAATATTTACAAGATATTCATAGTAAAATGGCTTCTTTTAGCGAGACAAATCAGGAGAAAATCGACTTTGTTAATGACATTTCTTTATCCCAGCAACAAACTCTCGCGAGATTTGAGATGAGTCCGGAAGCCTCTCTCTGTCCATCTGCAATTTCACGGACAACACATAGGGGGCTCTGACCCCATATTTAAGATGATAATATGTGAATATTATAATGTGAAATGAATGGACATATTTAAAACGATTAGAAATGATCCTTATGTGCCCAAATTAGAGCTGGCATACTTGGTCTGCATATTGAGACAGGCAGATATGTAGGCACGGTTGAGGAGGATAGATTATGTAGTCTGTGTGATCTAAAGGAAATTTTTATTGTCCATTCTACAACTCTATTAGGGAGAGACTTTTTAATGAGATAGATACAAATCATGAATTTATATGGTTGGAGGACTTCGAGAAACTAAAACGACTATTTCAAAATTACACCTTGTCAGTTGTTTTCAATGTACTTTGTTAAATGACTTGTCAGTGTTGTTGTCTTCTTCTTCTATCAGGTTTCATGGCGGTCGGCAAACCTAAATGGTGCATTACCGCCACCTACTAGACTGAGTGTGGAAACAGTGTTGTTGTCAGGGGGGGAGGGTGGAGGTCGGGGAGAAGCAAACCACGCCTACTATATTTAGGAGACCATTTGTAGGCTTTGTGTACCATTTCGCCTCTAGTGGTTCCAATGAAGGTGGCCCATCTTCATACATAAACCATCTTTGCTACGTGCAAGACAAATGGTATGTTGTCCTTTTGTTTTCCTGGCTAAATATATAGGAAAACGTATTGCACAATAATTATTTTTTTCCCCCTCCAATGGTGCTCCCTGGCGCCCCCTGGTGGGCCACACTTTAAACACGACGACATGCATTATGCCAATAAGTGTTGAGGTAGCCTACTGTATGCATTCACTGAGAGAGTGCACACACACACGCACGCACGCACGCACGCACGCCAAAAGCCTGCTGGATGCAGACTCCAGCAGCGAGAGGGATTATCCTTCTATTTCTATTAGTCACACACTCTTAAGCCATGTCTCACTTTGAAGCTGGGTGTCAGCAACTCAACTTCCAGGATGAAGTGAAGTCTTATTATGGCTGCATCGAAAGGTTTTAGCTGAGAGAGAGAGAGAGAGAGAGAGAGAGAGAGAGAGAGAGAGAGAGAGAGAGAGAGAGAGCGAGAGAGAGAGAGAGAGAGAGAGAGAGAGAGATGCAGTGTTCCAATGGATTGAATGTTTAGTTATTTAGTATCAAGATACCTTTGCAAGCTCAATTTCTGTTTTTGTAAACCACAAATGGGCACTTTTGACAGGCCCTCCCGTGTGGAACTTGCAGTGGACAACCAAGCGTGTCGATCCAATGGTCCTATATGGGGCAGAGGGTCCGTCGCCATGAACTGCTTGTGGTGGACTTTTTTTTGTCAAACTTTTTGCCACGGACTGTGATGACATTTTGAACCTGCTGAACCTGCTAGAGACCGTCGATGGAACAGAGTCCTTAGATAGAAGAATCTACGGTTCCTGAAGATGAGAAGAAAGCGAGTTGAGACATGGAACGTCTGAGGAAGAAATGACTTACATGGAGCTCCACAAAATGACATCTTAACGATCACCACACCCATGCAGACTGGCATAGTAGCCTACAAGTCATTCAGTTCTGGTCCACAGCATTGGAGAAGGAGAGGCTGAGCAGCAAGACGTTCTTTGACGCATCTTACTTGAGGCAACTGGTTACCATCCTCACAAATGAACTCGCCGTACCGTACAGTATAAACCAGAGAATGCAGAGGAGATGAGAGCGGTCCATGCGTGTTTGAAGCTGCTGGTCACCTGCCATAATGACATGGTTAAGCATAAGCACAGTCATTGCCGTGGTGCCGCACTCCTAGCCTTGGATTCAATCCTGGAGGGACCGCTGGTCCCGTCCAGCGAAGCGAAACTTTCCCCGACTCCTCGGGCTCCTCGACCTGCTCTCTCACCTCGACTCCCAAGCCCAGGCACGACGGGGGTCGTGCAGGTAAACGACCCTGTCGTCGTTCACCTAGTAATCCCAAACCAAACGCTTCCCTATATCGATTATCCACCCAGCGCGAGGTAAAGTGATCAGCACTGCTCCCGGCCAAGAGCCCCCTCCACCTCGCTCATCATATCCAGCTGTGTCCCTGTCACTCCGCACGAGATCAGCTGCATCGATCTCCCTCGATAACACACACCACCACTGCCTTACCCCTCCACCGGATTACATTATTTTAGGCAATTCAGTGATCCGTGAAGTGTCCATCCCGAAATGTGTTACTTATTGCTTCTCCGGTGCCAAGATAGTTGACACGTTCACACGGTCATGATCAACGTGGCCATAAATTATATCAGGCAGCGGCAAGCCTTTAAGATGTGGACTGACTATGAGGCCCTGGCAGACGCACTGATAGCCTGAATAAATAAATGGTAAATAAAACGTATTTTTTTGGCATCGGGACTACGAGTTGTGCGACCTCTCCTTTCTTTTTTAAAGTTTATCTCCCCACTCTGCTACCTTTCTGTTTGCTTTGAACCTGAATAAATCCGTCATCTTTTTAGGATTAATCCCCACTCTCTTTCGAGGCTGCGAAAAGTTCAGTGGCGTTATTTGCGCATATAGTTGGCTGCGCAATTTCTGTCAAGCCTGTGGCCATGGCTATACATCACTAACTTTGACAGCTTTTGGAAGAACCCATCACTTTATCGGGACTTAGTTCACCCCAATCATAAAGGTATAAAAATCCTAGCAAGTAACATCTCTCGACACCTCTCGTCCGTATGACCACTAACTACCAATATCAGATACGCCCAGTTGCACCTCCCCCCATACACTCATAAGTACCCATCACTGATCCCTGTTGTGATCAATAGAATAAGCAGCTGTTCAGTTATCCATAACTCCCCCCTTTCTGAGCCACACCAGCTCAGGGGAATAAACCACCTTAAAGGGATAGTTCATATTTTTTTGAACTTGAGCTATATGAAATACTTGCCATTAATATAGTGGTTGCAACTGTATTAATTGATTCCCGTGGTAGGAGTTCTGCTCTGGTTTTGGTCAATATAAGGTTGTTCCGGTCATTTTGTGGGGGGCACTGGGGCCACGCAATAAAAGTAAATTAATTCACGGGGTCCAACGGGGTGATAGGGTGATGGTAGCAGGAGCACAAAACCATTGTCAAATACTGTATTATTAAAATGTGTGCAGTGTGCACGCTGTGAGTATTGGCACGGAAACAGCAGAAGTTCAACAGCACCGTGCGAACAGGCGATCCTACAGGGATTGTAATACTACACTGAAACAAACAAATGGGGCGCTCTTATCGTCATACATCATCATACATCAGTCACATTCCGCATACTCATAGACACATACACACAAAGCTGTGCATAGGAGGGGGCTAGCGCCCCTCAAAAAATAAAAACTCTGCCTCCCATCATGCAACACATGTGTCACGTGATTGGCCATAGCTCAATTGTAATATAGGATGAGGATGAGAGACCGCGGTATGTTGAGTGTTTTTCTTATTAAAATCCCATAGTGTTTTAACATTGTAGACTTAAGTCCCAAGCTAGCAGTTATTCAGTATGGTCTAGAGCAGTCGGAACTCCCACACGACACCAAGTGGGAACTGACAGCCATGGCTACCAGCAGCAAGAAGGGAAAACAAGAGTCCCCCAGGATCCCGGCCGTTGAACACATTACACACATACAATTCGCCTTCCCACATCTCCCCATGTCAGTTAATCATAATGCCTGTCACTTCTCAGCCCGGGCTAACCTTCTTTGCACATTTGTCAATATGTCACGTCAATATGACGTCAATATGTCAGTATGTCGATGTTTTGTTGTTTTGTAGTCTCGGAATGTATTGCTCTTGTAAATATTACTTGAACACAGCAAATGTGTGTCAACAAAATAAGAAAGAAAGAAAGAAAGAAAGAAAGACTCAAGTACAGATACTCTTATTTATTTTACTGCCAAGCTAGTCATATCACATCATGTGGTCTTTTCAGTGTTTTACAACCGGAAATGAACCGGAAGTGAAAACTCTGTTTCCATCCGCCTCAACATTATGAGATTTAGAAATAAAATACATTTATCTCGGATTCTTTTCCCAGATTGTGTTTTTGGTCAAAACAAGCTTTAATTCAACGGCCCACAACTAAAGAACCGACGATCTGTCGCTACAGACGATCTGTCGCTACAGACGATCTGTCGCTACAGACGATCTGTCGCTACAGACGATCATCCAGCCTTTGTTTACATCACAGGTCCAGTGGGTTGACAAAATAAGGTAAAAACACTGAAAAACAGTGGTGGTTATGGAATAATTAATGCCTGGCAATCAATGTGTTAAGCACAGTCATATAAGTCATTACCCTAGAACACTAAACCCGGGTGATTTTCACCCAGACAATTATGTTTATGTGATTTCCATAAGGTTGTTGATGTTTGAGGTGGGTGGGTCCTTGGGTATAGCTTCAAGATGCGCAGTGACATGATAGAAGGTAGGTTTGTGTCCCCGTTTCTTTTTTTATTATTATTTTTTTTCTACAGGCTGAATTTCACCCGGGTTTAGTGATATCGGGACCAGTGAAAATGTACCAAACACACACAATGGGCAGTTTATTGATCAGACACTTCGACACTAACTCTTGTGGAGCCCGGGTTCGAAATGGCAACCTTGCTGTTACCATCCGGCCACTCTACCCCTGAGCCACTACTGCCCCAATAGAATAGATAATGTGTAAACAAGCACAAACACAGCATTAATTTACACACCACGGATGATCTATGAAATCTTTGAAAAGGTTTCATGTAGTGGGGGTCCCTGCTTCCTCTCTCCCTCAGCTAAGAAATCCTTGGCCTGAGAAGTGGTGCCATATTGCGAGACAGAAGCAGACGGATCCATCGGTTCACACTTTTCCGTTTCCAAAGACAAGATGAATGCAGCAGCGTTTTGTCATCCGGCACTGAAACGCGGCAACAGGCGCGGCCCATTATTGACTCCACTTCAGCTTCATTATTACATCGTGGATGTTGACACGAGCAATGAGGGCCAACAGGCCCAACAACGGGAGGCTTGCCACCGCCATCCCCTTGCGCGGAAACCAGAGCTTTCGGATTGTCCCACGTCCCCCCGAGCCCACAACTGTAGATTTCATGCAGGAGTTCTTTCAGGAGCTGAACAAAATCAAGAAACACTGGTCAATATGTTGGTCCTGCAGCTAATTGTAGTCTCTTCTCTCGAGAGTGTCCGCTTCTATCCTGCCGCAGTGGGTGTGAACCTCCCAGGTGTAGATTGACTGCTCAATCTACACCTGGGAGGCTGGAAAGCCTTATATAGCATTTGAAACAGACTTATAGCATGTCATGTAGACAGCACAATAAGTGCACTGTATGTAGTCATAGCACTTCATAGTATATATGTACAGCATAGTATAGCACATATGTGTAGTTTATATGTATAGTGTCATTATATAGATATGTTCTAGTTATAGTTTATATGTATAGTGTCATTATATAGATATGTTCTAGTCACGGTCTTAGCTTACGCATGTTTCGCGATAAATGCATTTTGTTACATATGTGATGTATTCCCATGCTTTTTGTTCTTGCCTATTGTAAGTCGCTCTGGATTAAGAGCGTCTGCTAAATGCCTAAATTGTAAATTGTAAATTGTAAATTGTAAATTGTAAATTGTAAATTGTAAATTGTAAAGCCAGAAAACGAAAGAGACCTCACAAGAAACACCACACTGTTCAATTCTGGGCAACATGTTCGTTTGGGCTTTCATTCGCCAGTCTGATTAGGAAGTTCTGCTCTTTAGTGTAGGTGCTTTGCTTTGTAAGCTCTGCTCCAGACAGTGTTTGTATAGTTAAGTTTAGTAGTGTAGTTTAGTAGTTCATTATAGATAGATAGAATACTTTATTGGCAGTTTAAAATAAATTACAAAAAGTGACATCAAACATCATGTCATTTCACTGACGCAACTGGAGTATGACTGGTTCACTGTTGGATGTTGTCATACAAAAGAGGGAGCTTTGCCAATGTTAAAAATAAAACTGAAGAAAGTAAAAAAAAAAAAAAAAGAAGGAATCCTTGGCCTGGAAAAAAACAAGGCAGGCTCTGTAGAAGTCGCCCCCACATGCATGTGCACGCACATTTTTGGCTACTTTGTAGGTTTTGTGCGGGTTTTTTGTGTTTTTTTTGGGCTACACAGCACCTCTAACCGACCTGGCGTCCTAGGCGGGGAAGTGTTCCGCCTGCCCCTCGGGCCGGCCCTGCTTTGAAGACCCCTGTCTAGACTTAGTAAAGACGGCTCTGTACACCACATCTCTTTGCCAAAAATAGCAGATCTAAAAGCTCTCAACATGGCGCAACAGGGTGCATTGAGTGTTTGTAGATTGTACAGCTGCTATTTTTGAGAATATGGACGCTGGGGTTCCAGAGTCTGCGCGGCGCTTGACTGCGTCCCTCAGCGATGCCGCGTTTACATAACCGTAATTATTCTAATATGTCCTGTCTGGGGTGCATCAGCAGCAAGGTCACCATCACAACACACATTAGCATTTTAATGAAATTACGGTGTCCTTTCTGTTATGGTGCAGGCTGCATTTCAAATCAACATGATCTTAGATTAATGGCCCCAAACACAGCTGCACGTAATTAGAAACAAATACATAAATTAAAAAGCATGATAACTTTCCAGTGAGAGAACGGCTGTATTAGCGTGTAAGCCCTGTGATGTGATGATGTCATTGACGTTATTTTATATGTTTGCCTATAAAGTGGTTAATTTATGTATGGCTGCAGACAAGAAAACACGTGTCTATGACGTACGGACTGGCATGAATTGAGATTATCATCAAAGTGGAGAAAATAATATGCATAGAAGAATTGAACTTGAGGTTAACCACTTATAAACCCTTTATGGTTGAACGGAGTCCCTCAGGGCTCTATGCTAGTGTGTGTGTGTGTGTGCGTGTGTGTGTGTGTGTGTGTGTGTGTGTGTGTGTGTGTGTGTGTGTGTGTGTGTGTGTGTGTGTGTGTGTGTGTGTGTGTGTGTGTGTGTGTGTGTGTGTGTGTGTGTGTATAACTGCGAAATGCTATCATTAATGCAACCCATATCACGGTCAGCAAAAGGGCGACAGTTACATGGCTGCTATGTTTGAGGTTAATGGATTTGTTGGTATGTGTAAATAATATGCATCTCATGTGTAGGCCTATATGCCTTTCCAAGAGACAAACACAGAGACACAGACCCGCTCATAGTTGGCTTTATTACATGGCTTGGTTGAATGCTTGATTCTGATTGGTCAATCGCTGAATTCAGCGGTGAGTTATGTCTTGATAATGACCGCTCCGCTGTATAACAGACCTCTGCCTAATCAAACCCTCTGAGCACCAGCTGCGCGGCTGCGCCCCGCTTGATTTACTGCCGTTTCCAACATGACAGCCATGTAAACACAGACACACTAGTGACACACAATGTAGTTTACAGCTAGACATTGCTCTCAAAAATGTTTTTGAAAACATTTGAGCGAGAAATACACGGTTAAACTCCCGTCGGTGAATTATCTCCCGACAATGACCACCTAGCCAGATATTATCCCTTACATAGTCTCTGTCACGTGTGCGAGGCAGGAGGTTTAGTGTGGACAGAAAGGCAGCGATGCAGAAGAGCTCAAAAGCAACCGAGTTTTACTTGGGCAGCTAACATGTCCAAGTTGACATAATTATTGGCTCTCCATGCACGAGACGGGTGAGGGTCCAACTTGGGTCTCAATGGAGCTTAACTCCAATCCACAGTTTCTCTAGATTTCTGCCCTGAGCTTCCCCTTGCCCTTTGGCTCTGACCTGCAAAATCTGAACCCAGTGGTTAAAAACTCCAATTCAGAAAACATTTTGGCCTCAAGGAGACAAACACACTCCTTCCATTGGTTGGTAACCACCTATTCCCCCCATCACAGAACGACGCGGCCTTTAAACCATTTAGGCCTGACGTCGAAATAAATAAAGTCTTCTGAAAGAATATATATTCAAAGATTTGTGCCACATTTTCACGATTTTTCAAAAATAGCAGACCTACAAGCTCGTATGAGCTTGTAGATCTGCTATTTTTCAATAGCTAAATAATGCTTAGTTAAAACACCAAAAGGGGTTCCCGCCCAAAATGGGTTAAGGTTTGGCATAGATCTGGTCTGGTCTACTTTGAAGACCTCTTCATTGAGGGCTCATTTGCCTCGTTTGAATTC
The DNA here is from genome assembly GCF_951216825.1 of Electrona antarctica. Taxonomy (NCBI): domain Eukaryota; kingdom Metazoa; phylum Chordata; class Actinopteri; order Myctophiformes; family Myctophidae; genus Electrona; species Electrona antarctica. Next base: position 55,849,541 of record NC_136789.1, on the reverse strand, counting down.
CTGAAACAAGACAACGACATCCCGAATAACCATTTCTTTAGATACCTGCAGGTGCGCAGTTTCGCTCAAAAACACATCCCTTTCCCATCCCCGCCGCCTAAGACTGCTATAAACATAATACTCGAACTCCATCCCTTGAGGAAAAAGAATATATCAAAAATGTATGAAGTACTATAAAATATCAAACCCCCTTCATTTGATAACACTAAATTGGCTTGGGAAACAGATCTGGGCGTCGGACGAGTCTTGGCTTAACTGTCTAAGAAGAATTCACACCACCTCCTTGTGTATAAGACACAGCCTCATCCTATTCAAGGTTGTACATAGACTCCACTACTCCAATGAAAAACTAGCCAATATTTACCCTGGTTTTGATGCTGGCTGTCCGAGATGCCAGCACAAGCCTGCCACGCTGGGTCATATGTTTTGGTCATGCCAATCATTAGTCAGGTTTTGGGAGAAAGTTTTCGAGGCGGTGTCTTACGTATGTGGTGGAACGGTGGATCCCAATCAAGGAACGGCTCACAGGTCTTCAGGCAAACGTTGTGGCATTCACAACGCTTTTGGCTCGTAGATTGATACTTCGACAATGGAAGTCGGGGAAACCTCCCTCGTTCAAACAGTGGGTCAAAGAGGTTCTCTCCATAATTCCTCTAGAGAAACCAGTTCCTTTCCCCTCCATCAGTGGTTAGTAGTAGTGGTTCTTACATTATGACTTGGACCCCTTTCATAGAGTTTGTGGAAAGTATACCTTTCACTTAAATTCATATTCCCTTGTACAATCTGTTACCTCACACCAAATCTGACATTGGGCGACCTCTGGTTAGAGGCCCTCAGTAAGTATTATAGAGTAATTTACTATTTAACTGAATGATGGATACAATGTATGTAACCTAGATACCATACCCTGATGGAAAATGCTGTTTTCCTTTTTTCTTCATGTTCATTAGTACTTTCAATACTAGTTTACTAATTACTTTTACTGTCTTATACTGTCTGTCTTTGTTTGTTTTATTTGTCTTGTTCTGACCTTGATTGGGGGGAGGGGGGATATTTACATGTCGGATACAGCAAAATGTACACATGTGTTTATTCATTGCTGCATCAATAAAAATAAAAATAAAGTGTTTTTTTTTTTAAAAAGCAACCAAGTTTTATTTACCAAACTCTCAAAGAACAGAACACACGGTAACTTACAATGACAATCGGACAAGGAAGTGAAAGAACAGGGGAGTATATAAAGGCAGGGATAACATGACACAGGTGAACACAACTGATAATCAACACTGTGATAGGCTGGGGAACTATGAGGACACAGGTGGAAACACTGACAAATCACAGTACTGGTGAGACAAGGCAGGAAACAAGAGCAACAGAGGAAAACCTAACAAACTACAAAATAAAAGCACACAAGGGTAAAGTAAAACTCAAACTAGAACTATAGGACACCATGCAGGAACACAAAATACTTAAAAATCACAGGAACACAACAGAAAAGTAACTAAAACCAAGAACAAGGAACACTAGAAATCATAACATGTCACGGACCGTGACAGTCTCCTACAGAGGCGTAAAAAAGAAATAAGCAAAAATAGCAGATCTACAAGCTCTAGATATTTTAAGACATCGGTTCGACAGAAATGCTCCATTCGCCATATCAAACAGACCATAGGGGCAGCTGAGGACATTGAAACGGAGACTGCACAATATTTATCCAGCTCTCCCTCTGTCCAGATAAAATAAATAAAAAGCAGCCAGAGCCATATTTCATCGGGCCTGTATCAGGCAGTATGGGATCAATAACCGCCTGGCAGAAAGCAGCATACGAGCACAGTGTTGAATGAGATGTCAGCAGCAGGAAATCAGCCCGGCGCAGCACAGTGTGCCAGCTGGCAGGACGCAGATGTACACAAAACATCCATCATGAAAAGTATGACAACAATAATAACGCAATGCAGACACATCCCACCTCTCCCGGAAGTTCAGGGACGTCTCCCAGGAATTCTACTCCCTGAGTCCCGCGATCGTTTTAAAAACTCTCCGGCAAATACCGACCACATGGTGGATTTGCTGGAGAACGGTTTATATGTACTGCTCAGCGCTCAGATCCGGTCTAGAGCCTGCCTATACTGGCTCGCTAATTTGAACACATTGACACATTCAGACACACAGCCCAGGTCTGCAACCTGCAATGCCCCTTTTACCTCCTCTTGGCAAGTAAATTGACTCTATTCTCCATATGCAGACCGCAGCCATCTTACCATATAAGTTAATGGCAAGGTGCTACCTAGGTGCAACTTCCAATGGCAGCCCATTCATCCAAAACAGAAAAGTCCTATCTGATTGTATTAAACAACGTCAAACTCACCAACATTGCAGCTGTACGGAAAGCTTGAATTATCCTCTTTCTATCCTCAATGTGTTTGTTTCATAAAAATCCACTGTATACATGTTATGGGCTACTTTGTCCCCTTGCAGGTGATTCTTTTTCTAAGTGCTGGAGTTTGGAAGTGCTCGTTAGATATCACTCAACTGCCACCTGTTTTGAATTAGCACATAATGCAAGAGGCAGCAGGACATTGCTTTACTGAAAACGAGTGCTTCCAAACTCTGATGGAAACATGGCCGCGGTCTGCAAATGGGCAATGGGAGCCAACCCAGGGAAAAGCCAGGAGAGGAAAGAAGCACACCAACACCACCTATATGTAGACGTGCTGCGGCGCGACAGCTTAGCTAACAACGCTGAAGAGCTCATGAACCTGACGTTAGATAGGAGAGTGTGGAGGGCAGCGAGTTGGTATTGGATAGACCTCACTCTTGCAGTAACCAACTAACCTCCTCTTGTTTGGTTCTCATTTGTCGCTGAACTGTCAGTCTGGCAAAATGGATCAATGTAATGTGTGGGCGTCTACTAGCAGTGTTGTCAAGTAACTTAAGTAATATACTACTTTCAGTAATGATGATAAAACTTCATGATAAAACTACAGGATAAAACTACATGATAAAACTACAGGATAAAACTACAGGATAAAACTACAGGATAAAACTACATGATAAAACTACAGAATAAAACTACATGATAAAACTACAGGATAAAACTACATGATAAAACTACTGCATACATTTGCTGCTGTTTTACATTGTGTCGTTTATTTCAGTCAAGTTGACATGCATTGCAGGGCCTTTATTGCCCTATAGCACTTTGTTTCTTTTTTGTGACCAATTTATATATTTTTTAAAGCAGCTATAGCATTTGTTTGCTTTAATAAACAACAGAAGTTGTTCAAAGATTGCGTTTCATTTTCTTTTGCCCAGGTGTGGTTTTCATTTAGACTGTAATTAATGAATTCATACACAGTAAAAGTCTTAGTGTTCATTTAATTCAAATGAGTGTACAAATGGACCCATCATCATGTGTTCACTATACAGTACACTTTTTAGAGTTAAATGGGGACTGCTAATGTTGAAAATGCAAAGTAAGACTTTTGGGGACAAAATGTGACTAAATTTGACTGAGGGACTGCCATTGGATTTTTTTGAATTTTCGTTTTTTCATGTCATATGAAAGCAGGGAATCATAGCTTCAAATTGACATATTGGTTGTTCAGTTTGACCCACCAGTTTTGGAGATATGGCTTATAGAGTAATGTCTTGCAGAAAACAGCGAGTTGAGAAAACCGGCTTGAAAGGTTCACTTCTGTGGTCTCTAACATTACACCTAGCTACATGTTTGGGCATTTATTTCATATTTACATGTCAATTACTGGAGGCGAGAGAAAAAAGTAATAAGTAAAGTAATAAGTTACTAGTTACTTTTCTCAGGGAGTAATAAGTAGTGTAACTTTATTCCTTTTTTTCAAGTAATAAGTAATAAGTAGTATATTACTGTTAAAGTAATATTTTGACAACACTGTCTACTAGTGATCGCAACCTTTGGACTTAGAAGTGCGAAGAGAGAACAATATAGAGAGTACTCGTGTTACTAGCAGGGGTGGGATGATATGGGTACCTCACGATACAATATCTGTGGTGATATAGGCCCTCGATAATGATAATATCACGATATACGTTATATTGCGATATTCAATATATTGCAAGAGATTTCATCAACGATATATCATGATATCTGTAACTGAAGATTTTTTTTTTAATCTTGCCTCCTCCAAACACTAAAACACCGACTGCCACTTTGCAACTTGTCCACAACTTGTCTGTCCACAACAATGGGTAGCCTATACTACTACTAGTACTAACTAATCAATATCACAATATTGGGAGGACGATACGATATATAATCATGGTGATATTGCGATATCGATATACGTATATCCAACCCCTAGTTACTACACGTGTGAGGGTCAAATACGTATAGAATTCAGGATATAGACACTGTCAAGACAATAGTCCGGGTCCTCACAAGACAAATGGTTGTTTTATGGTTAAGAAAATCACACCTGTGTGAAATGAGGGGCGCTCTTATCATCTATTGCTTTGTGTTAGGACAAAATAGCCAATTTGCTCAGACACATATGACGAAAATTCTCCATTCATTGTCAATGGCATTTAATGTTTGTGTAGCTAGGACAAGAAGCTACAGTTTAGCTGAATATAGGAAGGGCTAGAGCCACCTAAAAAATCACACTAGTGTGAAGTGAGCCTTTCATCACACTGATGACATCTGATGATGTCACCCACATGATGTCCAATCATATGAGCACATTCCGTGCTCAAACGGACAGACAGACAGACAGACAGACAGACAGACAGACAGACAGACAGACAGACAGACAGACAGACAGACAAAGCTGTGCATATACTGTAGGAGCGGCTGCACCGCTCAAAAACGGTTTTAGGGAGATCAGGTTTAGGGTTAAGAATAGACATTTTAGGGCTCTATTTTCATCCATGCTAAACCCCTTCCCTAAAATCTACATCGACACGTTGTGAAGATTGGCTATTTTAACTATTCAAAAATGTTTTTCAAAATAGTAAAAAGGCAAAGTAGTTTAAGGATAAGGGGTTTTGCATGGACGAAAATAGAGGCCCCTTAGAGCTTTTCAAATTGGGCCTATAGTGTTGGGAGTTATGCCTGGTTTATACGTGTGGGTGTCTGTGTCGTGTTCTGCTCTGAACACAGCGGACTGGACCTGTGGTGAGCTTTTAGATCTGCCATTGAATTGTTGGCTTTAGGTTTTTTATTTTTTAAATGACCATTATAAAATGTTGATCCTCAAAAGTATAGTAATAGAGGGTATGCGCATGCATAAAGTGAATGGCAAATCGAGTGGTAAATCGAGTGGCAAAGTGAAAGGCAAAGTGAGTTTAACATTGTTTAACGTTGTTTAATGCAATCAGATAGGACTTCTACGTTTGGATGTATGGGCTGTCACGGCCAGAAAGTATCTTTTTGCCACTCAGTAGGCGTTCCTGCGTAACTTGATGATGAAGTCATCGGGTTTGATGATGAAGTCACGCACATACCCTCTATACGAAGCTGTGTGTGTCTCTGTCTGCGTGCGTGCGTGCGTGCGTGCGTGCGTGCGTGCGTGCGCGCGTGCGTGTGTGCGTGCGTGCGTGCGTGCGTGCGTGCGTGCGTGCGTGCGTGCGTGTGTGCGTGCGTGCGTGTGTGTGTGCGTGCCTGTGAAAGCAGTAATTACAACAGAAGGTTAGTCCTTCAGCACAAGCCTGAACACTTGAGAGCCAGAGAAGTAAACTAGTGCGGAGAGACGTGAGGCATTCACTTCTAGTCATTTTTACTAGTTGACTAGTTGCCTAGTTTACTAGTCGACTAGTCGACTAGTTGTTTAACTACCTATTATGTAAAAAAATAAAATAAATTAAAAAAAATAACTTTTTTTTAACTATAATCTACCTGATCTTGAGGCCTACCAAATCGGGAAAAAGATAAAAAAAAAAAAAAAAAAACTTTTTTTTTTCTTTTTTTTTCTTATCAACTAGTCCACTAGTACCAACAAGGTCGACTAGTGGATTTACTAGTCGACTAGTAAACTAGTCGACTAGTTGCTTAATGCCCTAGAAGTAACTATCCGAGAAATAAGCATCCAGGTAGCCTGGCTATAGCCAGGCTTTTTACTTGTAACAGAGTATTTCTATATTCTGGTGTGGTGTTGCTGTACTTTTACTTATAGGTAAAACAATCAGAGTATTTCTTCCACCCACACGGTTCAGTGAGTTGTTTGTGCCTCCATTGCTTAACAACGATTCACTTTGTGAAATGAACTCCCCCAGTGCCTCTGATGGCAACACAGATGAACAAGAGGCTCAAATCAATAGCGCAATTCCACGGCTAGATAAGCACTCCTTATCCAAGTAACAAAGTCCTGCACTTTCTTCCCCATGTGTCTCTGATGCTGCTCTGTTTAGAAGGAATGCACTGTAGAGCAGTGGTTCTCAGGCCATTTCAGGCCACGATGCCACAAAATAAGCATATTTGAACTGCATGGGGAACACCCAAAATAAGCATATTTGAACTGGGGAACCCCCAAAATAAGCATAATACTTGAACTGGGGACCCCCACCCTGACAACTTAGCACTTGAAATTGTAGGAGATTACATTACATTTAGTTTGGGTATTTCCCGTATTGGTTCAATATGGGACGCATCATTTAATTCTCAAATAAAGGACGATTCCGTATTTAACGCTACGTGTGGAGACGACGCTGCTGTGTTTTCATGTATGACAAAACTCCAGTCACAGTACTATGTACAAATGAAAGGTTTTTCTCCAGTGTGGATACGCAGTTGTTTCCACACTGTGTACAAATTAAAGGTTTTTCTCAAGTGTGGATACGTACGCAGGTGTTTTCTGTAACGTACCTATCTCAGTGAAGCTCCAGTCACACTGTGTACAATTGAAAGCTTTTTTCTCCAGTGTGGATACGCAGGTGATTCCGTAACATGTGTACAATTGAAAGGTTTTTCTCCAGTGTGGATATGCAGGTGATTCCGTAACGTGTGTACAATTGAAAGGTTTTTCTCCAGTGTGGATATGCAGGTGATTCCGTAACGTGTGTACAATTGAAAGGTTTTTCTCCAGTGTGGATATGCAGGTGATTCCGTAACGTGTGTACAATTGAAAGGTTTTTCTCCAGTGTGGCTACACCTCCAGTTACACTGTGTGCAATTGAAAGGTTTTTCTCCAGTTTGGATACGCAAGTGTTTCCGTAACGTAGGCGTACCTATCTCAGTGAAACTCCAGTCACACTGTACAATTGAAAGGTTTTCCTCCAGTGTGGATATGCCTCCAGTCACACTGTGTACAATTGAAAGGTTTTTCTCCAGTGAATACGCAGGTGTTCCATAACATAACCATCTCGGTGAAACTCCAGTCACACTGTTTACAGCAAAAATCACTCCTGTGTGAAGTGAGTGGCGTCCACTGTGGCTGCCACAATATCAAGTCGGACGACACTCTCATTACAGACAAGCTGGCTAATCACTTAAACATCTTCTTTTACAAACATAATATAGCCACCACACTGGTTACCCCTGGTTACCAAATAACTGCCCTCCCAACTTTGGTGTGTAGACTGTAGAGCATAATAAGCCTGGGAAAGACAAAGATTTAGATATGAATTATTTCATGATATGAATATGATGTATTATTACTGAAGTTATTATTAGATTGAGCGAACTGCTATTTATGATTTGTTTATTGTAGAGCATTATCATTATTATTCTGACACAGTTCTGTATTATGTGTTCTTTCATGTACAACACACACCAATTACCAGTAAAACTGAAAAGAGAATCCTCTGCCTCTGCCTTTCCTTTATCACCATTTATGGCTGGTGTCTTTTATTATCATTAAAGACACCAGCCATCCCGCAAATACCCTGTTCCAACTACTCCCTTCCAAAAAACGCTGCCAGAGCATCAAATCTCCTACCACCCGTCTCAGTAACAGTTTCTTAATCTTCCCCCAGGCTGCTGAACAGCTGACCTTGAACTGTATTGCACTTTTGTCACTTTACTCGGCACTTTCTTTTTTTGTGTGTGTTCTTTCTTTTGCATTATAGCTGTTTGTTTGTTTGTTTTTGTCCTGTTTACACTGGTGTATATAAGACTGAGAGTGCTTTGCTCCGACCCTGTTGGGTCCCGTTGAGCTGACCCATGAGCCCAGGTACTTAAAGTCATGGGCGTAGTTTGAACCTTTTATTCATTATTTTGCCGTTTTTATACAATGCCCTAACCCCTAAAAATTTGTTAGCAGCGTGCGCACACGCACGCACGCACGCACGCACGCACGCACGCACGCACGCACGCACACACACACACACACACACACACACACACACACACACACACACACACACACACACACACACGTGTGTGGGGCGGGCTGGCGGGGGCATCTTTGTAATATGTCTCGAATGTCCACACAATGATTATAATCAAAATAGTAAAGTTTACTGAAAAGCTTCGGCAGGATAACAAGTAACAACACAGCAGCATGTACATAAGAGTCACAACAACTCACGTTAGTCACCCAGAGACGACCTGCTTTACGGCCGATTCGTAAACATAGTGATGCCGGTCTCGTAAAGCAGGGGTTCTCAACCCGTGGGCCGTGACCCCCCGGGGGCCCTGGCCAACTGAATGGCCAGGCCCCCCCCCACATTAAATCCGCCCATGCTTGAAGTCCTTGACTTCCTTCAGAGCAGTGCCACCTGTTGTTGTCAGCGGTGGATGATCCAATGTGATGTTACAGGTGATCCAGGAGTCCTGAGTTGGTGTCCACTATAGACTGCACTCTGCACCCTCGCATTTGAATGAATCCCTATTAATTTTCTTCTTGTAATGTCACATTGTGATGTTTTGTGAGATTGTAGATTGTCTATTTTTGCTACTTATCTGAGACACTATGGCATGAAAGCTACACTGTTTGTGCCCAACAGCAATGACATCTTTGTATCTTCTTAACAGAATAATATACAAAAAGGCAAATAAGTTGTTGTGTTGGTGGGGTGCCATTAGTCTCGCGTAGCCAGACAACTATTCCACAATCTCAGAATGCTATATAGTCTGGAACTACGCCTCCCGAAATCCAAGTAAGGAAGCTGGCATTTCCATTTTTTTAATATCTTAAAATTTCTGCTAAGCAGGCAGCAAGCTACTGTAATGTATGTTTAGATGATTGATTTCGATTCATAATCATGTGATGGCTTCATTTTGCTCTGTTTTAATGAAAGTGCCTGAACTCTGGATGTCTATTCCACTCACGGGAACTCCTGAACTCTGGATGTCTATTCCACTCACGTTGCACCCTCATGAACTCTGGATGTCTATTCCACTCACGTTGCACCCTCATGAACTCTGGATGTCTATTCCACTCACGTTGCACCCTCATGAACTCTGGATGTCTATTCCACTCACGTTGCACCCTCATGAACTCTGGATGTCTATTCCACTCACGTTGCACCCTCATGAACTCTGGATGTCTGGTTGCACCCTCATGAACTCTGGATGTCTATTCCACTCACGTTGCACCCTCATGGATGTCTATTCCACTCACGTTGCACCCTCATGGATGTCTATTCCACTCACGTTGCACCCTCATGGATGTCTATTCCACTCACGTTGCACCCTCATGTCGATGTTGCTGGGCAGAAACCTTGTATCTCCAATATATCTTTTTTAATATTATTTGTTTTTGGTCACACAAAAAGTAGCAAAAACAACTATTTATGACATGACATGTGTGTCTGTTAAAAAAAACATTGAAAAGTAGTAATGAGAGCTTAATTCTGACTAAATAATGACTACACTTGATCCATTGGAACACAGCTTCTTTTCATTCCCATTTCCTGAAAAAGTAACGGTACGATTTAATAACGGCGACTCTGGGCGAAAGAATCTCCTAGTGGGCGTTGTCCTCGTATAGGTGGTATGGTTCCGCGTGGAGGAACCATACCTCCACGCGTTCCTCCGGGAACATTTCGACTATCGCCTCGTCCGCCAGTAGTTTCCGGGTTCCACAGACAAACGACGCACTTCCGGAAAATACGCCAGGCTGTCGCCCGCTGTTAAAAGTGTATCAGCATCATAATGTCCACTATATTCCATATATATTGAAAAAGAGAGCGAGCATGCTCTCAATGGTCTTCCCTGAATAAATAAAAGGTGAATACAAAAACGTACTGCAACGGTTTTGGACATACAGTTGGGTGCCACCTATATTGTCCCTTATCATTTGACCCATTTAGGCCTGACCTCAAAATTTAAAAAAATCCTTCTAAATCCTCCAGTTTTCTGAAATAAATATTTTCACGATTTTTCAAAAATAGCAGACCTACAAGCTCGTAGCGCGCCACTCGGTGGCGCGCTATGAGCTTGTAGACATACATACATACAGGGCGGCTGTGGCTCAGGAGGTAGAGCAGGTCGTCCAATGATCCATGGGTCGGCGGTTCGAATCCCGGCTCCTCCTGTCTACATGTCGAAGTGTCCTTGGGCAAGACACTGAACCCCAAATTCACGTCCTTCACGACTCACCGATCTAACAATTCACACGCTACATGTATGTATGTATGTATGTATGTATGTATGTATGTATGTATGTATGTATGTATGTATGTATGTATGTATGTATGTATGTATGTATGTATGTATGTATGTATGTATGTGTATGTATGAATGTAAGCTACACGGTTTGTGCCCAACAGCAATGACATCTTTGTATCTTCTTAACAGAATAGTCCTACAAAAAGGCAAAGAAGTTGTTGTGTTGGTGGGGTGCCATTAGTCTTTAAATTCCTGCTATGGCAGGCAGCAAGCTACTGTATGTATGTTTAGATGATTTGGATTTATAATCATATGATGGCTTCACTTTGCTCTGTTTTAATGAAAGTGTCATATTTAGCGCAAATACACTTTCTACCAGTACAAACCCAAGAGTTCAACTACTTAAAAAATCACAGCCGTGTGAACTGAATGGTGCAACTTGGTATGGGGGTCCCCGGTGGGTCCCCGGAACTTCCAGCCGCCCCGCGTCCGAAACAGTCAAGAAATGACAGAGGTACTTTGTGAGTGTGTGGGGGAATTAGCATTTAGCAGACACCTCTCCATCTCCCCCTCTCTCCCTCCCTCTCTCTCTCTCTCTCTCTCTCTCTCTGTAATTAGCAGGCAACAGTGCAACACTATCTCTCTCGCTCTGTTTCTAGCACAGCAGCGCCACTTTTGCCCCTACTGGTACTCTAAACATAGGGACAGGTATGTGGACATAGGGACATGCTGTTCCTTGGAGTGGTTGCACCACCTCAATAGCCAATCTACAAGCTCACGATGTGCTGCAATGAGACAGTTTGTGAGCTTTAGATGTGCTATACGTTTGATAAATACATAACAAGGACACCAGAAAATGGTCAATTTTCACATAGATAATTGCAGCCTTTGGAATAATGTTGGTCTGTCTCAGTGTGGCTGTTCCTTTGATAAACTGTCCTGAGAAAGAATGTATAGTGCCATCTGCTGGCAAACAGCGTAATATACTGCATGAGTATTTTATATACATATTCATTCATTTGTCTATACAACGCAGGGCTAAAATCAAACTGTTTCATATCCACTTGCCTCCTTCTCTTTTTCAGCATGGCCCTGCAGGAGTTTAGCCGTCTAGAAGAGGCTGTGTGTGTTTGCGTGTGTGCGTGCGTGCGTGCATGCGTGCGTGCGTGTGCGGGAGTGTGCGAGCGTGCACGTGCGAGTGTGTATGTGTGTGAGCAGAGCACTGAGGTCATGCATGTTTCGTGCACATCGCGGCCAATTCTGATGGATTTGAGTTTAAACCCTTTAATCCCAGATTTAGGGCTAATTCATATCGGATTACGGTTGGATTTGGACATTTTTCAGTTGAAAAGCTGTCATTTAGTATACGTTATCCCTTCCCCAACTGTCTTGCGGTTAATGCAGTTGCCAGAAATAGCAGATCTGTTATAAGGTCATGACGTGTATTTTCTGCAAGACACATCAAGCTTAATAATGAGTAATAATCAGGACTTATAGTTCAGTTCACTTCATGACTCCTGCATCTCAATGAGCCCATTTTGCCTACACTAGCCTACAGTATGTGGAATGGATGATACCGACCAATCAAATTGTAGACCGCAACATTCTTTGTCATATTTATGTATTTGCATATTGTTGCTGTTGTTTTCTTGCTTTGATTATCTTTGAATAACCGTTTTCTATTGTATTTTTATTTGCATATTTGTCTATAAATATCTGTTCTGCTAAAAATAAAACTCCAATACAGTGTTTTGTCGTAAAAAAAAGAGCACTCCGCCCTTTATCTTGAATCCAATTGGTGCTCAATAATGCTATAATATGGCACTATTTCTTCTGTCTATAGGCTACTCTCTCGCAGGCCCTTTTTCCACTGGGGTTGAACCGGTTCTGTTCTGCTTTTTTCTGTGTCATTTTTAACCAGTTCAGTCCAGAGTAGCCTCGGAACTGTAGCCCAGACGTTTTTATTTCCAAGTTCAGAGTGTTTCCACTGTAAATTAATTGCTTCAGAATGGGTGAATGTGAAGTGCATTGTAATGCAAAGCACTTTGGATGAAAGTGCTATAGATGCAGTCCATTTACCATTTAGTCCACAGGTTAGAAGGTGCAGATGCAATACGAACAAATGGCAAAAGCAAGCGAAAAATCAGCATAAAAAATAAAAGTGAAACAGTGAAAACTGATTCAATTTTCGCCTGTTAAATGGACACTTTGACCGGTCATATTCGACACATTGCTGGCCAAGTTCTTTTGGCGGAAAAGGCGCCTCTGTGTGTACGCACACACGCACATGCGCCAACACACGCACCCACGCATGCACGCACACACGCACTGCGGCAAGGCCCTCTGTAAATTAAGGCCTTTGCGCGTGCATGCTTCTGCTTGCGTGCGTGCGTGCGTGCGTGCGTGCGTGCGTGCGTGCGTGCGTGCGTGCGTGCGTGCGTGTCTGTCTCTGTGTCTCTGCCTGTCGTGTGAGAAAGTGTCAGTTCTAGGCCTACTGTTACCACGACTGTGAAAACAATATATTGTTTATATTTGTATTGCGACTGCAGGTAGCAGTTACTATGACTATAGTAACAATTACTATAATCGTGCATTTCCCGTCAGTCAGTCAGTCATGCCCCCATATATGGCCATGCCTCGTGACATCACGTGATGTCATCTATATTAAAACCATATATGGAGATCCCTGATGTCATGAATATTGGCCAGCAACTCTACATCTGACCTCAAACCCTTAGATCATGAAGCTGACCTGTTCTGACATTACTATGTTAATTGATCCTTCCCCATCCATCCTTCCTCTTCGATGTCTCCCTTTTTGACTGACACTAAACTCTAGACGGGCCCATGCCCCAAAGTTATTAGTTCAGCCGCACCCGGCTCAACAGGCCCGAAAATTAAGGCCCGGCCCTATACCTGGGCCCTCATCAAACCCTGTACACTCAAGACACTGCCCCCTCTGCCACCCTTAGATCTCCATATATGCAGCTGACTTGTTCTGACATTCCATATGTTGATCTGACCTCATCAAACCCTGTACACTCAAGACACTCTCCATATAGAGGGTATGCGCGTGACATCATCATCAAACCCGGAAGTTATGCAGGAATGCCTACTGAGTGGCAAAACTACTTTCTGGCCTTGACAACCCATGCATCCAAACAGAAAAGTCCTATCTGATTGCATTAAACAACATTAAACAATGTTAAACTCACTTTGCATGTTGCTTTGCCACTCGATTTGCCACTCGATGTGCCATTCACTTTAAGCATGCGCAAACCCTCTATATATGGCCAGTACAGAATTCATTCCACATGTTGATGTGACCCCCCATGCCAAAGCACCAGCGCTCGCCCAGCAGTCTGCCGTCACCCAGGCGGATGCGTGTATACGCTTCTCCCCCTCAGGCGTCTTACTGCTATATTAACAATTCTTCTACATGCTCTAATTGTGTAGACTTCTTGCAAATTAAGTAATGTAGATTTAACATGGACCCGTAAGGGTCCGTTTGATTACATTTTACGATCTCAATAGTTAAAAAATCGAATAAGGGTCCATTTGGTTACAAACTCTCCGTAGCTGGTGACCACTTGGAACCCACTCAAGGACCACTGGTGGTCCCCGGACCACTCGTTGAAAACCACTGGAGTAGACAATAAACCCTGAGCAGCAACTGCAGGTCTGTAAATTCGCCAGAAGGGGGAGCTAACATGCAAAGTATTCACTTTCCTGGCCTTTACATTCTGTAGTCAATAATGTCCTAGCTCGGGGGTGGAAGAAGTATACACTCAGATGTGTTACTTAAGTGAAGTAAAAGTGTCAATACCACAATGTAAAACATTGTAGTATTGTAGAAGTAAAAGTATTAGAAGTAGAAGTAAAAGTATTAAAAAAGAATATCTCAAGATTGTACTGTTTGTACAATGTAATTAGTTTATTCTCGTGGTCCACTAGCCTATTATGACATGAAATGTATAAGATGCTGAATAAAAAACGCATTACCAATTTGAACAATTAAATCCATTCTTCATTCTCTTCATTGGTGCATTGTAGTTTCCTCTATAGAGTCACTGTCTGCTCTAAAATATACATTATGAACAATAGTGGAGGCGATACAACAACTCCATAGTGTAAAGATAAAGTGATTTGATCTGAAGTAATATGCTCATATGAACTTAAAGGGATAGTTCACCATTTTTTAACTTAAAGGGATAGTTCAGATTTTTTGAACTTAAGTTGTATGAAATACTTGCCATTAATATAGTGGTTGCAACTGTATTAATTGATTGCCCGAGTCCCATGGTGGGAGTTCTGCTCTGGTTTTGGTCAATATTAAGTAGTTCCGGTCATTTTGTGGGGGGCACTGGGGCCACGCAGTAAAAGTAAATGAATCCACAAAACGAACGTAATTTCTATTGTTGACCTATTTCTAAAATATTAGCGCGACTTTCGTTCAACTTTGACCCCTCTATCACATGGAACTATTTTTTGGGCGTAGTGATATGGACACAAAAAACATAGTTCTGTGTGATAGAGGGGTAAAAAAAGAACGGAAGTTGCACTAATATTTTAGAAATAGGTCAACAATACAAATTACGTTCGTTTTGTGGATTCATTTACTTTTACTGCGTGGCCCCCAGTGCCCCCCACAAAATGACCGGAACTACTTGATATTTCACCAAAACCAGAGCAGCACTCCCACCACAGGACTCGGGCAATCAATTAATACAGTTGCAACCACTATATTAATGGCAAGTATTTCATACAACTTAAGTTAAAAAAATCTGAACTATCCCTTTAAGTTGTATGAAATACTTGCCATTAATAGTGGATGCAACTGTATAAATTGATTGCCCCGAGTGCCATGGTGGGAATTCTGCTCTGGTTTTGGTGAAATATTAAGTAGTTCCGGTCATTTTGTGGGGGGCACTGGGGCCACGCAGTAAAAGTAAATTAATCCACAAAACTAGAAGTCATTTGTATTGTTGACCTAAATATTAGCGCAACTTCCGTTCAACTTTGACCCTTCTATCACATCATGGAACTATTTTTTGGGCGTAGTGATATGGTCAAAAATGAACGAAAGTTGCACTAATATTTTAGAAATAGGTTAATGACGTTAGTTTTGTGAATTAATTTACTTTTAATTGGTGGCCTGCTGTTCCCCCCACTAAATGACCGGAACTACTCACCAAAACCAGAGCAGAACTCCCACCACGGGACTCGGGCAATCAATTAATACAGTTGCAACCACTATATTAATGGCAAGTATTTCATACAGCTCATATAAGTTAAAAAATTCTGAACTATCCCTTTAATACAAGACACTTTCCCTCTTCAATTAACATAAACAATGAACAGGCTTAAGCAAGAGAATTTAATCACAAACAATGGATCAAACAAATAATCACCAAAACACACAACACAGTACAAGTGATGATGGCCATGAAACCCATCATGGCCGTTCAATTCCCAACTGGGTTCATCACGGTCTCATAAGGCTGTGGGCTTTTCCTGCTGCGGCATTCATTTCTCCGCGTTTACGTCAAGTCGTATCTGCTGTGACTGTGAGGGTGCGATGGGGAGGATATCCACTTCACGTCCGAACATTTAAAAAAATGTTGGCCTTTGACGACAAGCCAAATTCTCAAAGTATTTTGGAAAATATATACATATGTTTGTGTTTAGATGAGATGAGATGAGTTACAGCAGTAAAATGTAAAAATAAACAACAGACAGACAGAAAAACACATTGGACACAACTGGACAAAATCACAACAAGACCAAAGACTTCAGACACAGGACCATAAGCATTGGGGGGGAAGTTCTTATGTGTTGTATAGTCTGATGGTGGAAATGGCAGAAAGGAGAGTCTATAATGCTCTGTGTTCATTCTCGGAGGGAAGGTGAGCCTACGGCTAAAGGTGCTCACTCTGTCCTGTAAGTCACCATAGAGTGGATGTGAGGGGTTAGCCAGCATGGAGATCAGTTTGTCCCTGAGCACTAGCACACTAGCACACTAGCATTTGGGTGAATTTCTCCTGGACAATGTGCTTTTCATAATGCTGCTCATGTCTGAGGTGGGAGGGTCCTTGGGTACCTTTAGGATGCAAAAAAAAACATATTCCCACAATGGTCAGCTGATGCAATTAGATTGTGCCTTCACTGGGCGAGGCTCACGTGTCCCAGGAATAGGTGGACCAAAGGAGAAGTTTTTTAGGAATATTTCTTTTAACAATATACCCACATTTTTCACCGATTTTGCTGCTTTTCTATAGGGTCATGTTTTTTTTTTAACAATATATTTATTGCATTTTTCTTTTTTTGTACAAAGAGACAATACAACAGAACAATACATAATACATCAGACAATACAATTACTTAAAAAAAAACAAAAAAAAACAAATAAAACAAACATACAGTACATACATATAAATACAGTATATTAAAATAAAATAAGGGCACTTAGACTGGTAACGACAACAGATTCCTTATGGCCACAAGACCAAATAGCTGCAGAGAATACAATTAGACATTTTCAGTTTCCACCATTAAATAAGATAAAGCATTAACCGTTATAGGGTCATGTTTAAATATTAGGACAGTGCCTCATGTTGCCATGTATTGTTGTAGGCTACTTTAATATATTTTGATGAGAAATATATTTTTTATGGAATCGGGTAAAATATACCTGTTAGTGATGATGTGACAATTTTAACCATTATTGTGCTAGAGAGGTATTGGAACATTTTCGACCTACATGTCAATGTCTTCTATTATATTTAGACTTCTTTTAAAGAAAATGTAAATGTATACATGTTTTTACATAATCACTTAATCATATAAAGCTTTTTCTTATCTGCTATTTGGGCTTTGAACGCTGTCGTTTCTTAAAGGCGGACTCTGGAATTCTAACGAGTCTTACAGTAGCACCTGGTACTGTTCTCACACACACGCACATGCGCCAACACACGCACCCACTCATGCACGCACGCATGCACGCACGCACGCACTGCGGCAAGGCCCTCGGTAGCTTATTTCCACCATGCTGGAGTTATTTCCATTTAACCACAAAATTAAGGCCTCTGTGCGTGCATGCTTCTGTGCATGCGTGTGTGTGTGTGCGTGCGTGCGTGCGTGCGTGCGTGCGTGCGTGCGTGCGTGCGTGCGTGCGTGCGTGCGTGCGTGCGTGCGTGCGTGTGTGTGAGCGCGCACGGACGCGTGTGTGCGTGCGTGCGTGTAGACCACTAAATTAAGGAGTTATTAGGACTTACAAAGCCGATCCTGTTTCACGCGGGGAGCCTCCGGGGGGAAGCAGGCCTTAATCTTCAAAGCCGGCAGCTTGACACATTTTATGTCGTAACACTTAATATTTTATGTAGTCGTGATGGTCCCGCCATTTACACAGGTCAAGGGTCAAACCTAAAAATAAAACAAATACACAGAGCCAGAGGTGGAAGTATGCAGATTTTGTTTTTGTATTATGAAGGCCTACTGTAAGTGAAAGCATATATTCAGAGACACTCTGTTACAAGTAAAAGGCCTACAGTATGTTCAAAATTACACTTGGAGGCAGGCAGATGCAGGCGGGTGGACGGACGGACGGACGGACGGACGGACGGACGGACGGACGGACGGACGGACGGACGGACGGACGACAGACAGACAGACAGACAGACAGACAGACAGACAGACATGTTAATACGTTCTATACAGTATTCCCAAAAAAACATTTTGAAAGATGTTTGGTGCTTTACGTTTATTTTGATGGCAATACTTTAGTTTTACTCAAATGAAAGATTGAAATGAAGGCCTTTTACTCGTACCAGAGTATCTTATTCATATAGTCTTATTTTCCATCTTGTGGCTATTTCTATTCTTTTACTTAAGTAAAACAAAACAATAATCAGCGTATACTTCTTCCACCAGTGGCGGTGACGGGGCCGCAGCAGGAGATGGAAACGGGGCCCCTCGATGGGTTTGAGGTCCATCCCAGAGAAGAGAGACCCACAGCCATGATTAAACAGGCTTTCTTTCCCTGGACGCTCTAATCACAGCCAGGGCTGCCGTTGTGTTTACGCGGGCCGGCTTTAATTGAAAAACGCCGTATTTATTTGGTTGGCAAAGCCACGGCAGCTACAAAGACAAGTAACATAACGACATATATCAGCGTGATTAATGTGCGAGTCGTCGTGGAGAGGCTGTAATTAAACCACTCCAACGTGGAAGTGAGGATCGAGAGCCCGAGATGTGTGTATTTCTGAACATGATGGGGATTGGGGAGTGTATCGTTGTGTTTGTTGACAATGGTGGGAATTATGTGAGGCACGGTGGGGGGGGGGGGGGGGGTGGCTGGGGAGGGGGGGCTAGCAAGTGTCGTAGCAAGTCATTGTCATACATATTCTGAAGGAAACCTGAAGACTTGACATTCAGTAATTGGGCCTTTTATGATCAAGATAAGAACATTACAATGGTGTGAAAAACTAAAAAAAATGTAGAACTCGCCACGGACAAGACCGAGTCTTTGCCACGGACACATTTTGTCCGTGTACAGCAGGGGTGCCCACACATTTATGACGTGAGATCTACTTTCAAAATGACCAGCTCAACAACATCTACCCACTGAAAAAATAAGTGTACCATTGCTGAAAATAGTTTAAATATATAATGTACCTGGGGGGGCTTTGGAATAGGGAGAAATTATGACAGGCAGTTTCTGCTGTCAAAATATGTCCCCCCCGTATTTAACTTAAACGCCCAATGCATTCTCAATGGCAATAGCACAAACGTTGCCGTGCTACTAGTCCTACATACTTACACCTAGAACCCCCATTCAAACCTATTTAGGTTCATCTTACGGTGGACATGTTTGCCTGAAAATAAATATTTGAAATGTTTCATAGTTTTAGAAATATAGTGCTTTCAAAATTGAGAATGTATAATGGGGCTCAATGGCAGATATTGGCACGTCAAAAAAGCACTTTCACCTAGAAACTCCATTCACACATTTTATAATTCAGCTTACTGTGGAGACACATGCTGGAACTTTTTACTTTGAAATGATTTGTAGTTTCTCAGTTATTTAACTTAAATGCCAAATGCATTCTCAATGGCAATATCACAAACTTTGGCATGCTGCTAGTCCTACATACTTACACCTAGAAACCCAATTCAAACCTATTTAGGTTCATCTTACGGTGGACATGTTTGCCTGAAAAGGAATCTTTGAAATGTTTCATAGTTTTAGAAATATAGTGCTTTCAAATTTGATAAATGTATAATGGGGCTCAATGGCAGCTCTATGGCATGTCAAAAAATCACTTTCACCTAGAAACTCCATTCACACATTTTATAATTCAGCTTACTGTGGAGACACATGCTGGAACTTTTTACTTTGAAATGATTTGTAGTTTCTCAGTTATTTAACTTAAATGCCAAATGCATTCTCAATGGCAATATCACAAACTTTGGCATGCTACTAGTCCTACATACTTACACCTAGAAACCCCATTCAAACCTATTTAGGTTCATCTTACGGTGGACATGTTTGCCTGAAAAGGAATCTTTGAAATGTTTCATAGTTTTAGAAATATATAGTGCTTTCAAATTTGATACATTTATAATGGGGCTCAATGGCAATATCACAAACTTTGGCATGCTGCTAGTCCTACTGTACAGCCATATCGGTGACCCCTGGTTGTGACGCGTTGTGAGTCGACGCTTGTAGATCTCATCAGCTACTTTTGCCGAAGAGACATGGGCGGTGTACATCGGACAAGAACGAACCAAGTACAGCAAAACTCAGGTCCGTTTTACTAAGTATAGACGGGTGTAAGTGGTTAAGACCTGGAACGCTATGTGACTATATGTCACATTTAATTATTTTATACTTAAGCTATTAAGCTATTGAAAAATAGCTTGCAGATCTGCTATTTTTTTTTAATCGCGAAAACGTGTGCAAATCTTTGAATATATATTCTGTCCGACGAACGTTTTTAACTCTTTGCTCTTTGCTTCTGGCAGCCAGGACCCTGGAACAAAACATTTTGAGATGGAGGTCGGCGGCCAAAATGTCATTCTAGGGGTTCTTGACACGAAAACAGTTTGAGCACCACTGATACCTTTTTGAGAATACTGGCCAGGACTTACAAGATATTTTCTAGAATCTGGCCTCAGGTCTTATAGTCTGGAAGATTGAGACGAGATTTTGGGTGAATCGTTCACTTGACTTTTTCATAAATGGGTTTAACTGAAGTGATAAATGGATACATTAAAGTAGGCTATTCTGCAGCACCCCTGGACTTGCATCATATGGCATCCCACTTTGAGAAACCCGGCCTGCTCTAGAGCAGGGGTTCTCAACGTTTTTGGCCGGGGACCCCCGGAAATGCTTTGGCAATGTCTCGGGACCCCCGCCCCGCCCCCTCCCGACCCCCAATATAAATTGACTGCTACAATAACCTTAACCCATTTTGGGGCGGGAACCCCTTTTGGTGTTTTAAGCATTATGTTATAATTTAGCTATTGAAAAATAGCAGATCTACAAGCTCATAGCGCGCCACCGAGTGGCGCGCTATGAACTTGTAGGTCTGCTATTTTTGAAAAATCGTGAAAATAAAATTTAAAAAAAAATATTTTTTCTTTTTTTTTAAAAATATTTTGGGGACCCCCTAAAATAATTTGGCGACCCCCCGAGGGGTCGCGACCCACGGGTTGAGAACCCCTGCTCTAGAGCTCATGTAACTATGAATCATCATGTTTTGTTTTATATTCCGTGTTCTGTTGGCAGCAGACGCGGCGACCCTCTCGCTTGTTCAATGCAGCGCACTGAATGGCCGTCTCTGTCTCTCTGGAAATGTGATGGACGGCATAATATTGTCCAATCTCTCATCATCTAGCGTCCACCGTCCCGCTAAACGCACCGCGGGACCAGATCAGCTTTCACACAGAGTCTCGGACGGCGATAGAATGACACACACACACACACACCGAGAGAGAGAGAGAGAGATAGTAATCTCGTGCAGCAGCAGCAGCCGCAGAGAGGGACAGCTCGGTGCCATTGTGCATTTTAGTGTCGCTGACACAACAATGAAAGGCGACTCCTTTCCATTATTACGATGGTCTCGGTCATAAGCCCAGCCGTGGCTCCGTTTCAAACAAGGCGACCTGCTCAGGTGCCTTTATGAAGCTGTCATTGGACCTAAAGAACTCTCCGACCATTACAACTCTCTCCGGGGAGAGGAAGCTGATAGGGAGGAGGGCTTATGATCTGATCGCCATGAAACCTGCCCCCCCACCAAAAACAAAACAAAACAAAAAAACTGTGAAAAGATGACTTGACTGGGTCATGGACAAAGATCAACGAAGCGAAGGAAAAAAATGGGTCTTGGCTTCAGAAATGGTTGTTCCAATGTGCAATACGATACCTATCAAAATGGACTGTGATTTATCAGTATTCAGGCCTTTTTCAGACAGGGAGCGACTGACGCGCCTAGTAATTCCTTTTCAATGAGAGGCGTGCGTTTAGTTTGGACATGCGGAGAAGTTGAGGGGCGACTACGCCAGCGTATTTTCGTTGCCACGGTCCCGTGAAATTGTGGCGCGTGTGCTCGTTTCGAGGGTGTGCTCGTTTCGAGCACACGCCCGCGGGCGGCTAGACCTGGATTGTGGTTAGCTTTTTGTTTTACGCTATACGCGTCCTGCGGCCCTCTTGAGCAGACCTGGAGCAGAGCTGCTTTAGTTCCGACTCTATTATTGGTCCGACAGTCATTAGACCGACAACCTATTCCTCAAACCCTAACCTAACCCTAACCGCAAGCACGGGAGCAGCGCATGTTCGAGCGCTAGTCCGACCGTTGTTCCCGCATGACCGACTAATGCTCCGTCGGAACTACCATCGGATCCCGTGACGCAGCGCCTGCGTCACTCGCTGCCCGTTTGAAAGGACCGTTAGACGGACTGTTCTTGTGGGAGGGAATTTAGGAAAATGTTGCCACGGTCTCGAGTTGCTGGGCTTGCAAAGTAATTGAAAGGCTTGACCTTGATTCACTCGATCATGAAGATAGACTATATATCAAAGGTAATCTTCCTGTTTCCGGGGAGAGAGGAACGATGTCTGTACAACCAACCAGGAGGCCAACTTTTGTGAACTGTATGATCACTCAATACCAAACCACAACAAACATTCCTCACCTGGTGAAGACCTGTGCTCCGAAGAGCACTTTTTCTATAGTTTCACGCTTGGTCGCATGCTGAAAATAGACAATCTACAAGCTCCGTTATCTGCTATGTTCAGAGCAAAACACCCGAGTGCAACCAAATATAAAATGACATGTCTTTTAGTTCTATACTGGACTCCACTAGTCCCTCCCTAACATTTTAGTTTATAGTTTGTATTTGTTGGCAAAATTGTCAATTATGTTTAGTCATAGTTTTACTGTTTTAGTCATCGCTTAGTTTTTATTGCTACTTTATTTTGTTTCCGTCAGTGAGAAAAAAGGTAGTTGGCAGACATTTTTCGACAAAATTAACACTGGCTGGTAAAACGTTGAGTTCCATGAGGATGAAAGGTTAACCCCAAGCATACAGATGTAATCAGAGGACTCTGATGCAGTATAATTATGCTGACTAAACCTATTTCTACCTAGTTTTACGTTCCCTGCTTGGACACTCCATATGTAAACATAGTCAACAATACTCCAGTCACACATATATACTCAAATAGGATGAACAATGAATGAATAATAAATCCATAGTTCATCAACGCACGCACGCACGCACGCACGCACGCACGCACGCACGCACACACACACACATGCATCCCGCGCACATTCCCAACGCGTGCCTATGGAAGCCCGAGGTTGCGGTTGATTTAATTATCGGCACATGTCTGAGCACGTGGCGCCCCTGCTTCATCAGTCTAATGTACAGTATGTTGTACAGTAGGCAGACCACCGTCCAGGGGCCACGGAGGGTGTCGTGATGCCTCAGTGGTGCCAGGCAGGCAGCATCTGGGCAGGGTGGCTCTGATTAAGGTTATTAGTTAAAGATGGACTGCCGTGATTTTTTTCCCCCCCCCCACCCTAAAACATGATCATCAGGTATTATTATTGTAATTATATAAGAAGGATTTTTTTTTTAGTATTGATTTATCAATATCAATTAATAGTATTGATTTATGAAGAAAAAAAAACTCAAAAATAATAAATAACAATTCCGACATCCCGTTATTTTGACCGTTATAGGTTAGTTACCGTGAGGTTAGGGTTAGGGATAAGGGTAGTTATAATGGGGCCAGTCGGATCAATGGGATGTCGGAATAATGGGCCTAGACGGAATAGTCACAAATTAGGAGGAGAAGCGCACCACCATACAAATACATGGAAGACTGTCGCTGCCAGGTCAAGGGCGTTCTCTGCGAACACGCGGCCCTCATATAATTCCCCCAGTAAAAAAAAGTGTCTTGCAAAGAAGAGTTAAAGTGAGAAGAACATTCATCACTGGTTCCACGCATGTGAAAATAAATCTCACTCTCTGGATGTCAAATCAAAAACAATCTGGACATTGTCTCCTGTGAAAAGACACGTTGTCTGTGTGACACGCACGCACGCACGCACGCACGCACGCACGCACGCACGCACGCACACACGGTGGCTCTGGCAGAGTGGTGTGTCTGGTATGTGTCAGTATTGGCAGTTGACAGCTGTAAGCCGCTGTGAAGTGTACATTTCACTGCCGCTCGCCCGCCGTGTAATTTACATCCTGCTGCATGTTGACTGCTTTTATATTCCACTGCCGCCCCATTCTCTGAGTCACAATGCTGCGCATCACATATGACCCTGTGCGTGCGTGCGTGCATACGCGTGCGTGCATGTGTGTGCGTGCGTGCGTGCGTGCGTGTGTGTGTGCGTGCGTGCGTGTGTGCGTGTGTGTGTGTGTGTGTGTGTGTGTGTGTGTGTGTGTGTGTGTGTGTGTTTGTGCGTGTGTTTGTGCGTGTGCGTGTGCGTGCGTGCGTGCGTGCGTGCGTGCGTGCGTGCGTGCGTGCGTGCGTGCGTGTGTTTTATTACAACACTTGTGAAGGTCAAATGTCCCAAGTATACCAGAATTGGAGGAACAGACATTGTGAGAACCATGTTCCTGGTCCTCAGAAGATGAACGGTTGTTTTATCGTTGGAAAGAGATGTTTAGAGATGTTTTATTTATAATTGGAGAAAAAACTAAAGACTCAGATTGGGGTTAGTGTTAGGATTAGGCGTTCAGAAGTCAGGTTTAATTCCTGATTTTGAGTCTGATTGTGATTTGCTTGATCTGATCCGATTGCACTTGTGTCGTGTGTCGAAAAACAGCCGATCTACAGTGAGCTTTAATAGGCTTAAGTGGCAATTTTTTTTTTTTTATAAAATGTGTCATTCATAAAATTACCGTCCTAAAATGTGTGTTTGTGTGCGTGCGTGCGTGCGTGCGTGCGTGCGTGCGTGCACGTGCTTGTGTGCATGTGCGAGCGTGTGCATGTGTTTGTGCATGTGTTTGTGTATGTGTTTGTGCATGTGTTTGCGCATGTGTGCGTGCGTGCGTGCGTGCGTGCATGTGCATGTGTACATGTGCGTGCGTGCGCATGTGCGTGTGTGTGCATGCTAGTTCCTATAGCTGCATGGGCCAGCCTGAGGCTCAGTGAAACATGATGCATGGTGTCAGATTGACAGCTGATGACAGAGTTTCAATAGAAGCCTTTGATAGTTACGCTCCCCGCTCCAAAACACAACACAACATGGACTTTCCCACATAATATATAACACGCACGCACGCACGCACGCACGCACGCACGCACGCACGCACGCACGCACGCACACACACACACACACACACACACACACACCAATGATTGCCCTCAATTAAGAGCTAAGTGCTATTTTCACAAAAAGCAGTAATGCAATACTAAACATGACGATACAGGTTATTGTGATAATGAGAGGCATTGTAAATGTGTACCATATATATATATATTCTGATAACCACTTTGATTATCACACCTGCAACGTTAATATTAATATATGTGACCCACCGTGAATGGGAGACGGTCATTGAGAATTATTACTCATTTTCGTTTCTTCATGTCATATGAAAGCGGGGAATCATAGCTTCAAATTGACATATTGGTTGTTCAGTTTGACCCAACCGTTTTGGAGATATGGCTTATGGAGTAATGTCAAACAGCGAGTTGAGAAAACAGGCTTGAAAGATTCACTTCTGTGGTCTCTAACATTACACCTAGCTACATGTTTAAGCATTTATTTCATATTTACATGTCGATTTCAGCTCTGACATTTATTTCAGACATGCTCTAGTATGTGAAGAGTCTGCCTGTGCTATTAACTTATTTTTTATTAAAAATAAATAAATAAGTAAATATTTAGATATTTAATATTCATTTTAGCTGCCCCGTCCTATATACAATTGTAACTTCAAACTCCATTTTGACCATGATAGATTGATCGAAAACACCCGTCCTTGATTCTGGTGACTCATACTGCCCTCCTAATAGCCTATGTGAAGGACCATGTTTTTATCAATTACTTGTTTTTGTTTGGGGAAAATGAAATAGTAAAGAAAAGTCATTTTGGGGGTGAACGATCCCTTTAGCACGAGTCAAGCATGTAAGTACACACACACACACACACACACACACACACACACACACACACACACACACACACACACACACACACACACACAGTGAAACCAACCTTCAGGACGCACAGTCAGACCGTATTACAGTACAGCTAATAATGGACACATGCCTGTACAGTATGTGGCCTGTACCTGGGGGATTTCATGCACTCCACAACTTCAAATGAAGGTACAATCATACCGTCTCTCTCCCAGGCCATTATACCGCATGCCAGGCTAATAGAGCCCTGCCTGGCCTTAATGCTATAGGGATTATGACAGATCCCTCAGCCTGTGCATGTCGTCAGCACCGTGGCCTCCGAGCAGGACAGAAGGGAATGAATAGGCCTATCTCACAGCCCGCTTTCCACGCCCACTTCCGGTAGATAGTGGTGTCATTTAACATTAGCATTTACACGTTTTTTTCTCTGGAGAATCTAAGTACATTTTCTAATGTAAAAATGTGACAGACCAATATTATTATGAAGCAAACAAGATGGTAAATCAGCTAGAACAAACCTTACCTTGAGAAAACAAAAGTTGTAGACTTCTTAAATTACCTCTGTTAACATGTAGTGTCTATGGAGTGACGTCACGCTATCACCACTAACCCCGAAAGGGGGCGTATTAAGGGGGCGGGGAAGTTCTGTGAGATAGGCTTATTGAAATGGCATTTAATTATTGCAGTGCATGGTTCTCAAACATCTTGTCATGTAAAAAAAAGAAAAATTAGACAATACATTGGTCTGTGGCAGCTATGGACACCCGTAAGAGAAGGTTTGTCAAGTTTGTTCTTTGTTCTTTTCTTTTTTTGTCAACACAATGTGACGTGTTGTGAGGTTGGTATAGTTAAATAATTGTTGCCGTTAGCCGAGTTGTGTGGTTCATTGTATCTAATGCATCTAAACCACTGTTTCCCAAACACTGTGTCGGGACCATTTGTTATGGGTCACGACATTTAAACAAGCGATTGCAAAAGGACACACACTGACACGGAGTATAGCCTGTACTTACCTGACTCCGCCAGATGGGGCAGCAGAGAGTACACTCCTCCTGCTCCCATCTGGGAACTCTCAGGCAGACTTGATGCCCGGCCACAAAACGGCCTGGCCAATCAGCAGCAGCTAGAAGTTAGAAGCTGCTGCTAGAAGCTGCTAGAAGCTGCTGCTGATTGGCCAGGCCGTTTTGTGGCCGGGCATCAAGTCTGCCTGAGAGTTCCCAGATGGGAGCAGGAGGGGGGAACCCAGTGTACTCTCTGCTGCCCCATCTGGCGGAGTCAGGTTAAGCCTGTACTGCAACGAGTGCAATGGACATATATACACCTGTGTGTCGGGCGCAACTCGGGCGCAACCAAAGCCCTTTAAACAGATGTCTGCAAAGTTCATGTTTTGCTGCTAAAACGGCGTCAGACCACGAAAGCTTCTTCACCCTTAATTCTACTCTCTCTCAGCGTTGACCTAGCTATGCTTTAAGGGACATCACAAGCTAGTACTTGGCCTATCTCACAGCCCGCTTTCCACGCCCACTTCCGGTAGATAGTGGTGTCATTTAACATTAGCATTTACACGTTTTTTTCTCTGGAGAATCTAAGTACATTTTCTAATGTAAAAATGTGACAGACCAATATTATTATGAAGCAAACAAGATGGTAAATCAGCTCGAACAGATAGAACAAACCTTACCTTGAGAAAACAAAAGTTGTAGACTTCTTAAATAACCTCTGTTAACATGTAGTGTCTATGGAGTGACGTCACGCTATCACCACTAGCCCCGAAAGGGGGGCGTAAAAAGGGGGCGGGGAAATTCTGTGAGATAGGCTTCAGGGGAAGGGAAACCAACGTCACGGGGATCACGCCGACGTGTTGGAGACGGTGTAAACAAATGCGCTTCTAGCCTGGATTTTGTCTCCTTTCATAATGTCGCATAACTCTCCACAGTGTTTTGTCCCAAATGGGCTGCCGTAGTGAGTGATTTACCGTGAACCCCCACCGCACATTCTCTGAACTGCGGTGTGCTCAGGACAGAGTTATGTATTTTTTTCACCTCTACCAAGAAAACAGCTTGTCCGGAATACTGTTAATAATGTTGCACTACGTCACAGGGGTGCCCAAAAGGTAGATCGCGATCTACCAGTAGATCACAAAGGCTGTGCAGGTAGATCACATGACATGCCCCTAAAGAATATTTCAATTAAATATATCAAAGACAATTCTTGGCATCTGTCAATTGAATTAAAGGAGACTTGATTGATTGACATCAAAAAGCGCCTGTCAGCTCAAATCCACAATGTAACATTTTGTTTTCAGTGTTGCTGTGCACAAACATCGGTAGCATTATAAATTAAATACAAAAAAACCCTACCTATTCCATTTCTCCCCCTTTATTTCCCATTCCAAGTGCATTTGTCTTATAAGCAATGCCAGCGCCGCTATTCTAAAGTACCCTCAGGTACATATTTAAACTATTTTCAGGTGGGTAGATCTTGTTGAGTTGGTCATTTTGAAAGTAGCTCTCAAGTCAAAAAGGGTGGGCACCCCTGACTACGATAACGAACCGAAGTTTTCGCGCTTGGACAGAAAACACTCCTACGATGGCCTACGGTCCATCTCACGAACTCAATGCTGATACCTGTGATCTTTACACCTACAATGCTATGGTGGACTGGGCCACGCCCCCAAATCCCCAAAATGTGCGTGTCTCAAAGAATTGTACTTGACGCATTTTATAGAGAGAAGCTGCATGGGGACCTGAGACACTTCCCAGCCTGGAGAATATAGACTTTCACCAACACTAAACAGGCTTTGTTTTTCGGTGATTATAGAAGAGTAGTTTTGTTTATTTTCGGTAAAAATTTGGACCTCTCGCACAGCAGTGGAATTTACCCGTGTGCGCAGAGGCGTTCCAGTCAGGGCGTTAGTGAGAGAGACTCGATAACGCACTGGACCAGGGCTAGAGTTCAGTACACTATTCGGTGCGTGCGTGCGTGCGTGCGTGCGTGCGTGCGTGCGTTACAGTGTGTGTATACAGCATGCACACCTGAAAGCATGAACATCTAAATGTGAGGGTCCTCACACGCATAAATGTGAGTGAGTGTGTGTGTGTGTGTGTGTCTGTACGTAGCCTATGAGAGAGATAGAGAGAGAGAGAGAGACAGAGAGAGAGAGAGAGGGGTTAGAAGATCATGTCATTCCCATTACACCCTGTGGGGTCGTGACCTCTGTAAATCTGACACAGTACATTCCCCTCTGTCACCGTGCTGTCTACGGGGGGAGGGGCGTCATCACACAGGACCAATTATCAGCCCCGCCCCCTGCCGTGGAATTATAGCCTGTCAGAAAGCACGCCATACCCAGAACAGCACTTGTTTCAGAGTTTACTTCACTTTTAGTGAGGTCCATTTTTAAATACGTACCGTATATATTTGACAACTTTAGTTACTAGTTATTTTACAGGTTTAGATTATCAATAATTAAGTAGGATAATATAAAACATGGCTTAACCGTATCTGTGCCAAACGTTGTATATCTCGTGAAAAGGTATTATGATCACCCGAGCCATCCACGAGAAACACAGGATTTGATTAAAAATGTCGTATTTATCGATTTTATTTTATTTTTTTGTTTTGGTATAGGGGGGGATTTCTTTTTTGTACTCACATGGTAGAAACACCTACATCCCGATCCGACGCTTAATAGTCCTTTTTCTCCTCTAAATTAGACAAACTGCGTTCTTTGAAACCGTGCAGTCTAAACTTTGATCGCGCTAAAAAAGTTAATCCATCACACGTCCAAGCAACAGCTATATGAGGATGTGGCTCAAATATGGACGGGGCGGGGCGGGAGTGACGTGTCTCCTATGCTTGTTTTTGCTGATTTGTCTAGCACTGGCGCCACCTTCTGGCCTGGAGGGCTGGCTCTTATTTTAATTATAGTCCAATATCATGAGATATTGGATTCTGAAATGGGCAATCTGCAGTTATTCTGAGAAAATGTAATTTTCACTGTGTTACGTATAGTAAGTATAGTATAGTAAGAACATTTTGATGTTCATTATGTTTGTACTTTACTATGATTTTGAATGCAGAACTTTTAGTCGTAACAAAGAATTGTTTACACTGTCGTATTGCTGCTTTTACTGACTTTATTACAGTACAATGTCAGAGTAATTCTTCCTGCAGTGCAAAAAAAAACCTGTGACTTGTGTGTTTACGAGAGACATAAATTAAGATGGTGGTTAAAAATATGTATGATCTGTTAAACATATCCCTTTCACATAATACTAAATACAGTAACTTCAACTTGTACTGGGCTGGGGGGGGGGGGGTGCAAATGAAATTGTTACCCTGCCACAAGATCATATTTTACTCTATACGTTGTTGACAGGAGTCCCTCAGGGGTCTATACATGTACCGCTCCTCCCCCCCCCCCCCCCCCCCCCCCCCCCCCCCCCCACTACACCAACGCTCTTTGGTGAAAATAGCCTACAAATTGCAAAACTCTCTCTGCACACACACGCATACACACGCATACACACACACACACACACACCCACACATTTGTGCTTACACGTTAGCTATTTCCGTCATGCGTGCACGCGATACCGCCGTGTGACAAAGTATAGAAATGTCAGTGGAGGATCAACGGTACACAAAAGAAACTTTAGGAGTTAAATGGTTGATTCAATGATTACACATTGTATCGCCTTGCTAAAGCTCTGGGGGTGAAAACACCCTGAATGAGATTAGGTCATATGTTAACCCATTTTGACCTGAGATCAGATTCTAAAACGTTCTTCTAAATCCTGACAGTTTTCTGAAAAAGCTACGTTTCTATGTCAGTCGTTCGATTTTTCAAAAATAGCAGACCTACAAGCTCGTAGCGCGCCACTCGGTGGCGCGCCACGAGCTTGTAGATCTGCTATTTTTCAATAGCTAAAGCGTAACATAATGCTAACACCAAAAGGGGTTCCCGCCCAAAATGGACAGCCTTGGTTTTCAACCCTATTCATATCAAGTACCATTATTTATTCTGCATTTGAGCCACGGACTTAGCCTTGCAGACCCAAGACTAAAGAATATGTCCACATTTCCATGCTGTGTTGATGTTGGTACCGCATTAGGAGTTGATCAAAATAGCAATTCTTCTACATTCTCTAATTGTGTAGACTTCTTGTAAATTACAATAATTGAACTCTTTTTTTTTTTTATGTTTTTTTTTTGTGGCTTTCGCCTTTATTTTATATATTTTATGGAGGGACAGACAGTAGGCTGACAGGAAATGGGGAGAGAGATGGGGGGGAGGACATGCAGTAAAGGCCGTCGGGATCGGGAGTCGAACCCGCGGCACACTGCCAGACTGGATTACCAGCCAAGGTGCCTGGACCACTGAGCCATGGCCGATGGCCCAGGCAATAATTTAACTCTTGAAGAGTGTAAAATCATTTGGCTACCAACTCTCCATCATTTAGCTGGGGGCCACATAGAACCCCCTCCTCAAGGACCACTGGTGGTCCCCGGACCACTGGTTGAAAACCACTGTTGTTACAGCATCAAAGCCCCGTCATGTCATTGCATCAAACACAATTAGCGCTTCATGTAATGGCGGTTGGAGTCGGTTAGCGTGAGCGAACGGTGTCCCCGCTGATAAAATGCTACATGTATCTGTAATATGCATGCGACCGCAGCCCTTCAGGTAGCCTGCGGGGGTCAGCGTTTTCCCTCCGTGCCTTAAATCACCTGAGCGATGCGTCTAATTACGGGACACCGCTCTCAGCCCCTGCAAAATACCCAGGGGGCCCTACCTCGGCGCCAGTTGTTGCGCAAACGCCGGCATTCGCTGACAGAGAGCCAGAGGGCGGTAAAATGAGAGAGAGTGAGAGAGAGAGACAGAGAGAGAAACTCAGGATGGCCCATGGCAAATTCAAGGTTAATCTTTTAAACGCTGCCTGACAAAGTGTGTGTGTGTGTGTGTGTGTGCGTGTGCGTGCATGCGCGTGTGTGTGTGTGTGTGTGCGCATGAGAGAGAGAAGTAGCAAGCCTCCCCTCTCTCTCTCTCTCTCTCTCTCTCTCTCTCTCTCTCTCTTATGTCACTTCAAAGGTAGGCCTTAAACATGGGAGCATTCTGGGAAATGGCCAAGTCACTCATTCCACGTACTGCATAATGCTAAATGATCCCATCAGTTCTGCTTCTCACTCGGGCGTACAGTTGCCACTTGCCAGCACCAACAATTGGTGCATGTTTTTATTCTGCTATAGTCACTGAGAATGTGTGGGGTTTAAAGTACTTAAACCGGTCTTTATTCTGCTATTGTCACTGAGAATGTGTGGGGTTTAAAGTACTTAAACCCTATATACCTTTATTCTGCTATAGTCACTGAGAATGTGTGGGGTTTAAAGTACTTAAACCCTATATACCTTTATTCTGCTATAGTCACTGAGAATGTGTGGGGTTTAAAGTACTTAAACCCTATATACCTTTATTCTGCTATAGTCACTGAGAATGTGTGGGGTTTAAAGTACTTAAACCGTATATACCTTTATTCTGCTATAGTCACTGAGAATGTGTGGGGTTTAAAGTACTTAAACCCTATATACCTTTATTCTGCTATAGTCACTGAGAATGTGTGGGGTTTAAAGTACTTAAACCCTATATACCTGAGAATGTGTGGGGTTTAAAGTACTTAAACCCTATATACCTTGATGACCGAAGTCATCGAGGGGATGTTCTATTCTATTCGCTGAAAATAGCTGCTCTACAAGCTCGCACATTGTCGTGGAAGCTTGTAGATCAGCTATGTTTGCAGAATGTTTCCCTCAAGTGTGGTTACTTGACTTGACGGTCGAGGCAAAGTTGATCTTTAGGAAAGTGAAGTAATAAGCCTATATGTTTCTTCCCAAGTTACCTAAACACAACTCTGAAACATGCCAGATTACAAGGTTTGGTGACAGTCCATATCAGGGGTGGGCAACTGGCGGCCCGGGGGCCACATGCGGCCCCAACCTTCACTTAATGTGGCCCTCAGGTTAATGTCAGAATACTGATATAATATTGGTTTCAGCTGTTTACAATTCCACAACATGCAAAACATGACCCGCTTTATTTCTAAATTAGTCTAAATTAGTAGCTCAATGCTCAACACAAGTATAATTAAAGGCATTTGAAATTACATAAAAATGTTAATTTTCAGGATTCCAATTCAAAAAGAGCAAAAAATAATTCAAGATTTCAATTTGAATATAGCAAAAATAGCCGATCTACAAGCTCAAAACGCGTTGCGCTGCGACGCGTTTTGAGCTTGTAGATCGGCTATTTTTGCTACAACAGTAATATATGGCCCTAGGGAGTGAGTGTGGAAATATAGTTGCCCTCTCCATCGTCAAAGTTGCCCACCCCTGGTCCATATCATAATGTGAGTTGTCTCTCCAAATATTTGGGTCACAAGAATAATGTTTGCACCATCCCCATGCCAATGACCTCCACTCTCTCTCTCTCTCTCTCTCTCTCTCTCTCTCTCTCTCTCTCTCTCTCTCTCTCTCTCTCTCTCTCGACCCCACAACGCTTGTAACTGAATACGAGTTTCCAAATGAAATATGAACATAACACACATCCATGGATGTCCATAAATGAGAGCTGCCATGTCAAATGTCTTCAACCTGTAAAGAACTATTTGATCATAACAGAGCACACACATTTGTATTATGTTTAACCCTAGAACACTAAAGACAGTTATGTTTTGTGTCATTTCCGTAATGTTGTTGATGTTTGAGGTGGGTGGGTCTTTCAGTACCGATGATGCTCAGTGACATCATAGATAGAAGATAGCTTTGTTTCCCTGCCCACATCCCTGTCTTTTTCTACAGACGTGATGTGGGGCTCGCTGGAATCTGCCCGGCCCCCTGGGCACGTTCCTGGGGGTCTGGATGTTCCGGGGACCTCCCGGGGACCCCCGCATGGTAACTCTCATTTCTCTACCGTTTCGGACACCGGGCGGCTCGCCGGAACCGGGCCAGCATTCCTGGGTGCATTCCTGTGGGTCTGGAACTTCCGGGGGATACCAAATGGGATACCAATAAGCATTTGAGGTGCAAACTAGAAAAAGTGCCCCTCGGGGCACAGGTCTCCACCAAGCCAGGTCAGGTTGTGGCCTCCTGGTGGCGCTATAATAGGCCAATGTGAAAAGGGTGCCATTTCTTCATACGCCTTTGATGGCAATTGGATGATTTGAGGCATTTTGTTCCAAAAATGTGTTTTGCAAAAATCAACCTGTTGGTGGCGCTATAACAGGCCAATGTGAAAAGGGTGGGATATATTCCTCAGCCTAGTAAGAAAATGTGTGAAAGATTTCACGTAAATTGCATGCTGCGTTCATGATTTGTGGCTTTTGTTCAAAACGGGGCAATCTTGCAAACTGTGAAAGCCAATTATAGCCAATTAGGATGGAATATGAAATATCGGACAGATCCGACTTGAGCACATGACCATAGAGATACTGTGTAACGATTCTGTGTACAGAATCTGGAGGAGTAATATAAAAAAATGCAGGTCAAAGGTTTGTCCTTGGCCTCTAGGGAGTGTGCATGCAACGTTTCACGCAGATCTGTGCCGTTTTAGGTAAAAAAAATGAAAAGCTGCCTCATGGT